>NC_035793.1:2104247-2471259 GCF_001653235.2 Pochonia chlamydosporia 170
CCATCACAATCACACCAACAGGCCAACCAGACGCCAACGTCCCAACCGCAATCCCAACCTTCCCCACGGCCACCACAACCGTCGACTCCTCCGTCTACGCTTCCAACCTCGCACAAGCCAAGTCCCTCAACCAACTCTTCAGCACACTCACTCCCGAGTCCGCATGCACAGGCACCCAAACGGCCTGTATATCCGGCAAAATAGCCTCCTGCTCCAACGGGGCCTTTGTCCTGACTGCGTGTCCGGCGAAGCAGAGGTGCTATGCTCTTCCCATGACGAATACCCGCGGCGCAAAAGTTGGCTGTTATGATTCCGCCGAGGCAGAGGGGATATTGGGGGCTGTTGAGAGTCCAACTCAGACGAGGGTGCCTACGACGTTTACAACGGAGACGAGGAAGGTTATTACAAAGACGCATTTTGTGACTCTGACAGATGGGGGAATGGTTTCTTCGGGGGTCAGCACGAATGTTCCGCCTGCCCAGGAGACGTCCGTTCCTCCTGTAGTCACGACAACTCCGTCCAACCCTGAGCCTACTAGTCAAGCTCCTTCGCAAGAGACAACGCGTCTTGCACCAGTAGATTCACCCAGCTCGCCAACACCTCAACCCGAGCCTGAACCTACAACAGTTCCTCCTCCTCCTCCCGTGGAAACAACTCCCCTCCCGCCCGCACCGTCGCCCACCAAACCAACCCAGATCATCATCACCCAAACCTTCGCCCAGGAGTCAACCCTCCCGCCGCCAGACCCTTCAAACCTGATCCTCCGTCCTATCCAAGACACAACTACGACTCTCGCTCCCGCGCCCTCCGATAACGCGGCTGGCGCAGACGCAGGAACACCGCGGACAACGGTGGTGAATAACGGGACGCCTACTGTCTCGGTGTATTTTACGGTCACGGTTACGGATAAGGTACAGGAGACGGTTACTGTGACGGTGAGGTGACGGTAGGAAAAGTTGGTTTATTTGAAGTTGAAAGTTAAAATTCTTTTTGTTATAGTTTGGTAATGGGGAATATATATGAGTGCTGGTTATGCAGTACCTGGGGTTAATAGATTTGATGAATTATATTGTTCAACTCGTTTGTACTTCCTTGGTGATTCGTTACGTACGGTACTTGTTGATAATTACATCTACTCAGGATTGTCGGGAATCCGTTGTGCTGTTTCACAAGAAAAGGCAAGTGTACAAGATGACATATTCAACTCGTCATGTGTGAATGTGATAACACGCAGATTCATACAAGGCAGATACTGCGTTACAACTTCATTGCTCATACTCTATGCCTACTACCCAGGTACCATTTCCATCTATATCCCGCAAAGTGTACACGACAAAATCACCACCACCAAATCATGAAGCCACCACATATCAATACTTCTGACCAGTGCCACGTCTAAAATGCATTCCAAATGCTGTAGCCTCCACAAAAACCAAAAGACAAAAACGTATAGTATGCTCAGCAAACTGCCCAAGGCGCAAACGCCTCATGTAGTCCCTTGCCTGCGGACCCTGCGCAATGCATCCATATGTCCATAACCCAAACGCCTTAAATGCCATGCATTTCTTTCAAAGTTGCTTCGTCGCTGCACCACCCGGCCCCGTTTCCCCCACAGAGTTGGAATCGTCAGTTTCGGACAAGGGATCCGCGACTTCTAGCCTCTTGGGCGCTGGCTCGCTGTTCCCTGTACCATCGGCGTCGTGTCCGTCCAATGCAATGCCGTACTTATCCTGCCACAGCTTCCTCATCACGTCGTGCAGGAAGCGATATTGAGAGTCGGATTGAACCATGCAGCGGCGCTGTTGCCTGAGCGTATCGACCGTATGGTAGATAGGGTCGGGTATGTTCTTGGCTTTTGCACTGTTGGCCTCCAACGTGCCTTCGTCTAGCTCCCGCATAAGGTGTTCCAGAGAAATGAAAGTCCCCGTGCGCCCAACACCAGCGCTGCAGTGAATGATTCGCGGATTGGACGGCTTGCTAAGTTCGCGTGAGATGGGCATCAACTCAAAGAAGCTGTCCATGTCTTGAACTAAGGGAACACCGTAATCTGGCCAGCGGGTGTACAATAAGTGCCACACAACCCGTGGTTCAGCTTCTCCTTGGACGTGGAGTAGGAGTTTTCGCTTCTCGATGGCGCCATCCGCGAGGTCTTCAAATGAGTCGTACGTAAGCCGCGCTTTCCAGTTGTCATTCCAAACATTATCCTCGTTCAGGTCCCAAGTTGGCTCCTCCGCATTAGCAGGGAAGTACTGGTTGCATTTGGTCATGCCGCCTTCTTCCATGCTTGTAAGCTGGACAATGACTGCTGGGGATGACGTTTGCTCGGCAACCATTCTCCAAACGCAATCAATCGATGGCTCCGTTGGGCCCTGCATGGCAATATATCGCAGGGGTGGTAGAGACTTGTCGCCTAAGGGATCGAGGCTTATGGTCGACGCATTCACATAGTCGAATTCATCTTCAGCAACCTTGAGCTTTACACGGTTGTGATTCCACGGCTTGATGTTTACATATCGATCCATTACTCCCCTCGAAGCGCCGTCGGTCTGCTTAAACGAGCTCCATTGAGAATCGGAGGTAGCGTCAGGTCGCGTGCCTTGGGCAACTCGGTTGCGCTCGGCCCACGTCAGTTCCAGAAACTTGGCGTCGACATCTGTGCATGAACAATTAGCAAAAAAAGAAAACAAAAGAAAGACAAAGGGCGGAAATTCCTGTTGACGAACTTTGCATAGGGGCGGCCAGAAAAGCCGGCATAACCGGTCGCGAAGACCCAAGGGCAGAAGGGCTCTCCTCCATGGCTGTCCGTGGTGTTATGCCATCCTGCTTGAAGACGGCGACGACGGGCGAGCTGGATGGCAGCGCAGCGGGAGAGTGTGTTCTTGCGCGCTTCGCAGTGACACGTAGCTTGAGGTTTCGCAAAGGCGATTTCCTCATGGAGTTCTTTTGTGGCGGCGGCTGCGCTGTGATTTCGGTGCTGAAGGTGCTGTCGCCGGTGTCGCTGCTTGTGCGATCGACAGACGTCTCGATGGCGGGGGGTTTCGGTTTGCGTCCTAGTCGGGGCAATTTATCCATGTTCTGATCCTTTTTAGGTGCCAGGGCAAGGGTAAGGGGAGTTTCTTTTTGTAAGGACGACCAGGTGTGAGTGATGGTGCGATGAGTTGTGATGGTAGTCGCAATGGCGCGGGATTATGGTATCGACGCTGACAAGGATGACGCAGAGATGGACGTCGTAGATAGTTTGGCAGGAAAAGAAGAAGATAAAGAGGAAGCAGCAGCGATAAAAACTGTCCAAGATGCAATGAAAAGAAGAAGGAAAAAGAGAAGGCCAAGTTCGAGAGGACAACGGGCGAACCGGACTATATTTTCCCTCCAGCCAGCAGAGGTAGGTGACTTGTAGGAAATCAGGTCTGCAAGCAGAAGAAAATGACGGTTTCTGTTCAGCCAGAATTCCGAGGTCCAGGAACAAGAGAGCAAGTGAAGAGTGACATGGAGCGAGTGAGCAAGCGAGTGGGTCGAGGGGTCAAACTGCAAGTGGTCTAGAGTCGAACCAAGCTGACGGGTCAGCTGTTTGTTACTTCCTGAGGTTGACGTTAGCCCATAAGAATAGCACAGTCTAGCTGCGAGGGAGCTTGGCTACCTACCTAGGTAGCTATTGAACGAACTGCAATCTTGGCTCTGGGCATCCGTGTTTTGTGTGAAATGTCATGCAAGTATGCATGGGTATGGTTGACGTATTCAAGTTTGATTGCTGTGACTGGTTGTGGCTTGGCACGACGCAGTTCGGATCGCACCTGTCTTGACTTGGTTGAACTGTCTGGTCTCCGAGTCTATTTGAAGCTGAGGCTCAATGTTACCTAGAGCAGTGACGTTTTACCCGAGGCTGAATGACGTGCAGCAATAGACGCCAAATGGCTGGCACTTTCTGTCAATGCAAATTGATCAACATTGAATGGTCGAGTTCAATCACAGATCTGGCGCTTAATCTGCACAGAATGTCACTGCTGCAGCGCAAGTACCGGTGCTCGATGTTAACTTACTCCCCTTCACTTCACTTCAATTGTCGTTCGCTTCTTAAATATCCTGAAAACAGGCAACAAATTCATGCACCTTGCCGCCATCCCGTGCCCTTCACGCTGTCAGTCATCTGCTCACTCGTTCTTCAGTCGCCACATGACATTAATGCCAGACATTCAAGATGAACAGACCCGCTGCGATGCTATTCTTGGAGCGCCTCGTGTTCTGCAGTGATCTACGGAGTACGGAGTACAAAGTAGCAAGCTGCAGACTATTTTGCCTTGACTGTGACATGGACCTTGACATTGACCCTGACCCTGACCCTGGCCAAAAAATTTCAAGTTTCACCACTTTAATTCAATGTTGCTTCACACGTCACTTGTGCAACTGCAAAATACCAAACTTCGCCTCTTCACTGCACCATCCGCATCCGGAGTACACGGCCGAGAACAAAGCAATATTTCCCTAAATAAAAGTGCGTTGTTTGTGTTTTGTACATTTAAACATTCAATATTACTGTACACAACGCCTAAATACTGTCAATGCCAGGAGCGGAACTGTTTTGTGTCCAAAAATAACTGCATCGCCCACAACCGACCCTTTCAACGAACGGCCTGGCCAGCCGAATCCCAATATTGTACAAGGGGTATACTAATATAATAAAATTAACAATAGCTCCTCATCACTCGAGCTTCCAACTCTTGCATCCATCACCATTTGTTCATACAGCCGAGTACACACCAGTAACCAGCCGGCCGCATTCCACCTTTTGCTCAAGCGTCACCTTGCGACCCTTTCCACCCTCACCAATACGAACCGTCTGCTTTGGAGTCAAGCAGAGCCGGTGCACCTCCCCCTTTCTCCCCTTGCTCGCGTCACCTTCGCCACCGTCCAGCGGGCCGATATAAGTAGGCACGTTCATGTTAGTCCTCTTCCCAGTCCCCAGCTGGTAGTATTCATTGCCGCCCCAGAACAAGACATCTGCACCCCAGTTCGTCTCGTTTTCAGACCCTCTGTTTGACGTGTTCGTTTTCGTCACATTATCCATCACCGCGGCGCAGTGCGTGCTTCCAATGCTGAGCGCCTTCAACTTGATCGGCATGTTTTTGTTTGTATTCTCGTCAAACTCGAAAAGTGACGACAGCGCCTTGACCTTTGTTGGTCCCGTAGAGACATGCGTCCACTTGCCTGTTCCCAATGTGCCAGAAACACCTTGGCCGCATACCCACAAGTCAGATACCGTTCGTGGCATCCGCTTAGCCGGAGCCATGCTTCGAGACTCGCTCGCCGTAGTTGGCGCATCAGCATCAACTGTGAAAAACGTGTTTGTTCCGCCTGCCCTGATGGATGTCACTTTTGCTACCATTCCTGAGGCCGCATACAGTTTGTCGACAGAAACCATGGATGGGGTAGTGGCATATGGCAGCCCCGAGTCGAGTTGGAATCCGAGCTGGCCAAACGTGTTGTCGCCAAAAGAGAAGACCCTGCCAAGCTTGTCCAAAATCACTGAGTGGTAGTCGCCTGTGGCGATGCCTGTTGCTTCAAAGCCCTGAAGGGATGAGAGTTCCTGAGGCTGATCATATGGCCCCTTAGGCCGTGTCTCCCATGTCAAGCCAGCAATTCCCATCTGGCCCTTGGACGGGTACGCCAAGGCGCTCGACGCGGCACTGAAGACACGCCCTTTTGACGTTAAAATAAGGCAGTGCTCAAGACCACTGCTGATGTCGGTAACCTTCTCGCCCCAGCTCAACCCGCTTGGAGTCAGGTTACGAAAGTTGATCGCCTCCTTACCACTTGAGCTCCACAAAGACCACGAGCTCTTTAGCTGAGCCTCTTTGACGCCGCCTTCCTGATCGTCCCTGGACGATGGGAGAGAATACACATCACCTCTTCGAGAAAGGGCAATGATGCGGTCAGCTGACACCTCAATCTTGGCAAGGTCTTTGCCCTTCAACGTAGTCACTGGCTTGGGGTCGGCAGTCGAAAACCCAAGGCCCCATTGAATTAAGTCGCCCTTCTCATCAACAGCAGCACCAAAGGTTTGAGTGAGCTTCAGATCTCTCAGAATCTGGTCGTTGAAAAAGGAGATTCGTCGAGGGAGCTTGATGTACTTGTCGTCAGAGTTGGGGTCGATGACTTTGCCGCTGTTTGATCCCCAAGCGTATACTCCAGGGTGCTCCCAGCTGTTCTTAACCTGCAAATGCTGAGAGCTGATAATGTCTCGGTTGTCCTCCTTGGATACAGGCTGTTTGCGAGACTTCTCAAACTTGGGCTGGGCTTTGGCGGGTTCTGTGCTTTCCTCCTGAGATGACAGCCCGTCCTTGATCTTGGGATAATAGTAGGCTCCGGCGGCGGCAAGCCCAAAGACACCAGCATAAACAGCGGCTTGCTTGAATGCATTCCCACCTTGCTGACGTGCCCGTTCCTGTGGGCTCTCACTGTTGAAACGCACCCATTGGCGTCGGATTGTGACGGACTGCTGCTGCGTTGGCCACGGCAAGCGACCGACCCGTCTGAGAGCCACCCTTGAAGAATTCATCTTCAGATATGGCGAAAGTGTACAGACGGCGTGAAGAAAGATAAAGCAGGCCAGAAGCTCCCAAAATTGAAGCTAAATGCCAGGTTCCGATGAAGCCGCAGTAAATAGTGAAGGTCAGGTAAATACAGGCTCCCCTCAAGCTAGTTGTTATGCTTGATGCGACTTGACTGGACTCGAACTTTTTTGCCCAAGGATCAAGGCTGAAGCTCCCTTGGCTTCGATGCGGGCACTGGGCTGGTGCACCCCACATTTGATGCAAGACCTCACTGATCAGTGCTCCAGTCCGTGATTGCCACTGACCATAGACAGCTGTCACCACGTTTGATTACACCACCACTATCGTCTTTGATATCACTGGCTGTCACTGGCTGAGTGGATTGTCGGCGGGCGGAGCAATTCCTTCCGTGCAGCCAGCGGGTCACCGGTTGTAGGCCAACCCATACCATACCAGAACAGAGACCACATGCGTGGTATCAAGCAATCCACCATAGCTTCAATGCTCGTTAGAGCTTCCGTCCGCCCACCATGTACGATGACTCCTGGTACAGCTTTGTGCCCGAACTCTCTAAGAAGCCAGTCGCTCCATCTCAACCCCAAGGCCATCGACGAAAGGAGTCTCTATTACAGCAACCGAACGTCAGTGCCGCCCGAGCCCCTCCTAGTTGCTGTGCCTGTCGTGGGGTCACCACAACTGACATGTGTTGCAGGGTGATGTGAAAACCGAGCCAGTCGAACGTCTAGATAATGTTTTCGAAGAGCTAGAAGATACCAATGACCCACCCGAACCGACCATAGTTCGTCGAGCCGCCTCATATTCCGACTTTTACCATGTCGTTCAAGCCCAATTGGCCAAAGATGGTCAATTGCGGCGCAAGAAGCGGCCGACCAAAACGGATAGGACCTGGGAGGCATTGATGTTGAAGGCGGGAGACGAAGTCGATCAGAGATACAAAGTGCCTGAACCGCTTGATGAGGCGTTTGAGAATCAATTGCTTGAGGACAGTCAACAGGAATATTTGTATGGGACCAGATGATGATACTCCATTGGCGGCCAAATGTCTGACAATATCCAGAGTTTATCGCGACCAGCTGTCATTGACAGAACGTCATCTTGATGGGCTTATCGACGATGCCAATACCACTTTGGCGCTTCTAACATCGCTGTCGGAGTCGTTTCAATCGGTGGACGAGCAAACAACAACTTTCCAAGCCCAGTGCGAGGGTCTTCTCAAAGAGCAACGACGGTTGGAAACACTGGCAGACAAAGTCGGTACCGATTTATACTACTACATCTACCTCGATACCGCAACCCGTCGACTCAATGCTCCTGGGGCCAGCCGACTGGTTGACGACGACGAGTTTGGTACCATGATTGAAAACATTGACTCATGCATTGGTTTCATGAACAGCCATGTAAGCATACCTGTCCATGGGTTACTGCAATCAGAGTTTGTCCTTGAGCTGACGGCGTATTTGCCTGATTACAGGAAACATATCGTGAACGTGATACATATCTGGCACGATACAACGCATTGCTCACCAAAGCTCTTCACTTGCTAGATCACGGCTTTTCCACTCGCCTGGACAAGACATCTACGGAAATTGCTCGTCAAATTGCAGCCGCAGCATCAGACTCTGCCCGCCATGCTTTGGCATATGGCCGGTTTGCCGAAATGATTACTGATACATACTCATTGCTTCCCAACATACAAAAAATAGTTGGTCATGCATACGACCAATATGGAAGAGCTTTAGATTCTGCAACAGAGACTTCTGTCTACGCTAGTTCCGCCACGAATATGTTCCGTACCTACCTGACTACGAGAGATCGAGACTTGAAGCCCATGACTCAACGAGATTTGGAAGAGTACCAGAAGGGAGCCAAGAGCCTTTCAGTAGAGACGGCATCGCGAAACTACGTCAAGCAACTATTCGAAAGAATGTATAACGAGGATGCCTTATTTTTCAAGATTTTTGGCATCGAAGCAATGTGGAATACGTCATCCACTTCTGCTTTCCAAGCTCTCAAGGGAATAAACACGACGATGGTCCACCCAGGTCACATTGCACCGCTCGGAAACAGCATTCAAGCGGTTCTCCAAACAGCCAAACTTGAATCTGTTTGTAGCGTTGTGGGATGGTTGGCAAATGAATATTCAATCGCAGAACACGATGAAGAGGAGTCACATTCTACAAGAAAACATCGCGAGTATGCCGCAAGATTGCTTGTGGATCATCTTTGGCCATTCACCGATAATGCATTTGAGGCGGAAATTACGAAGTCCATTTCCAAAGCCGCATTGCAAGACGGCGACTTGAAAATTGGCCCTGTTGTAGACGGTGTTGCGTCGTCCAATGCTTACCCACTTGTCACAAAAGCTGTCGAGCTGCTAGCCATGTTCGACCAGGCTATGCCCAAGGAACGATCTGTAAGTAAAGCCCAGCCTTCTTCGCCGCAGGAGGCAAATAGTCTGACATGACCCCAGTCCAAAAATAGTTCTGTTGTATTCAAAATCGTACGAGAAACTATCCAGGTACTACAACGTGCTGAAGCTAGAATTCAGTACCTCAAGTCAAGCACGGATCCCGCCTTATTCATGGTGAAGAATCTTCTCATCGTAAAGAACGAACTGGTTTCTCTTGAAATAGGCGACATCCGAAACCACCCTCAGTCTATGCAACATTTTAGCCAAATATGGGACACGTTGAGTCCAACAAACTGGGTTAATTTCTTTGGCAGTATTCTCGGGGGTTCAATTTGGTCCCGAGGAGCACCCTCGGTTACAGCCAAGACACTCACAGTAGAGGATATGAGCGAGCAACTGGACGAATTACTTCGACAATCAATATACGCATTCACGAAGCGGTGGGCGACTCTGCTTAACGATTCAACAAATCGCAAGCCGGGAGTCAAGCCGATTGCCAAAGTGGAGGCTGAGCTGGAGACCATTCTTGATACAGCATTCAGTAATCAGCCTGAAGTGATTGCGAAGCTCAAAGAAGCTATCCAGCTCAACGCCCAGGCGCAGAATAATGCAAATGACGAAAAGCGAGGTGCAAAACGGTATTAGTCGGAATTCCGAGACTTGAAGCTTAACAATGACGCTGATGTTTCAGCATTGGTTAAGCAACGCGCGGTCGTTGAGGCCGGCGCCCTTGCCGAGTCTTCGTTGAGATGTTGAAACTACTAGGGCTGGTGGATGAGAGTTACTTATTTTACGAAATGGAACACGTGGCATGAAGCTTGAAGTCAAGGGAATACCAAATGTTGTCCAAAATAGACTATGTGTGCATTCTGAAGGGATTCACCAAAAGATGACTGCATGAATATAGAGTTATACAAATATCCCATACTACTACTGTAAGTATGGACTCCACGGAGTTTCCCAACTGGCACACCAAAACAATCTGATGCATATGCGAATCCGAGGACGACACGGCACTTGAACGCTCAATCAAGCCATAGCATCAAAACGTGTGAATCATAACGCTGCAAATATCCCCAACTAATCACCAGCTCAACACAAAAGTCTCACTGCGGATCTCTTCACCCGGCCAAGCTTTCCCTATTTGGATCATCAACCTGTCAGATCCGCCAAAGAGGCAGCCCACATTTTCTGTGACCAGCCCAACCGACAGTCCGAACAGTGAATACTAATCAACACAACGGGCTGTCAGAACTGCCAGAAGGCTTCTTCCCCACAATGACCGGTAAAAGTTTGTTGTTGAATACGCTGTAAATTCACGGAATTGAATGAGACCCTGTCCTGGTCCGTTTTGTCAGCTTTGAAACGGAAATGTATGGTACTGGATGGTGGGAAAAGTCTCCGTGTGGAGTTTAAGAATCGGGGTCGGACACAGAAGACCCCGAGCCGTCATTTGTTGGGTTCGAAACGGTGTACAGTACAGTACGTTCGTTCGGTGACTATCAGTGCCGTCAATGTTTGGCTGCCTGGTGACTTCATGACATCCGAAGGACGAGCGAAATGAGTCAAGGGATGATGATGTGGCATCTCTCCTGCCTTGTGGGGCAATTTCGCCGGTGAGCTAGGAAGCTCAACTGTTCAGCTTGGATGCAAAGAACCTCTTCTATAAATAAGTCGGTTGTCCTTGTCATACCTAACGTTGTATGCAGTCTCATCGTATCAATTCTAACTTCGTCGTCTTTTGGTGACTCAGTTTCTGAAAATGACTTCCACGGAGAGCGAGCAGCCCCTTCGCACGTATCGTGGCAACTGCCACTGCAAGGCTTTTGTGTATGAGGTTCAATTGCCTGAAATCAAGGTTGTGTATCGATGCAATTGTAGCATTTGCCATAAGAAGGGCTATTTGTGGGTGTTTCCCGAGACGGTTGATCGCTTCAAGATTGTCAAGGGAGATGAAAATACCCTCACGGGCTACTCTTTCAATGCCAAGAACCGCTCGCACAAAGTAAGTGGATTTCGCAATTACGATGCCTTGAGACTGTCGTTGCGTTGGGATTCTGACAGTGATGTCTATAGTTCTGCCCGACTTGCGCGACACCAGTCATGGCAATGGCGAAAGAGGGCCCTCCCAACAGACTTATTGCCATAAATGTGAGTGTAATGGAGTATAGAAGTTCATCCGGGGCAGGTACTAAAACAGTTCGGCTTGAATAGGCTCACTCACTTCAAAACATTGACACTTGGGCGCTGGAGAAAGTTCCGTAAGTACCCTACCATCCCGAAGAACTTGACCGCATGAATGAGCTCATTGTTTCTGATACGAAATAGTGTCGACTTTGCCAAAATTGATCCTCAGTACCAAGCCCCTGAGCATAAAGGCCCCGAACCAACTGAAGAAATTGAAGGCGGTAAACTGTATAAGGGTGGTTGTCACTGCGGTGCCGTTACCGTCGCCGTGACCAGTAAGCCCTTTGATGAGACCTTTGAAGAAGGTGGTCTGGAGTGCAATTGCAGTGTCTGCGAAAGAGTAAGTTCATCTCCAGAATACGAATCATTGGTGATAAGCCAGGCTTATCGAGAAACGTTGTATAGAACGGATATGTCTGGACGTACCCTCTCAACGAACAAGTTGTTCTACACGCTGAAGACCCATCCAATATTGGTCGATACGCATTCTCTATGCACATCTTGAACAAGACGTTTTGTAAAATTTGCGGCGTCAACCTCACAAACGAGTACAAAACGGACCAGACAGAGGAGCAGATGGCCAGCATGACCGAGGGCGGCAAGAAATGGGCAGCATATGCTCGGACACACCACCCTGTTAATCTTCGCGTCTTGCCAGAGGTGGATATTTACAAGATGTCGAGGCGTTACAACAAGGGCTATGCGGGTATTCAACCGCAGTATGAGAACCCATGAAGTCGCGGTGTGATGGATGGTTCTTGGGCGAAGTCGATATGGAACAAGAATGTATCTGATCGGTTGGTATGAGGGAGCATGGTGTTGTGATGTTTTGTGCTGGTGTGCGTACACCAGACTTTGTTGCTTGAGCATCGGGGACAAGCCAAAAAGGAGGTGTTATAAGTTTGTCAATATATTGCGGCGGCGGGTAAATAGTGCTGCGTTTTCAAATTATCAAACATCTAATACAAGTCTACCACGTGTGCTGCAGTATGGTTTTGACTATGCGTGAATTCGGCAACAAAGGTATTCAAAGTAAAATCCAGGTCCAGTCCATTCACCATTGGGTTTTACGTCAACCAGAATTGTTGTGTTGGTAATTGTCAAGATGTTGTGGGTCAAGTTGCCTGGGCTCCTTCCCAGCGTGGATACATTTCTCAAATGCAGTCTGGTTCCTTCTCAAAGTAGAACGCAGGGCTGCCTTTGCAAGTGGAAAGAGCGACGGCTCATACATTCCTTCTCTCTTTTGTCCCCAAGATACGATCAATGTGCTGACATCTTCGCATTTCCCACAGGTCTGTGTCTGGCGAGCAAAGAAGGACTCCAAAAAAAGGAACGTACGAGCCAGCCTTCGGAGTTTTTGATGCAACAGACCACCTACGGACTTACCTAAGAAATACATAAGAATTTCCCCAGGACCGCTTGTTTCCCCGCGCTAAACCTGGTTCAAATGCCACCACATGACCAGGCCCTGGCCCAGGTACCGCCAACCGCCAACCGCCCGCCATTTGCCCCACGGGATGGGATTTGGTGGGACAAGCACGACATCGGAGCTCAAATCGGGTCTGGTCATCGCTCGCCGCCTCTACTCTTCGTCCGTCGCCGCCCGTGCCTCAGACTGGCTCTTATCGGTCCAACGACTCAAGACACAGAATTTCCCATTCTTCCACCTCCATACACAGCCTTGGTCTCGTCTTCTTTTTTGTCGGACTTTCTTCTCGATACGCCCTGCCATATCGACGAGCTTGCTCACATATCTTTGGCAATTGAATTGAATTGCATTGTCTGGTCTTTACTCCCGCTGACAGCCGCCTTTTTTTTTGGCTGTGGTCTTGATTTCCGCCGATAAGAGCCGAACCGTTGCGATCCACAATGGCGACACTCGAAGTTGAGGAGATTCAGGGCGGCGGACTACAGACCGCTAAGGATTTGTTCTCAGGTGCTGTGGGAGGAGTCGCCCAGGTTCTGATCGGTAAGTTCTTTTGTATATGATATTCGCATCAATCGTCGAGATTCGTTCGAGGCGATTTCGCATGGGTGCCAACTGGTATCCTGACAAATCCAACGTCGAGACACCAACAAAGACGCAATTGCGATGCTTCCAAGGGTCTTCGGGACTATTTGGTCCTAAAAGACCAATATACACAAAAGCAAGTGTTCACATCAACGGAGACCTCAACTGACTGCTGTGTCTTCCCCCTACAGGCCAACCCTTTGACATCGTCAAAGTTCGACTTCAGACTACCAACCAATACTCCGGTGCGCTCCACGCCGCTACCTCAATCTACAAGAACGAAGGTGCCTTGGCTTTTTACAAGGGAACGCTCACCCCTCTTCTGGGAATCGGTGCATGCGTCTCAATTCAATTCGGTGCCTTTCACGCCGCACGCCGCTGGTTTGAGGCTCGAAACGCGGCCAACCCTACCCTCAAGGTTAGCGACCTCAGCTACGGGCAGTACTTTGCCGCCGGTGCCTTCGCCGGTGTCTCCAACGCAGTCCTGTCCACGCCCATCGAGCACATCCGTATCCGGCTACAAAGCCAGCCTCACGGCGATGCACGTCTGTACAACGGCCCCATTGACTGCGTTCGCAAGTTGAGCGCCCACCAAGGCGTTCTCAGCGGAATCTACCGCGGCTCAGCCGTCACCATCTACCGTGAGGCCACCGCCTACGGAGCATGGTTCACCGCATTCGAGTACCTCATGAACCAAGACGCCGCCCGTAACAAGATCGATCGCAAGGAAATTCCGGCATGGAAGATTGCCTTTTACGGTGGTCTGGCTGGTGAAGCCCTCTGGCTCGCCAGCTACCCCTTCGATGTCATCAAGAGCAAGATGCAAACTGACGGATTTGGCGCCAACCAAAAATACCCGACCATGCGTAGCTGCTTTGCTGCTACCTGGCGAGAAGGCGGCTTCAAGGGCTTCTGGAGGGGCATCTGGCCTACACTTTTCCGTGCCATGCCCGTGAGCGCTGGCACCTTTGCCGTTGTTGAGATGACCATGAGGGCCATCAACTAGCCGCGTACATGCTACGTGGTTTACATGAATTCAATTGCATAAAGGAGTTTAAAACGAATTTATCAAAATCAAAGGGCTTTACTGGAATTCGTTCGCTGGGATTTTATTTGATCTGGTCTCTGGTTTTTACCTGATATCACACGATACACCTAGAGCTGGAAAATGGTGTACCCGAGCAAAAAGCTTTAACACGTGCTTTAAAGTTGATTTTTTACAAGGAATGGAGAAACACTTCAACAGTTTATTGGAATGCCGGTAGAATACTCATTGTTTTTGCGTCAACTATAGATGTGTTGATTGGTAGTTCTGTACATATGCTTTAAATTCTACCAAGGCGGCGGTTTATGACCTACCACCCGATATTCTCGTTATTCTCTACCCTTCGCTGCAGAATATATCTCGCATTCACTGGTGTCAAGACTTCTAATCCCAAGTCTTCCAATACCTTACGCGCTTCATCATTATTCGTAAATGCCCTGTCACTAGCCTCCTTCAACGTGAGAAGTCCAGAAGTGCTGCCGTCGGGGTTGTCGGCGGACGCCGCCGTGGGCAAGTTCAGCAACTGCATCCCTTCGCGCAGCGAGTCCAGCGGCCCCGAACCACCGGGGATGTAGCCCTCCACGAGAGAAAATATGGCTCCTCCGTCGTGGGCGAATTGTGCGGCGCCAAGGGTCGTAAATGACTGCTTTAGGAGGACGCTGCTCCAGAGGAGGTCCTGAAGCTTGTTGAGGGCTTCGTGCCATACTCGTCGGAAGGAGGCTGTCGACAGTGTTTTGACGAGGTATTCAAAGTTGCGCTGCATGATGCGCAGCGGTTCATCCAACTCTGGCGTGATAGATAGTTGGGAGGGGTCGTCTGTTGTTTTGTCAATAACCGCAATGATAAAGGGTTGTGAGGTTGGCGTTTTGACCTACCCAAGACTGCGGCGTCGCCAACAGTGGTCCACTGAACCTTATTGATGTATGCGCGGAATGCCTTGGCGTGAGAATCCGCCAGTGCATTGATAAGAAGTTGCTCTGCTGCTTTGCGGCGGGACGTGTACGCTGATACAGTCTCATCAAAGATGCCGCTGTCATTATTTCCGTTGTCGCCCAGGTTGCTCGGGACGCGACCCAGGATGCTCTCTGGTTCGATACCACTAGCGGCACTGTTTCGTTTACTTTGTTGCCTGTCTCGAGCCTGGAGATCTTCCCATAGCACAACGAAAAACTGCCGTCCTGTTAGCTTCATGAGTTTCTACAGCACATCTCATAACCACACAGATTTTTACTATACCTCTTCGTCACTCCATTCTGTGAGAATGTTAGCGATATGATCAGAGCTGCCAATCACCTTGCACAGCGTCTCGAACGCGCCTGTCCCCTCCAAAGCCGCAAGTTGGTCTTTAGAAGCGCCGTGAAGGGTACGCCCGAGTGTCGATGTGATAGATTGGTATGCTTCCAGAGACCCTCGCAGGCGATCATGATAGGCATCCAGTACATCGAGCTGAATATCGGTAAGAAACTTGATTTTGTGTTTGAGTTTGCGTAAACGGTCGTATTTTCCCGTAACACTTCTCAGGAGATAAGTAATGCGAACAGCTGCAAACGTCGGCTTCATTTTTCCCGTGACGGAATAGTCGTAGTCGATCTTTCGGCCATCGAGGGACTCCAAGATGCTTTCAAAGCGTTCGAGGGTGATTTCTCGTTCTACTTTAAACCAGGCGTCAAAGTGGTCGGCTAGGATTTCCCCAGTCAGGCCACTCCACCCCTTATCACCATCGCCACCGTCATAATTGAATCTCAGGCGAATGTTGTCATCGAATGACATAAGTTGTGATATAAACGAGCTCAAAAAGGAAGGATTCTTGACTGCGTCATCCGCAACCGCATGTATCTTCTCCCTCATGATGGGGAGCATGGAGGTGATTAGAGCGGACACGGGATCCAGGTACACCGTCTCCTCGGCGACTTTTGTGTCGTGAAACTTGGCGGCGAGGAGATGTCCTAGGTTGTCGCGAAAGAAGTCTTCCCATTTCTCAATGGTTGTCACGAACCAGGGGAAACAATGCGTGCCAATGGACTGCGGGTTGCTCGTAGGCTTGTCGCTCATGAAGTGGAAGCGGAATTCAGCGACAAATATGGCAGTCATGACGTCGAACGGTAGAAGAGGCACGATAGTGCTGCTATGCACAATTTCAGGCATTTGCAGATCGATTAGTTTCTCAATACAAGCCATCCACTCGTCGTCCATTTCAGAATGAGGATCGACCTTTGGCCAGTGTCGTTTAGCCAGAACAGTTTCCAACTCTGTTGACATGGTTCTCTTCATCTCATTCCATAGAGAATCAGTCACTGATTCGACATGGCCTACCAAGTGCAGCTCCTCGTTGCCCGACAAGGTTCTCAACTTGAGTGCCAGCCCCTTCAACCTTGCGTATGGTTCGAGGGCGGCCTTGGGGCTATCTGGGAGATGCGATCGAGCCTGAGCGCGGAGTGTTTCGACATCCTGCAAAAGAGTCAAGTATTTCTGGGCTAGTTCGACATTTTGAAGCTTCTTCATCGGTTGCTGAAGTCTAGCAATTGCTTCGCTTGGCGCGTCGGACGCGGCTGCGATCTGGACTCGTGTATCAATGCTTGTTTGTAGTTCGTTGAACTCGTCTATCTGCTTTTGCAACGATTCATTCCGATCATCGGTAATATTGCGGGCCTTTTCGAGCTCTTTGATAGCATCGTCGAGTTGGGACTGCAGCTGGTTCCGCTGCGTCTCGACGTTGGAGAGTAATTCGTCGAGTGTGTCAAGGTCGGCAGTTGATTGAAGTTTGTCGTCTAGGAAGTCTTCAACCCGAAGATCGAGAGACTGTCCCGACTCAGCATGAGAAAGCGCCATGGTGGTGTTTTGCGGCGCGCATTGAGCAACGGGATGATGATGGATGGCTAGCTTGGGAGTTGAAGTTGGTGACGTGGGAATATGGCTTATCGATAACCAGCCAGAGGTTGTAGTCTCGACAAATGTGGGTAACGGGATAGGCAAGCTAGTTCTGTCGACCGACGCCGCCTCTATTTCACGCTGAAAGACTACATGCTGTTGATTTTGAATTGCAGTACTCCATACTCTGTGTCGATTTATTTGTTTCCGTGTTCTTCCTGGGACTAAATGGACATATCGTTGTGTTGGCGTATACAAGCGCCCCGGCGTCCAACATGTGACGATAAAACCAGCTTGCGGCAGTGTCCAATGACAGGTGGATACATGACAAAAGTCGAAACAACGACGGCATCACACAGGGCATAGAGGTTAATTGCCAAGGATGAAGCCTCGCTAAAATCCAGCATATTAACTTACCTTCCTTTACACATTCAATTTGTACCTGGCGTGTTGCAATTGCAAATATACACCAATGCACTTTGCCATAGGGTAAGTTAAGCTTCTCTGCTAAAGCCTCCACAGATGCTCATCCAGCGCATCATTCAGAGTACACAGCCTGACATGAATTGAAACTGTCAATAATACCGGCCATCCCCAGAAAAGCATCAAGTGGGCTGTGATTTATTGTAAGGACTGGCCAGACCCCAAGCCCCTGTAGAAGTTGGTCCATAATAGGATGCCTGGTATTGGTATCGCTACGCCAGGATGAGGTGGCAGCTCAGCTCAGCCCGTATTGATTGCTGTGACAACCAACAAAAGGCCTCTTGAAGATTGCGACACCAACACTGCCAAGATGGCCAGCGCCAGGCTTGTGCGACTCATTATGAGAAATCTTGTACGAAGATGCCATCACAATGATGGTGAAGTCATCAGAGCCGGAGCACCAGAGTGCATTGGATGCAGCAGAGTTCATTGATTTTGCAAACACCAGGTCTCGAAAAGGATTCATCAGAGCTCATCCATGTCTCAAAGAGGTCAAGCCGCAGATGCTACTTGCTTGATTGCGAAACTCCTCCAGCGGAAGAACACTGGACACAAATTAAGCCCGCATAAACCTTTATTTCCTTTTCTCTCTTGGTTCAAGCCTCAAGAAACGATGATGCGAGGCCTACGAGGCGAGACCCCTAATCGCAGAGCCAAAATCGAAGCCAGTTGCACGGCAGGCGCGGGACCCCTGCATTTCCGTCGCACTTTCCCCAATCTGCTCTACAGCAGCCTGCTTTAGCCCCACTTATCCAGGCTGTTAGGTGGCCCGCACGTCACCAGTTTTACCAGGGCCACGTCGCCTAGCCAACCCGACCGAGCCCAAGTAAATAAAAATCAACGTGGCTGGGCCAACCACATCCCACGCAGAGTGGTCTCAACGCCTCGAAATCCAGATGGTTGGTGTGCTTTGCAGAGACAGTGACACCTCATTCTCTCCAGTTTTTTAGTGGCCTATTCTTTTTTGCCTCTCTACCAGCCATCGCAATTTGCACCCAAACAGCGAACAGAACACCTTCGTCCAAGCGATCCACCGGATACTGACAGATTCTTATTGTCGAGGAGGCAGGAAGAGGCAAACGCTGCCCTTTCTCTTGTTCCATCTTGCTTCTCGTATATTCGAACCTCCAACTTAAGTTGTTTTACCCAAGACGCTTTGAAGATACTGACATAGACGTTGTTCTATATCCATTTATTGTTTCTAACTAAAGATAACCTCACTTTACATTCCAGACAATCTCGATACCCTGTCCGTTCACGTGTTGGCCTTGCACCGACGAGACGAGTTCCCGCATTCCTCAGCTACGCTACATTCCTGAGCGCAGCCCTATCGTCAATTTACGATCCCGTCTGTCGGTAGCAAAGAGGAAAACTCCACCGAAGTGCCGTTCCGAGACCAGAGAGTCTAAACGATAGTGGAAAGCTAAGGAGATATCAATTCCGGAGCCTCGCTTCGATACTTCGAGAAGATTTCCGCGGCTCGGAATCAGGATCACCTCGCGGCTTGAGAGACAGAAACGAACTCTATCGCGCTACAGGCGCCTTCCGACCCGGACCGTCGTACAAATCGACGACAACGGGTGGAAGTTTTCGACCGCCTTTCCAAGGCCAGGGGCATTTTACTCCCGTGAAAAGGGCGAGCCACATTTGAACTTCATTCCACATGGCGAGCGGAAGCAGCAGCTCAAGCTCACGCCCAAGGCCGAGGTTTCAACTCGGCTGGCAACGGTTCATACCGTTTCTGGGTTATCACCATGTGTTGATGATCTTGATTGCCGTTGCCATTATCTTGCTATCGTTACTGCTAGCAGGTTGTTCATCGTCATCACCGCTTATCCCGGACATCTTCCTCCTCTCGCTATACTACCAGAAGTATCAGCCTACGCCCGACACAGCGCAGGTAGACTACAACGCCTACACTGCCATTGCCAATATTGCCGGTGGTGCTAGTCTGCAGGCCCGAGTTGGCTACTTTGGTATCTGTGTTAATCCCGACGGTGGCTCATGGCTGTGCAGTAACAATGCCACGGCTCTGGCCAAGGAGGTATCTGTTGATCAGGATCCGCTCAACTTGATCTGGCTCGCTGGCCAGTTCAAGGATATGATTGTGTTTCCATACCTGATGTAAGTTTTTCACCCAACTCTTGCCCAGATTTTCGCTAACTAAACGTCTTCAGTATTATTGCCATCATCTTCGCCTTTCTCTGCCTTCTCTTGTTGGCCACGTTTCCTGGCTGGCACGAGGAGGAAGACTCTGAAGGTTCCGAACGCGAAGTCAAGCCCTTCCCTTCCCGAGCTGTCTCGCAAATCGCACTCGCCATCATCTTCATCTCGTCCATCTTTATCCTGGTGTCCGTCCTGTGGCAACATACTGCGTCCGTAGCAGCGTCCGTCATCGCCCAAGACTTTGGCAACGGCTCCGTAAAGAGTGGCGTGGGAACCAGCGCCATGGTACTGGGTTGGTTCTCGTTCACATTGCTCATCATTGTCACAATTGGTCTCCTCGTCATGATATTGAGTATGCGCGTCCTAGGGCAGCTGATGCGGGACTAAAAGCTCCGCTACTCAACTATTGTCACCAAGACATGCCAATAATTTGCATTTTTATATATGTCATGTATATGTGAACGAGAACGAGCATGAGATTACACACCCCCAAGGGGCAAGATGAAGAAGTCGTTTGGTATATAGACACAGGGCAAAGATTTCGCATCAGCATCGGAGTTACCAGGGCGTCGTTACTGCAACAACACACTTATTACTACTGGCTTTGACCAAAAAACATCCTATCCGCCTTTACCTCCCTCACGACACCGAGAATCCTTTGATCAGCGCCAACGCACATAGTTAATACCTCTGTGGCGGGGTCGCGTTAACGACACCGTCTACTTGTTTTCCGCGGTGGTTTATATTTGTCATTTCGTTTTGAGCTTTTGGTCGTCTTGTTTTTGGAATTTGGCTAGGACTCGGGAAAAAGGGAAATCTATCAGATCCTAGAATGTGTATAGTCGCCTGATGCGGTGCGACCAACGAAATCATGTATAATATGGATGATGATGGGTAGGAACTCAAGAAAGAAATGACTAGGTACTAAGGAAATACCACTGATTGGACCGGTACATTTATTCGTTGTCTTGTCTCTGAATGGACTGTGATTATATCCTTACCACATACTTGGCTTCGTGACATTTGCATTGTATGTTTCACAGACACAAACCAATAGTTCCATAGTAATGATGAATTATTACGTATATTGATACTTCAAAGTACTCATATCCTAAAAATACTGAATAAAGACCCGTATTCCAAACTCCTGTCCCACTATAACGCCATGAATGCTGACATGCACACAATGTGCACTAGGAGGCTATGTACAGTTTCCTTTCCCTTTCCACATTGTACCCATAAGGACCTGTTAGAAGGAAAGATAGGACAAACGACCATTAACGATATCCCCAATCTACAGTTTGAAAGGATGCGCTTCCGTGTTGAGAACCCATTCGTCCAGGCTGATGACGTCAGGGCCAGAAAACAGCAGGTAATAGTACTTCAAAGTCTCTGCGAGCCAAAAGCTTTCCATCTCGTTAAGAAGGATATGGTCCTTGAGGAGGACATTGTCAATGGCGCTGTTGGCTTGAGGTGCGCGGGTTGCCTCCATGGTGGCTTCAAACATGGCCCAGCCTTTCTCCATCCAACTTGAATCGCCCGTGATACGATACATGTACCAGACTGATTCTATGGCTTCCGGTCTAATATAGAAGTTAGTTGACAATTGGAGAATCAGGAAGGGATTATGAAATACGAAATCAACTTACCGAAGAATATACTTTGTAGATCCAACCGACTTGTAGCCAGGGGGCATACCATCCTTGATCTTTTCTTGCACATACTCTTTGTGCGTCAGTGGCTTTGATGACCACCCAGAACCATGGGCACGGTTTGGAGGGATGCTCGGCGCTTTCGGCCGAGAGTGGTACTCCTCCTTCAAAACAGGAATTTTGAGGGTCGGCTCGGCGGAGGACTTTTGCTTCCGGGCAGAATCCCCGGATTCATCTGACTTGCCCTTTTTGGACGGACCATCGTCATCAGCGGTGCTCTTTTTGCTGCTGGTGCTCTGTGAGCTCGTCCCATCTGAAGATATGAAACCGACATTTTCAGGCTCGACAGACAATGGGCTTCTCTTTTCCAATGAATTAGACTTATCCGTAGTGGAAGAAGACGCTGAGTTGGCGTTGCTGCTGTCTTGCGAAGAAGTGTGACCCTTGTTGGCTTCGTCGGATGATGCATCTTCTCGAGTCGAGTTTTCCTTCCCCAATTCTGCCTTTTGGCGCTCAGCTTCCTCCTTGTTGGTTCGCTCGCGCTCTGATTCGTCCTTCTCCCAATCAAGGACTTGCTGATCTCGTCTGTCAAACATTGGGTCGAGTTGCTGCCACCACAGAGATTCGTTGAAGCTGCACTTTTCAAAACTTGGGCAGGGAACAAC
This sequence comes from Pochonia chlamydosporia 170, assembly GCF_001653235.2. Classification (NCBI taxonomy): domain Eukaryota; kingdom Fungi; phylum Ascomycota; class Sordariomycetes; order Hypocreales; family Clavicipitaceae; genus Pochonia; species Pochonia chlamydosporia. The sequence continues at coordinate 2,126,304 of NC_035793.1, forward strand.
TTGTCCGTACTCGGGCATGACTCCGGTAGCTGTGGATTGGTATGCCCAGACACAGCCATTGGTGAACTTCTTAGCATACTCAACGTCTTTTTCACGGCCAAAGAGCTTTCCGCCAAGGGCGTACATGCCGCCAATGAAACAGGTCAAGTGAGTGACTTCGTAGTCGACGTCTGGGGACGCACCATCAGGTTTCAGTCCTACCTTAGCTGGAAAAATGATGTCCCAGTCCCCTTGAACCATTGGCCGGAAGAGCAGATGCCTGTTGATGCTGTCAATGGCATCCTCGTACAACTTTTGGTACTTTGGTTCTTTCCCGCCTAGCAACAAGTATTCCTATTTGTGGAAATTTGTTAGTAGCCCGTATTTTGGACTATATCTGAAGAAGAAAGCTCACCTTGCCGAAATACTCGTACGCTGAATCTTGCCCACCGCCCATGTGATAGCTTTCGTAGCCGAAGCCCGACGGTACAAACCCCTGGGGAACACAATCCCACTCTGACTCGCTTCCGTCTGCTCTTAGAGGGATTTGCGACTTTGATTGAGCTTTTGCTCTGCTTGGCTTTACAGATGATAGAGCAGCATCAACATCCTTTTGTTGTGGAGGAGGAGGAGCCCGACGCTCAAGGCGGTCGTCAAGGTTCTTTCCCTTTTCAGCATGACTGGAGTCTTTAGCACTGCTGCCTCCAACATATCCTTCGGGTTCGTCCAAATCTTTCTCTGAATCCACCTGAGCCTTGGCTGCCCTGCTCATGGCGTCTCGCTCGTTTGTGGCGGTTCTGTTACAACCGGAAATATCCAGATTCTCAGGGAAAAGCCCAGGCATCGTTGTGCCTCTCTTTTGCAGTTCGATGAGTCCATTTGTGATGCGATCAATCGCATCGTAGTACTTGTGTTGCGCTGTTAGCTGAGCCAAGCGAGTAAATTCCATGGAAAGAGTTGCCAACTCTGCCATGCCGACTCGGCCAGCTCGGTGAGGCTCCGAGGTAGACTCGGGTCTCCACTGGTAGAATAAGAGTGGCATTCTGTTTGGAGTGTCGAAAATGCCCATTAAAATTTCGGCAAGCTCGACTGCTTTGTCTAGGAGGAAGCCGTAACCCCCTGATGCACCGCCGCTGACATCAAAGGCTGCTATGAGGCCGCCCAGATATCGGATGGTAGTTTCAAAAACGGGAATTTCGAAACGGTTAGTATAGGTAAAATCAATGCTTTTGGCCGCCTTTGCGGCTTCGTCGAACTCGTCCTTCAAACCGGCAATCCAGAGGGTGTCGAGAGAATCAACCAACGTAGCAGCCCAACCACAGAAAGGATCTCGGGAACGATTGGTAACAGGCGTTAATTCGTCATGCATCCACGCATACTTTCTATACCCGGCCCATGATCGCCGAATTTCTTCCTTAACCATGGCCTGTCTTTGGAGGCGCTTCTTTTTGGGGCCCTCAGCCTCGGGGAAGAAGACATGTTGAATCCGGGGTATCTTTTTCGCAGTGCCAGTCGGCAGAGTAATGATGCTCTCCTTAGGAAGCGGGAAATGCTCTTTGGGCTTCACCCAGTGCACTTTAGTTGGCTTAGGAGATAGAACACTTGTAGTTTCGTCGGATTTGCTGTCGGTTGGGGGTTTCTGCAAAGGGACCTCCTCATTTTGGATTTTGTTCGTTTTAATGCCGGATGTTGACGTCGAATCTATTTCTGGCAAGGTGCCAACGCTGGGCTCCTTAATTTGAGCATCTTTAGACGAGTCCCCTTTCTTCGCTTCATCGCCGGCATCGTCGCCTTCCTGCAAGGGTTTCTTGGCACCGACAGAGCCTTCACTGTCTACCTTCTGGGCGATGCGATCGGTCGTCGGTTTCCCTTTGTTCTCGTCTTTCAATGGGATTTGCTCTTTCGGGGGTCCAACGGGCGCATCGTGATTTGACGGTGGAACCTTGGGCGACACCTTTGTCTGTTCAACACCGACAACAGGTCGTGGCTGTTGCGCTTCCCAAGAGTTTTGCAACACACGATATAATAAAATAACAATGACTACGGCAAAGACCGTGAACAGTCTATACCGTCTCCTCGGCATTGCAACGAAGGTGAGCGGTCCCTAACCGGACCTCGAAGAATGTCACGCTGAAGGAGGCGCAATTCCTGCCAGTGCACGATCGCGCATTCGTGAAAGTGGCGGTTCAAGTTGGCAGGATCAAATTGACCACATGTCTCGAAATTGTGTGGTAATGAACCTTACACCAATGAGCACACTCCACGCGCATGCATAGAGACGAGAAAAATCAATACAGATGATGATATGAAGAAACAACGAAGGAGGAAAGATTTTGGGAGCCAGCCAAGAAATGGGAGTTGCTGTTCTCGACCCAAGGAGATGGAGTTGGGGGCAAGCTTGAGGGACGCCACACGGAGCACGTGGGTAATGAGAGTCTTGGATGTCTGGTATGTATGTCTAATCAGAAAAAGGAAGTAGCAGAATAGGTTGTGCGCCGGACAAAAAACGAGAACTCTAATGATGGGTTTTGAGCAAAAGTATTCTCGTAGCAAGTGTTTGAAAAGCCCGATGTTTCGACAATGTTGGAGAGACAATGCTGCTGGAAAAGAGAAGAAGCAGAAGTGGTTGCATGTGCTGGGGAATAGCAAAGCAGAAGAATATCCGGACCTTGATGCACGGCGCGGTTGGGAAAGAGCCACCTGCCGCTGGTCACATATGAGAACATGGTTAAATCTAGACGTACCTTCCTAGGCAGGTGTTTATGTACCAAAATCAACCTGTGAGGCTAGAGCAAGGCACCTTGGTGGCCAACCAGGTGTTTCTCTGCAGTTGCCATCCGGAAGCCATCCACCGCAACATCTCAGTCCATGTCCCATTGGAGAAGCAGCATCAATCTGCTTGCTTATTGCACTAGGCCCAGAATGCAGTTGGAGGGTCTTGGCGTCACGCTAGGGCGCAGGTGAAAACACACCGCACCTTCCACGCCTGAAGTGGACATTAGTGACTGCCTCATTGCAGCATCCTTCAGAAAGTATGTCAAGTTTTCTCAATCTTGTGAGAATACTTCCAAGAGGTAGCTTATCACGGACATCGGCGCTCGCAAGGCCGCTCTTCAAATTTGTCATGTAATGTTGCCGCACTTTTAAGCTGGGAGGACAAGCTTACAGTCTGTGGTCCAATGTATTTAAACATATCCAAGTATACACTCGTCTACAGTCTGTGGTTAAAGGTATTTGAACATATCTAAGTATACACTAATGCAGCTTAATATGCCTTAGCACATAACACGATATGCGATACCTTTCCCTGTTCAAATACTTCTGACCCCCCACTGTATTAATACCTATACTTAATAATGCTGTCGTTTCCGCAGCCAAGTGCATTCATGATTCAGACCCAGGAACAGAAAGGCCCGTACCTTGGCGTTGCACAATAGCCCCGCCATTCGATGCTCTGCGGAGCAAACTCGAACTCGACTCCATCTTGCATCAAAAAGTAAACGCCTCCCCCACATCTCAGTGACACCAAAACACTTTAGAACCCCCCGTCAGCATAAACTTCCGACCACAAGACGGACCGGACCCCTGATCTATATCGTACCACCTGAAGCTCCATCATGCGACGAGTTTCAACACAGAGTGTCATATTTCAACCATACCATACCACAGGTCGATTGATGATCAAACAAACACCACGTCCAATCTCGCCTTGAGCACAGACAGGCTTGGCTGGCATGCAGGGAAGCCAGCAGCCCTAGCTCGCAGAACTTGAACCCTTTACCGACGCCACAGTCTCTAGCGCCCGGTCAGAAAAAGGGTCCAGACTTGTCTGCGCACCAGTCGCTTGGAGTCATGAGACTGGAATTTACTATTGCCGATCTGAGCAACACACCACCTTGTGAACTATCGTCCGCATCTTTTGCTCGGGGTAGATTGTCTTGTGGTTCATCTGTCTGGTCGTCGTTTTGCGTACCAAGCTAACGGACACAAAACCTGCCGTGTATCAGCGAATCAAGGCTTCAATCTAACTTCTATACCTTCTGTACGATTCTTGAAGATCCAATAATTAAACCTCGATGGCGCCACCAGAGACAACACGTTTAGAACATACATCAAGCGCCGTGTTTCGACCGTGTTTCGGTCCTGTCACTATTTGAGTTGGAGACACATTCCGAACTTGTGCTGCGACTACCACTGTAAGCCAACTCCCAAGCGGCTGTCACCGATGTGCGAATCCTGCCGTCACACTACGCAAACTTGCAAACTGTAAATCAGTATGATATGTAAGGATACAATCATTATGGATATTATTTTGGTATGTCATATCGTCGTATCCCTTTGTAACCCAACACCATTGTCAACGCCGGTACATCATTCAACGCTTTTTCACACGCTTTCCCATGCTGGTCTTGCATTCAATCCCATTGAGACAAAAACAGCCCGCCAGAACTTCTTCAATACCCATCTAAGACCACAGACGCTTCGGGTACTAAAAAAATCAAACCATCAAAAACTAGTGACACACAGACACTATGAAATCTTGTATGCATCCTTAATCTTAGTGTACAACTCGGTATCGTAAAAGTTGTAGTTGGGGTCCAGGTCGCAGAACGGATGTTGTGAGAGAAGGACGTCAGCAGTTGGACGATCAAACGGATTCCTATAAAACAATTAGTAACTAAGACCAGAGAAAAAGACCACCACTCTCACGACACTTACACTTGGAAGCAGTCCATCATAAACGCCACGGCAAGTGGCCCAATGGTTTCCTGAATGTCTTCTGGAATTGGCGGAGTTTCCCCGTTTGCGATTTTGTAGATGGCCCCAACCGCTTCTTCCTTGCTCCACGGCCTTCGTCCGGCAAACATTTCCAGTACCACGCACCCAAGACTCCAAATGTCCACTTTGGCGCTGTAGCCTTCGCCCTGAGATCGGATTACTTCTGGTGCCATCCAAAACACTGATCCTTGCATCGAATTGGTCTTGTCGTTGCCGTAAATGTTGTCCGTCTTTTTCGAAATTCCAAAGTCACTAATCTTGCAAGTGCCGTCCAAATCGAGTAGGATATTGTCTGCCTTCAAATCTCTGTGCAGAATACCCTCGCGATGCAAATACGCCAGCCCTGATAGCGTCTGGCGAGTCAGCGAAGAGACTACGGACTCTTCGAATTTACCATGCTTCCTCAAACAAGATCCAATGCTGCCACCAGAAATATACTCGAGGAAGATGCTGATGCTCGTCTCCTTTCGCTCGCAGCCTAGGTACTGCACAATATTGACATGATCCAAATGTTGCATTGTATCGATTTCCTGATCAAGTGCAGCCACCATTTCTCGCATTTTGGCCTTGTCTCCTCCCGCAGCTTTGGGATTCACTTCGACCTCTTTGACAGCCAAGAATTCACCTGTAGTGGCATTCATACCGAGGTAGACACGGCCATAGGTACCCTTGCCGATGAGTTGACCCTTGAACCATCTGAATGTTGTCTGTCGCTTAGGGAGCGTATCCTGAGGAATATCTGGCACAACCATACTTCCTCTCTGGTCGGGGCGAATCTGCACAATATTCGCATTGAACATCTTGGTGCTCTTGCGTCGCATCAAGTTTGTTTGTGACTTGCTGCCCATCGGCTGTGAGATGGTTGTGTACCTCTTGTTGGCTTGACTAGCAACTTCACGAATGGACTTCATCCGACCCAACCCGCCAGATCTGCGAATGCTACGCTGAGCAACCGCATGGCTGGACGTAGGTCGTTCTGTCGCTTTCAACGTCGACTCATCGGAGCCCAATGTGTCTCCATCATTGTTGTACAGAGACGGTTGGCGTGACGGTGGCACTGCCGCGGGAAGGGGTCCTGTTGTCGAAGGTCCAGGCATGGCTCCAGATCCAAATCCAGCTGAGTTGGACCTGTTTCTGCGATCGTCGTAATCCGCCGTAGGCAATGGGGGAATTTCTCCGCCTGCGCTGTCCTCAAGTACAGGCTGATCGAGATCGAGGTTCGGGAAGAAGTCGTCCAAGTTGTTGAGCAAGTCATCAGTAGGGGGACGATTTGCCCATACATCTTTTTCAATGAATGATTTTCGGCGATTAATTTGACTCTCCTTGTCAGAATCCCACGCATCCGTTTGAGGCGTGCCGGGGGTTCTTCTCGAGCTAGACGTTCTAGCACCGCCATCGTTGCTACTGTCGAAACTATCGGGTGATTTTAAGAAAGTGACGGATCGCCCCTTTTCTTTGCGCGAAGTGTTTACATGCAAGATTGGCCGTGTCTCCGTGCTCGAGCGAGCAGTTGACGAAGCATTTGTACCGCTGCCGGCAGTGGCCTTACCCTTCTTTCTACCAGCTAAGGGAATGGCGAATAGGCCGTCGTCACTAGAATCGTCGCCGCTATCGTCGCCGGGGCCAGCCCTGTTCGCTCGAAGAGATGGCTGGGTGGTCGACGACTTCGAGAACTTGACGTCCGACTCTTTGAAGTCCAAATCGGGCCCGTGTGACTTTCGCTTCGACGAGGAAAAGTCGCCAGAGCCCTTACTCCTAGAGTGGGTAGAGCTGGGGCTGATGTCGCCAGGCGACGCAGGTCTCGGAACTGTTTCAATGTTCTTAGCATTGGGACCAGACGCACCCTTTGGCAGAGATAGCACGGGGGTACCGCCAGGCGAGTAGTCCGGCACAACGAATGGAAGATTACCTGGACTCCATGTCACCGACCCAGGGGATCCATTCGCTGGCTTTGGACTGCTCCTCCCGCGGTTGCTAATCTGACCATAGTTCACACTGGACAATGCCGTCTTACCTGACTGCTGTTGAGCGTTGCCACTGCCAGAGGACGGTGGCGATACAATGCGGGGAGAGGTGACCTTTGGACCGTTCGCAGTAGATTGTCCGATGGCACCCAGGTTTCTACCCATGCCAACAAGAGCGGCCCCGATGCCACCGCTGACAGGAGCATGTTGTGCCGCGTATTTTGCCTTTCGGTGACCATCTGTACCCTCACCTTCGCCGCTGGTCATAGAAGGTGGGTGTCTCGGCGTGGGAAATCCATCCATGCTACCACTAGAGTTCCTCAAGCCGTGACCTGGTTTCCTGCTTAGTGAATTGGCCTTGATCAAAGTGGCAGAAGGATCACTAGGCGGCGCAGGAGGTCGTCTCTGGGGGAATAGTTGATCTGGCTTCTTGTCCTCGAACGGCGAGGGTCGAGGCTGATCGAAATCCACATTGCGTCCCATGATGCTTCCAGACGACACATATTCCGGGGCTGTCGGGCTTTCCTTCTTGTTTGCCTCCTTCCTCTTGGCAAGATATGCTCGCTGTTTTCTCTCAATTTCTGCCCTGTAGTCGCTGGCTTCTTGAGCCAACGTCTTTTCGTCGATCCTGTCTCCAATCGTGTTCGCTCTGGAAGTGGGTGGTGATGAACTAGATCGCTGTCTGCTACGATTGTACGACTCTTCATCCATACCAGGAGGAATGTAACCCGGAAATAGAGACGCAGGCACAGAACTGGGAGTAGTGGCAGAGTTTATCTTTGCAGGGGAGATAAAAAACTTGAGAGATCCAGTCGAGTCGCCTTTGACACGCTTGTCGGTTAGGAGCTGTTGGTCGTCCAGAGGTTCGTTGTGGTCGAATTTGCCAAGTTCCGTCGCGAAGATGGAGTACTGCTCGAACCCTGTCAGACCGAGGCTCTCACAAATGACCTGGCGGATCTCCGCGGCTGATTCTGCTTCTGTAATATCACACATGCGGTAGTTCCAGTAGTCCGTCGTAGCCAGCACGAATGTTCTGACGCCGCCGGTTCGTTTCAGTCTTTGAAGCATCGCTAATTGGTCATTCTCGTGAGCCACGAGGCTGGACCCAAGACGATCCAAGTGAGAGTCACTCCCATTCATCGAAGAATACACACCAGCAAGGGATTTGGGAACAGCCATAGGTGACTCAGGCGAGTCAAACTCATCAGGCGAAGGAAATGAACCATCTTCCCTCTGTTTCTTTTTCCGGGACAGAAAGCTCAAGAAACTCTTCGAGTCCCTCGCTGATGCCGGGGTTTCGCCTCCGGCTGATCTATCACCAGAGTTGAGGGGTGAGTATTGAGGCCGATCTTGGCTTCGTGATGTTGACATGGCTTCTGCTAGGTTGAGACCTCGGCCGAGAATCGCAGCCGCATCAGCGGGAACGCCAGAACCATAGATGGCAGCATTGGAAGTCACAGAGTCCGTACTATTACGAGAGCGATGGCCGAATTTTGCAGAAGCCGGCGAAGCAGAAAGCGCAGGCGTTGTCGCTGACGGAAAGAGAACCTGTTGGGGAGCTGGGCTGCCTCCTGGGCTGTCTTTTCGTCCCAGAGTGCCACCAAACGTCTCACTTTCAGCGTGTTCGTTTGTTATGGGACTCAACTTGCGGCTCCCTTCAGAGTCAATATATTTGAGGACTGTGCGATGATTCGAATCCGAGTTCATGGTGGCGCTGCCAAGTGTTGGCATTGTAGTAGAACGGGTTTGGGAAAATCTTCTGGCAGCGAAACTGCCGCTCCCGGCAGAGGTCAATGGGGTCTGCGAACGGACATTAGCTTCTTCATAATGCATAGATGACTAGACTTGCAAGTTTGCAAAATTCGAAGGGACTCCTACATTTGGTGAATCTACTGGCTCCAGGCCAGGTGCATTGGCGCCGTGTCCGTGGGAAGCGGTAACCGAGTTCGCTCGGTTGTGGCTGCTCACCATCTTCGAAGGATCGACTGGCTTCCCTGTGACGATACTGCGGATGAGCCGGCGCATTCGCTTTCCTTCGTCTCGCTCACGACTCTGGTCCCAGCCGGTACCGCTGTTGGTGCATTCCTGGTGCAAACGCGGATAGACCTTTTGATGCATCATGCCGAAATTTCCACGACCCCCATGCAGACTGCCCAGATCCAGAAACTGCGCACCGTACAGATTCAGGCCCCTGAACGTTTCTTGCCAGTCCTTGGAGAACTGATTTTGCGCCAGCCATATCAGCACTGTATCAAGGGGCCACTGCGCCGCCAACTCGGGTGGGATCGTACTACCAGCCGTGGCGGAAGAGGCGTTGGAAAGACCTCTCGAGGAATAAAACCGGTCTCTTAGGTTGGGGTCGTCCATCGGAGTTGTAGTGTTGGTGTCGGTGCTGCTCAACGGAGTCTGGATATATGAACCTGGCGTGCTCGCCGACTCGTTGGGGTCGAAACCTGGGATTCCAACGCCTTCACCATATGTTCCTCTCGAGGGTATATACGTCGCACCCATGGCCATGGCATCGCTCGGTCGAGGTGGCGGAGGCATGGCAATCGTCTGACCCGTGGCCATTTGGGAATGAAACTTGGGATTATATGGTAGATGCTGGTGTCCGGCGGGAGGAGGCGGTGGAATGCCGACGGCGGTTCTCCCATCGTATAGCTTGCCGTAGTTCCCATGCCATGATGGCTGCAGTCCAAGATTGGCGTTCGGCGGCGGTCCTGGCGGAGGGGGAATCATCATCCCATTGACAGCTCCAGGCGGTGCACCAGGATATCTCGGCGGCGGCGGCGGTATGTTCATCATGGTGTTCATGGACGTAGCGCCAGCCATAGGAGGCGACATTGGCGGAGGAGGAGGAACTTGAAAAGACCGTGTGGGATCATTGCCCGAGACATGTCTTTGGCCGCTTTGGTACATGATGGACAAAAGCTGGCGGGCGGGCAGCAACCCGCTCCAGGCAGAAAGCGGCCGTTGCGACGCTTCTTGTCGATGTTTGGGGTCGCTGGCGGCGAGGGGACAAAAAAAGAATTAAAAGAATTCAGATAACAGCTGAAGCAGAAAACGAAGAAGAATATTTCAATGTAAAGATCAAGACATGCGAGGACGTAAGCTTCGGGCGGTGACGAGCAGGCAGACCAAGACCAGGATGCTGCGGCAAGCTTCGTCGTACTCAGCGGGACCTCATTTGCCGGGCTGTTTGACCAAGATCTTGGCTCGCGCTGCTGGTTGCGACGGTGGTAGTTACGGCCGAGTCGACGACAATGGGATCGAGACGACCAAAGGCGAATACACTAAATCCGCAGGTCTTGAGGACTGCCGATGAAGAGGGTGAATTTGGCAGAGCCGGCGACGGGGGTAACAGCCGTCCGGCATGTGGTTTTTGGAGTTTTTGAAGTTTGAAGAGGAGTGGGACTTGACGTGTCTTGCAAGGATCAAACAGAGAGGTCGAGTCGAGTCTGGTCAAAGTAGTACAAGATGGGCCTCTCACCTGGAGCTTAAAACTGTGGATTTGCCCAGATAGATTGACCAACAGCTTTATTTTTGATCGTCAAGTAGCTTCAGCTAGAGTACAGAGGAAATACCGTAGCAACAACAACCCTTGAGGGGAACGATGGGGTCAACCCCATTCGAATCGAAACGAGTGCTAGGCAATCAGTCCATCGGTCAATCGCCTGATGTGAGTGAACCAGACAGTGCTCGCATTGAGGACCCTTGTCGCAGAGTTGCGCCGCCCGACAACAAGTTGGCGTTTGATGGCAAGGCAGTCCCCGTTTTCTTCTCGCACCAGCCAGACCAGACCATACCGGACTCTAGCTCCTTGTCTCTTGGCGCCTCGCTGGCACTGGGGCCACCATGTTGGTTCGTGCAGCCTGTTGGCAGTTGTTGCCATGCCAGATGCGTCGAGGACAGTATGCATGTGGTCTGGTGTAAATAGAGTAGGCTATTCTTATGGCACTCGCGTTTCAAGTTGATCGAAATAATGCGAATCAGACACATGCTGGCTCTTGCAGACAGGATACCTCCAGAAGTTGAGGATGGCGATAACTATTGGCAACTTGCACAGGCCAGCCAAGGCCAGACACCGAAACTGCAGCCAAACTGCTTAGGTCATCAACAATGGCTGCTCCAGCTTGCGACGTTTCCAAACATCCATGTCCATCCATCCATGACACGCTCTCGAGTCCTTGACCTGTCAAACCTCACCATCGTATTGACGATGCATGACTTGCTTATTCCCTCCATACCGATTCTTCAGCACCACAACTAGTTACTAGTCTCGGATGCAAAACCAAAACCTATCCGCTGTGTCACCCTCGTACCATACCAACCACCACCAGAACCTCGATCTGTTCATCCATTCACACACACTCTCCTTCTTCGCGCTAACCCAACGGCTCCAGCTTTGCCATCTTCCAGCTAGAATGCAGCCACCGGTTCTATTTCTGGGCCACACTCACCCCAACCTTTCTGTCAGAGCTCGTTCATGGCCCGCTAACCAGCCCACCTCGGCGCTTAGGCGCATCAATTGCAGCGAGGAGGTGGGACAGTTTGTCGATGCAAGCAAGACGGACGAATGGGGATGGAGGGACTGGAATCAACCCCCCCTGCAGTTTGGATGACCGCATCTGGCACATGCTGAGGGGCGTCCAATAATCCATTTGTGTTCGAGTTGGGCCGTAACTTGGGAAAGAGATGGCTCGATTGGTGTTCCGTGCGTATCCTTGTTGTGTTGTTCGGCTCTGGAGTCGCTTGTAACGGAATCTTCCATGCTTTCCCCGGTATGCACGATGATCTCAGAATGTATCCATGATGGATACTTGGGTTACTGCCGAATGTTGAGCATGTAGACATCATGTTTCCAGATAAAGTATATATATTGCAGATATTGAAGTGATACGCTATATGTAGTCGTAGACTCTATCGAAGAATTGAGCATGCTCGCTTTCCGCACTGGTTGAGGCGCTGCTAAAACTTATGCCTTTAAAATCAATAAACACACCTGACACATTGCCCAACCGTGAGTCACTACGCGTTGGCTTCCAGTAACGCTGAAACAAAAATCCTTCAATGTGTAAAACAAGAAACTCCGCCAGTATGGGATAAAACTAATCCATCACAATGGTTCTCCGAGAAAATGGATGACTTTGTGCAAGCCCCAGATATGAAACAAGACGACAAGTATGCCGGAGCCACGGCCAACTCTTACATAACTGTGCAGTTGCCGAAGTTGAAGCCATAGCCTTGTTGGCATTGTTCCAGATAACCAGCCTCCTCAGTTGATCCTTCTGGTACATTGTGCTTTCTCACCACACCTTGAATGCTGAGAGTCTGCTCCCCATCCGGATGCCACCACTTCAAGCGCTGAAGCATAGGACCCTCGCTGTCATCCGAACTGAGCTCCCACTTGCCAGCAGAGACAGTAACTTCGGCCTGATCTTTAGGAAAGTGGTACTCTGGAAGGAAAATAATGGTTGGCGCATCGTCGCTTGCAGGTTTTGGTGCTGATACTTTTAGGTTGTATAAACACTTGCGAAGATCAAAGCCTGTGGACAACACGTCACCCGCCACCACTGTCGGTGTTGGTCGAATAAAGGCCTCCGCAGCTCGGTACCCGGGAGCATTAGTCAACTCGGGATCCTTTGCTGAGCGGGTAGAACTTATGGATGGCGTTGTGAGGGTGCGCTGAAGGTTTGCAGGTGTGACGCTGTCGTCGTCGCCGGCGTCCCTATTATTCATAGTTGACAATTTGAGAAGGCTTGTTGCCGACTGGTTGGCTGGTGAGGCCTTGGGAAGAGGAGACAGAGGCGGTAGCTTGTCATCAATGGAGTTGATGGACAAGTCTTCACCATTCCATTGGTCACCACGTTCATGGTCGTTGATGGCGGTGTATACCCAGAGGCAGTGTCCCTCGATTTGGGACCCTTCCACGCCAAAATAGTTTGCGTCGAGTGCGGCAGATTGACTTGAATAATCCCCCGTCTTATATGCCTTCTTATCATCCATGTCGTACGGTATACCGAATTCGGTCAGCAAGCACGGGTGATTGCCAATTCTGTCGAGTCCCTCTTGCCGCAACGTCGCCAGCTGGTCTTTCAAGCAGTTCCTGATGGCGGTCTCTCCGATTTTGATGGCAAACGCTGGATGCAGATACTTGCCACGAAGTACACCGACGACGTCGACATTCCATGTGCTGTTCCAATGCTTGGTCATCAAGGTGATGCCATCGTAGAAGTGAGGGGTGAAGACCAACAACGGCTCATCGTCTTCAGTTCCCTTGATTTGGGGAGGCAATTCCAAGGTAGGATATTGCATGAGCATGATGCAGTCTTTGTGGTGGTTTCGACAAGCCTTGCTGTACTTCCTCCAAAAATCCATGAAATATGTATTTGTAAACTCAGGATAATCGATGGTCTTTCCGGTTCTGGGATTTTTGGAGAAGTAGTCCTTCTTCAACATTGTGTCTGTTGCAATGTCCCAGACACCGTGCTGCGCCCACAGACATTCGCCCAGTTTCCAGCCCGGATGCCGCTTCCAGCCGTACTTGGAATCGTCGAATCCCTCTGGTAACCATGCAATCTCGCCGTGAGGATCGACCAAGGTGGTGCCCGTCTTGTAAGGGCCCAAGCCTCCCATATCCCAAGTATCGATTTCACAAGCCCTGCCCATACCAGTCAAGAAAGTCTGCCACATGGTTGGGCAGGTGCCTTTCTTCAACGGGTTGTCCTTGGGGATGACTGTCAAATCGATGTACCCCGTCATTCCTCTATTCGGTTCATTCATGCTCTCCCAGCCAATAACGACCTCGTTTTCCAAATCGCCCGCTTCGTGTATCCGCATTGCCAGATGTGCACATGCGTTGATAAAATGGTCTTGTAAGTAGTCTTGGATGTTCACACCGTCTATAATGCAGTTTGGCGCAAAGTCTTTGCCGGCGAAAAATAGCGTGAACATGGTACCCGCAGCCAGTCTATGATAGTTTGTCGACCAAATCATCTTGGGAAAAGTATCGGGATCGGGGTAGGTGTTCTGGACAATGGCAGCTTCGGTGGCTGCGAAGCTCTGAGGATTGAGACCACAGGCATACAGAGTCCACATAGGAGCTCCTGAACCGCCGGTGAATCGTGACCAGACATCCTGATGAGGGTCCATAAAGATGTAGAAGCCATAGGCCTTTGCTATTCTCAATACCTCGATGGTATGCTGGATGAATTGCTCGTCGTAGATGCCAGGGCCTGCTGCTTCAATCGCCTCCCAGGTGAACAGGTAGCGGAGGGTATTGAATCCATAGCGCTTTATTCTAGCAAAGTGAGTTGGGGCATCCTCTTTGCTAAACGGTCGCTCGTGAAACGTGACGTTGTCGCCGTCAAAGAAGTCTTGGGAGATGTGAGATGGTTGATTGGGTTCGGAAGGGAGCTTTGCGTCGCCAGCGACATTGATTCCACGTAGTACAACTTGCCGACCGTGGCCATCCCGAAACTTGCCATCTTCAATCGTCAGCCGAAAGGAAGCCATGACGTGTTGCGTGCAGCAGCAGGACAGATGATGAGGAAAGATGGCAAGTCGGAGGAGAAATATGGGGGTTATAAAATATGGGACAGGTGAAGGACGATCAATGGCTTGTCTACTGGAGTCGGTCGCCCCCGCGAGCAGTGAGGGAGTAGAAGTGAGCTATGACGATATTGGCGGAAACGGAGAAGCCGGTTGGGGATTGGAGTGAACTTGACTGGACCAGCACAGAGTCAAGCCAAGTGGATGGACCAGTTGACATGGAACAGCCAAGACATCAATACTTTGGCCGCAAAACGAGCCTTGGTTGGGTGGCAATGAAACCTAGTGGTGGCTAAAATATGGGATTGTCATGTTTTTAAATCAAACTTGACTTTGAATTTGTTTCAAGAGGACTAACACCTAGCATCTGTTGGAACACTGCATGTGCACTCACTGCATATCGACGTAATCACGTCGGTACTGAGACCGCTTCTTGGCCCGGTGCGTATTCCCGCCACATCACGAGACGCTCGAAATGGAAGCTATTTGCGCGCGCCAGACGATCAGCTGCGGTTGAAATGCGACCATTTGATGCCTCTGCCCTGCTCACATTCGAATACTGCCTAGTTTTTGCTCAACTGTGTCAGCATCCGTGGCCATGAGGAAGCAGCCCAAGTGTCAGGCGCTGGATGGACTCTCAACAATTCTGAGCTCGTATTCGCATTTGGACTTTATGCCCACGCCAAAACAACTGACAGAGACTACTTAAGTACTGACATCCTGATAAGAAGATACATTATTCATGAGGTCGACATTATCCCCAATCTAATTCCTGAATCATTCACAACCGTTCAAACAAAATCGTGACTGTGCTTTGAGCTCCCCAGACTCTGTCTCATTCTTCCTTCTTTGGAGACACCGGAGCATCTCCCTCACCATGCACCTTTGCAGTAGGAGACCTGCCTCCCGCATACTCCCTCTCGAAAGGCACATGCATCCCGGGCGGATAAATTTCTTCCATCTCAACGAGATCTGGCATGTCTATACCTGTGAACTCCGGCAGTCTGGGTGCTGGTGTATTAGAACCGGATGCGACTGCAGGAAATTTTTTGGACGAAGGTGAAGAGGGTGAAGAGGGTGAAGAGGGTGAAGAGGGCGAAGAGGGCGAAGAAGGTGAAGACGCTCCTGGTCTTAGTACTCGGCCAGATTCACGCCTCCCAGATCCATGCCTCGTGAAACCGGTAGGTTCGCCGTCTGAAGGTTGGAGGACAGACGGCGCTCGTCGTAGTTCGCCTGTCTGAGACCCCCAGATCATATCTCTGTATAGCTTTGGCTTGGGTCGATTCTGGCGAAGAATGTATTTTCTTATCACCCAAGGGGTATACGTCATAACCTTGAAGTTCATAAATTCGCGCTTTGGAACAGCGAAGATGTAGTCCAGCTCTTCCAAGCTTCGCTGTTTGGTTTCTTCGACGAAGAGGAACACCATTATAAAGGCTACGACGTTGAGTACGGCAAAGATAAACAGGGAGCCCTTTTGCCCGAGTCCGGAGTTGACGCTGCCATGTATATTAGCGATGAATACAGGGTTGTCAGCAGGCATATCGTTTGAACCCACCTCGGGAATAGGATGGCAAGTAGCCCAGCGAAAAACAAGTTGACCGAAATTGCCCAGGCTGTGCCCTACATATTGGTTAGATTCTACGGCACAGTCAAATGTCAAATGCTGAGAGTCGACGAGGGTAAACATACAGCCTCTCGGTGTGTCAAGGGGAAACTCTCTGACGCCAAGGTGAACGGGATCGGTCCAAGACCAGGCGAATATGCGACAGCAAATACTATCAGCGTGTTAGCTCGTGGTTGAATCTGGCATATGAGCCCACTTGTCTATACGTACGAAAAAGAAAACATGCTGTTATGCCGTTGCGAGTGGTAGGGTCCGAGATATAGTCTGCGAAACCAGCTCCAAGCATGAACACAGCCATGAACGGGATCGTGAGGAGAAGCCACCGTCTTCGCCCCAAGGTATCGATACTCTTAACTGCTGGCAAGGCGAAAACGAAGTTGATTGCGCCTGTGACAAATCTATAAGTTAGATTGTTTGCGTCGCTTACGCAGATGGGACTTTCGTACCAAAGCCAAGGCTGTATGCCATATTTGTGGTGATGGTGGAACTAGGGCCTCCTGCTTTGCTGAAGACGAGTCCTATATACTCTTTCAGTACGATATCCTACTTTTATTTGAGGCCGTGGATGTACATACCTGAATAAAAAGCGCAAACATTTACTAGCAAAATGTCAAATGTCAACTACTATCTTCCGCGGTCATGGATCCGGTCTTATCTTACCACCACAGAGCTGCTGCGACAGGTTTACAGTCGACGTTGAAATCATGGCATTGTATAATCGACGCTGCGTGAACAATTGCACGAATTGCCTTGCAAAATCGCGCATGACCCAAATGAAGCCGGGTGACCGTGTTGCATTGGCGTCTAGGTCGTTAAAGTCCATATTCTCCTGTTCAATGGATTTGTATACGAGATATATATCTCGAAGCGCTTGCAACTGATTCAAAAAAGATATCACGGCCTAGTGAGCAGTTGACTCAACAAAGTTTCAAGAAGGAGTTACCTACCTCAGTGTTTCGGACGCGCTTCAACATTGCATATGCCTTCTCAACACTATAGTTCGGGCCCTTTAACAGGTGATAGCGAGGCGACTCAGGACAGACAAATATTACCACGATGAGAAGAGCCAAGGACGGAACCAAAGGAGCACCTTGGATTAGACGATACGTGGTTATATTGTCTGCCGCTTTTGTGAAGATCAAGTTGAAGGCAAAGCCCATCATGATGCCAAAGGCAACCCTGTTGTCCGTATTAGCTTTCATGTACGACTGGCTACTTTACCATAGCAAAGCAGATGTTTCGCATACCATAGCTGCCAGGCAAGAATGGCGGAACCACGCCAAAATCCAACAGCAGTTTCGCTAGCCAAGATGGTAGTACTAACAGCTTTCAAGCCCATGCCTAGTGTTTTCATTAGTCTTGAAGGTCAAACCAACCTGTGTAGCAAACAAGATGTCTTACCAACGCCATTTATGATTCGAATACCAAACATTTCATACCAATTTGTCGCAAAGATGGCCGCAATGGAGCTAACCAAAACCAAGAATGCCGCCAAGCCAATACCACCCCTTCTTCCAAACCAGTAATTAACTGGCAACGAGAGAGGACACCCTAGGCATGCTGCAAATAAAAACGGCGCTGCACTTGCAGCACCAAGCTGCCAATCGCTGTCGCCGATTTGATTGTCACCGCCAGTATGGAACAGACCCCATTCCGACATGTACAACGAGGAGCCATTGAACGATGATTGCACAAAACCTATTTTCCCGAGCTGTTAGAAATGTTCGGTGTAATTAAGCTCCAGGCATTGTCTGCTGCCGCTTACGCCACACCGAACTGACCTTGTAAGAACGCTGCCAGTGACACCGTAACAATAACAACGAACATGCCCTTTTCGCTAAAGGCGTGATCCTTTTCGCTTCGAAGCGCTGATTTCTCCTCCTCTGTCAGTAACACAGATAGTCGATTTCTCTCGTCGTAGCTTGCTGGATGTCGCGATGCCTCATCATATATTTGGATTCCCTTTGCAACCTTTGCCGCTCGTAGCAAGTCCTTATAGTTTACCGAGGGAAGGTTCCTCTGTACAAAAGCCCGAACATCGTCCTCCAACTCGTGGTCAGTGAAATGGCCTAAGAAGGTCAGTATCTACCCTCAGCGTGCAACGAGGTCGAGAACTGCAGGGTTCTGGCTCACAGAGAGGGTTGTCAATGATAGGGCGATTGCTTCCCCTCCTCTTGATTCCATTACTGTCATAAGCGAAGTAATCTGGCTTGTTGGGAGTGGTCGTCATTTTGGAGAATTTACTTCAAAAAGTTCAACCAGAATGCAAGCGCATTCTCTTCAAGAACGGATTGGCAGGCTTGGAAGTACATATGTAAGAAAGAGACGCAGGGATCTATGCGCGTTAACATCGTTTCTAGTAAGATTATGAGGGATTCTACCCCCAGCAAACTTTCAGAGATGCTTGATTCACAGCCTTCTGCAACCAGAGACAGCTGGGGTGCACGAGCGTCGGCAGATCAACAGCACCGTCGACCACAATAGGTATCTTGCCTTCCACCGTTACCTCACATGACGAACCATAAAGCGCCATTTAGATGGCTCTGTAAACAGAGCTACAATACAGAACCTGCGAGATTGCGTACAAAACAAAAAAAAAAACTCATAGGCATGCTTATTCCTCTGTTCGGGTAGCAAGTGTCTGCACAGCGTCATCGAGAAGCTGAAAACAACCACCGCTCTCCAATTTCTTTATTCCAAATGCAACATCTGCAAAGAGCTCATTAAAGTCAAAACGCAAATTAAAGTTACAAATCAGGTTGTCCAGATCCGGGATTAGACAAAAGGACGAAATGATGGACTATTTCGCTTCTCCATCCTTTCCCGTTTGATGAAAAGACTGCTACGGCAGAATGAAGTGGCATTCCCCGGAGATAGAACCAATAGTAAGTGAGCCACGTAGCAACATGGCCGGAATCGTCTGCTGACATTCATGCATACGAAATGACATCAAAAATTGATCGCCCAATAGACAATAGCAACCTCATTGTCGCACCGTGGTTTGATTACCAACCCTTTGGAACATGTCTGAACGTGACGAGAGGGCAGAGAGTGGCCATGGCTTTGTTTCCCAAAATCGTGAGAAGACAGACCCATGTCCCAGTCTCATGAGCTCGGTAGTTGTCATAGAACCGGCAATTCTGATGTTCAGCAGACTTCGGCAAATAAGGTCTGCGCCATTCCGTACTGTATCTCGGGCAGCACAACACCCGATGATGGCGGAGTCTACCTCGTAAGAATGGCCAAGTTTTCTCAGTCCTGGTCACAACCTCTATATGTGTGCTTGTGTTGATTCGGGACTAACATTGTGTGCAGAATGGCTGCCGAATGAAGAATTCGCGGGGCTGGGTGTGCAAAAGTCGGTTGACGGATGTTATTGCGACAGAATCCTGGCAAAGATGGCAAAAGCGCAAACCCTGGTTTTCTGTTGTTCAGATGGAGGTCTCCTGGTTGTTGGAAGGAACACACTAACAGAGGATTGTTGGTTGTGTCGTCGTTGAGCTGGATGTGATGGCGGAGAATCCCCGGCTAAGATATGCAAGGCAGGTACCCACGACCAAACAAGCTCCCCTCGTGTCATGACATAAGCCAAATTCGGTTCGCGGTTCGATCGACTTGCTCAAAGACGAGCAAGTTCTCATGTTGTGAATTTGGTGAATTTGGTATAGCAGCAAGTTCTAGTGCATTGCCATTCGCCGCTGTTTAAATACAATAGCAGGAACGATTCTGTCATGAAGCCAAGCCCTGACTAACTTATTCAGAGTTGACCGACTCTTGCTCACCCCAGCCAGACATCTGTCACTTTTGAATACGACACATCGTGAGGCACAGCCTGTCTCACGAGCCACCAGACCAAAACCATGTCAAGCGCCAAAGCCGCGCTAAAATCCATCAATGACGCTATCCGAGGCAAAGATTATGATGGTGCCATCGAGAAAGCGAAGGAATTGGTAAAGAAGGACCAGAAGAACTACCAAGGGTGAGGTCACCTTTTTTTTTTTAATTCTTCTACTTCTACACGGCATAATTTGACCGTATTCAATAGGCTTATATTTCTCGCCTTTGCACTGGACAAGAAGAACCAGCTCGAAGAAGCTGAGACGTTTTACGGGCAGGCTACAGAAATACGTCCCCAGGATGCGCAAGCTTTTCAAGGGCTAGTCAAGTCGTACGAAAAGCAA
This sequence comes from Pochonia chlamydosporia 170, assembly GCF_001653235.2. Taxonomy (NCBI): domain Eukaryota; kingdom Fungi; phylum Ascomycota; class Sordariomycetes; order Hypocreales; family Clavicipitaceae; genus Pochonia; species Pochonia chlamydosporia. The sequence continues at coordinate 2,146,385 of NC_035793.1, forward strand.
GGAAATAAGAAACTAGCAGAGTACCAAGGCGCCGTTGTGAGCTTGGCCCAAATATTTCATGCAGCCGATGATCTTTATAAGGCTCAAGATGTCGTCGACAAGTTTATCGATTTTGCCAGGGTGAACGGAGATAAGCTGCAATACGCTGATGCTCTTTGGATCCAGCTGCCGGAAAGCCCTCTGTATGGCATTCTTGAAGGACGATTCCCTCACCCAGAAAAATCATACGAGAGCATTGCGCATATCCTCGAGGAATTCGAAACTAAGCGGATCAACACCTTGGTTGGCGAGCGTCGCACGAGGTTGGGCGCGAAGCTCAGCGAGGTGAAAGTCGAAGTCAAGCGGGAAGTCTATGCACAAAGCAAATTGGAGCACATCTACCACCAGCTAATCAACTGGACAAGCAACGATGAAGTCCGGCGCACCTTTGAAGAAAAACTTCTAATGTATTGCTATGATCGCCTCCTTGTCACCCCTGCTGGGCCAGTGAAAGCACAGGAGCAAGCCAAGGTTTTCGGTCTTGCAAATGACATGGTCATCATCAAACACCCATTTAAACTGGCTTGGGACATAGCCCTGGACTGGCAAGATTGCAAGGATATCAAGGACTGGGATGTCAATTTACTTCGAGATTATTGCACATTTTTCCCAGACAACGACCTGTACAAGATCATTACAGCTTTTTTGTCGAGCATCGTCTCACCTTTTGCGCCCTTGGGGGAGGAGCCGCCAAAGGCAAAAGAAACAACAAACGACGCTTCGGATGACAGCGAAGATGATGAAGATGGCGGCGTTTCAATCGCATACGTTCCTTTGACGGAAGAAGACCGTCTAATGATGATCTCAGAGGGCATCACTGGTACTGAGTCTGTATTCGCCTACCGACTTGTCGGTGCCTATTTCCTTCAGACGGGAGAATATGAAGGAACTGTTGAGTTCATGAGGAAAGCTAGGGCATTCCTGGCTAAAGAGAGAATCAAGATTGGGATTTCGTATGAAAACACCGATGACGCATACTCTCTCTGCCTCGCCACATCTCTAGTTTACTTCCAAAGTCCCAGACATCATCAAGAAGCCAAGAGGCTCTTTGACAAAGTCCTTGAACGGGATTCTACCTCGACTTACGCCCTCATCGGAGTTGGACTGATTTTTGAAGAAGAGGAGGAATATGATCAAGCTATCGACTTTTTGGAACGTGCCTTGAAGCGGGATGATTCCAATTTGCGAGTCAAGTCAGAGGCTGCATGGGTCAAGGCATTGAAGGGCGACTGGCAAGCTGCCAAAGATGAACTCTCCGACTGCTTGCCAACTTTACAAACGAAGGTTTCCCTACACAAAGATTTATTGGCAGATACCCAGTATCGCATCGGCTGCTGTATTTGGAATTTGGATACGAGTCGACAAGCTCGAAAACAGCGCAAGGGGGAGTGCGCATACGCCTATTGGCTGAGCGCGCTGAACAACAACATGAGCCATGCTCCTACTTACACGAGTCTGGGCGTTTTTTACAATGACTACGCCAAAGATAAGAAGAGGGCGCGTCGTTGCTTCCAGAAAGCGCTTGAACTGTCAGCAGCCGAAGTAGTCTCTGCTGAGAGACTAGCAAGATCTTTTGCTGAGGATGGCGACTGGGAAAGAGTTGAACTGGTGGCACAAAGAATCATTGATTCCGGCAAAGTAAAACCACCACCTGGCTCAAAGCGAAAGGGTATCAGCTGGCCGTTCGCTGCAATGGGAGTTGCAGAGTTGAATAAGCAAGACTATCACAAAGCTATTGTGTCATTTCAAGCGGCGCTACGACTCTCTCCAAACGATTATCATTCCTGGGTGGGTTTAGGTGAGAGCTACCATAGCTCAGGTCGATTTATGGCTGCGACCAAGGCAATTGTGAATGCTCAGGGGCTGGAGGAGCATCTTGGAACCGAGTTCTCTGCAGACACATGGTTCACAAAGTACATGCTTGGCAACATTAAGCGCGAGCTTGGTGAATATGACCAGTCAATAGCTCTGTACGAAGCTGTGATAGAAACTCACCCCGAAGAGCAAGGGGTCATAATAGCCCTTATGCAGACCATGGTGGATAATGCGTTGACATCTGTTGAGAAGGGACTGTTTGGCAAGGCTATACAGTTAGCTGCCGACACTATTGACTTCGCCAGCAAGACCCCAGGAGATGTGAAAGAAACGTTCAACTTCTGGAAGAGCGTCGCCGATGCCGCCTCTGTGTTTAGCTCAGTCCAAAGTCGTGTGACTGACTTTCCGGCTACCAAGATCAGAGAGCTTCTGGAGGGTAGTCACCAAGAAGCCTTCGAACTGCTTGCATCTGTGGACAGGGTCGGGACTGACGTGGTGTATGCAAAGGGAATATATCCCAAGGATGAGCAACTGGGAGTTGACATGACGCGGTGCATCCACGCTACGATTCTATGCTACAAACAGGCTATTCACGTGTCGGCGGGCGACATTCACGCACAAGCCGTGGCAAATTATAACCTGGGTTGGGCGGAATACCGAGCTCATGTTTGCCTACCTGGGCATCTGCGAAAGAAATCTAGCAACTACATCAAGGCTTCTGTGAGGGCCCTAAAACGGGCCATCGAGTTGGAAAGTGGTAATGCGGACTTCTGGAACGCCCTTGGTGTTGTTACCAGTGAAATCAATCCGGCTGTTTCACAACACGCCTTTGTCAGAAGCTTGCACTTGAATGAACGAAGCCCTGTCGGGTGGACGAATCTTGGCGTGCTCGCATTGCTATCAGGGGATACTCAGCTGGCCAGCGAAGCCTTTACCAGAGGACAGTCTGCCGATCCTGAATATGCGCACGCCTGGCTCGGCAAAGGGTTCCTTGCACTTCTTTCTGGAGACACAAGGGAAGGCAGGGGTTTGTTTACGCACGCAATGGAAATCGCAGAGGCCTCCTCAGCGCCAACCCGCAAGCATTACTCGTCATCTCTTTTCGACCATATTTTAACAGCTCCTGCAAACCTGACTGTGGCCTCTCTTATTCAACCTTTGTTTGGTCTGAACCAGGTGCAGAATATGCGGCCACAGGACCTTGCCTTCGGCCACCTATCGACATTGTTTGAGGAACGAACAAGGGACAGCTCCAGTGCTGTCAAGACGCTTGAGAAGCTGTGCAGCGTCATTGAGACTGACTATGAAACGACAGAGTCTAGAGAAAGCCTCGCCAGATTTACCCTGGCACGAGCAGATCTTGCAAGGGCATACCTCGCAGCCGGAGAGTACGCCAAAGCGGTCGAGTGCGGTGAGATGGCTCTCGGCCTGAGTAGCGACGAAGCCGACAGCGAACTCAGTGGCGAGCAGCGGAGGAAGGCCCGGCTATCGTCACATCTTACCGTCGGGCTGGGGCAGTACTACCTTGAGCAATATCAAGAAGCCGAGACATGCTTTGAGGCGGCTCTCGAAGAATCAGACAACAATCCAGACGCAACATGTCTTCTAGCCCAGGTTCTATGGGCACGGGGAACCGAGGACTCACGAGATAAGGCCCGTGCAGCCCTCTTCGAAGTTATCGAAAAGCAGCCCGACCATGTGCAAAGCGTTCTCTTGCTCGGCGTGGTGGCCGTGCTAGACCAAGACGAAAGCAGTCTCGAGGCGGTTGTCGAGGAACTCCAAGGTCTCCGCACAAACGACAAGGTCAGCTCAACAGAACAGTCGCAAATTGGAGAGGTGCTTCGCGGCATTGCGGGCATGGCAGACGGCCATACACAGCAAGACATGATACAACAGGTCCAAGAGGACGTTATGCTGTACCCTCACCTTCCACACGGTTGGTCATCACTGGCAGAGACCACGGGAGACGAGTTCGCTGCGCAAATGGCATTGAAGGTTGCTGCCAGAGGCATTCCGCCAAGGGGTGTTTTGGACTCCCAGGATCTGGCAAAGGCATATGCGGGCACGGGCAAGGCAGCTGAGGCACAGAGGGCGGCGTTCTTGTCGCCTTGGGAAGGATGTGGATGGACAGCCTTGAAAGCTGCCACTGCAGGAGTATGAACAGAAGAAGCTCGTGGCTCTTCAAGTCTGACACTGTCTTGTCCCTTTGTTACGAGCAACACGAAGATGTCTGTGTTAGATGAAGAAGAACTATGAAAATAAACTGTCGGGGTATCATGGTAAAATAGCTACAATATATGAATAAAAAACGATCTCCCATCTCCTCTCTCCATCACCGTGTTGCCGTCTCCCCATTAACCACCCCAGCCGCCTCCTTGAGCCTCGCCATTCTCCCATTCATCCACGCCTCATGCCAAGCATCAATCTTTCCCCCAAGCAGCACACAATTCTCCGTCGTCAGCAACACCGTCCCACGGGCAGCTACCGTCCCAGGCCTAAGCATCAACTTACACCCAATACTCGTCTTCCCAATCCCAATGCCCTCTATCCTCTTCAACTCCACGGCATACACCCTCGTCCCCTTACAATCCTGCAGCACAAGCCGATGCGTAGCATTCTTTCCCGCCTGCACCGTTCCCGAGCCTAACCGCTGCGCCGTATCTGCATCTTCGCCCTCGTCCGTCACACGGATAACCTGTCTCCCGCGCGTCTTCTCCCCCCTCTCCACGGCTTCAAGCTCCTCAATCTGCTCCCACCGCGAGAGACTTAGGTTTTCGATGTTCACTACCTGGACGTGCGTGTTGTGGCCGAGCCTGACTTCCTTGGCGATGGCGTTGTCCGTGCCTGCTGGGAAGGGGTGTAGCTGCGTGGTGTCGATGAGGGTGCTGGACGTGAGGTCTGCGGCTAGGAGGCGCGCTTTGGCTGTGGCGATGAGGGAGGGGAGTGGTGGTTGGGGCGAGCGGGTTGTGAGGCTTGTGAGGAGGGATTGGGAAGGGGGTGGGAGGGATTGAGAGGTTATTGCGGCGGAGAGTTGGGTTGTCATTTTGGATGGTTGAGGTGTGGAAGGTGAGTTGTGGTTTGTTGGTGGTTTGGGGTTTGGTGTGGCTCGTGGGGCAGCTATATAATTACATGCCCTTTTGGAAATGTTGACTACCGCCAGGTATTTTCATGTAGGAACTTCACATAATTACTAGAGTATATCTACTTATACCAGGACAGTTTATTAGTTTTTGCCATTTACTGCATTGTAATCAGGCTTGACCCTTGTAAGACTTTGATCAGAGCAAATACTACCATCAAGGCATCAATGATCCACTCTAACAGTAAAATACCTGACAAAGTCACAAGGCAATACTTTTCTACCAACCATACAAACCATAAATATTAATTACAAGCTTGTTGGAAGCCAGTATAGGGAGCACCATACGCCAAAAACAGCCCAAGTCAGTTACAGACATCAAACGAAAAAGCTGAGCTCCGAGATGTTGAATCCCGTCCTCAGCCCAGCCACAAGTTCAAATGAAAGACCGCATTTTAGTCATCTACATGTATCGAATCTCAATCACATCACGAGGTTCAAAACACACAAACAAACCTAAGCTCTCGCCTCAACGGCCTCCGCACGAAGAAGCTGCGCATACGTATCCCTCACCGTGTCCGCCAAGCTCCTATACTTGATACCCAGCACCCTCGTAGCTTTACTCCCGTCAACCGTGTAGGTATCATCGACAAACCCGGGCTTCCCCTCAGGCAACCTCTTCTGCAGCTCGGGAAGTTCCCTCCTCGCCGCATCCACAGCAGCCTGGTAGCTAAAGTTCTGTCCGACCCAGAATCTCTGCCCCCCCGCCTCGGGGACCTCGTAGCCACGGACATGGGCGGCCGAAATCTCACGCACGTCCACGAAGCCGCCGAAGTCAAAGGGCGGAATGTCCTTCGCGTCGAGGATCCCGTATAGCAGCTGGAGGGACTCGCTGAGGTGTTTCGTGCTAGTCAGGTCGGTTACGTAGGGGCCAAAGACCCAGGGGGGCGTCATGGTGACCAGGTCGAATTTGGGCTTGTTCTTCTCGACCCAGTCCCATGCTGCGCGCTCGGCGAGGGTTTTGGAGCCGCAGTATGCCACTACGCCGTCGGCTTTGGCTGCCTCGTCAAAGGCTATGGGGTTCCAGTCCTTTTCGTTGTACACGTAGCCGGGGCGCTTGCCCTTGGATAAGTCACAGACGGATGCGTGACTGGATGTTAGCACTACGCGTTTGACAGAGTCTCCCCATTTCTTGGCGGCTTCTAGGATGGTGACTGCGCCTTGGATGGCCGGCTCCAGCAAGTCCTTGACGTTGTCTTCGGGGTTGAGGACAAAGGGCGATGCTGCGTGGATGATGCCCGTGACCCCGTGTAGGGCTTTCTCGTATGATTCCATCTTGGTCATGTCAGGTACGATGGCGTAGGAAAGTTGGGCTGAGTGTTGTGGAAACTCGGCTGCGATGTGTTTCGCGGATGAGTCGCTGCGGGCGGTTGCTCGAACATTGTATCCTTTATCGAGCGCAGTTTTGATGATGTGGCCGCCTAAATAACCGCTCGCGCCGGTTACGAGGAGCGTCTCGGTGCTGTTTGGCATTTTGAAGAGCTTCTTTCAAGGCAGAATGTTTGTACTACTATGCTTCCTTTGGTGATCCGTCACAAGTGGGAAGTGGCCAAGTGTGAATAGTTAGAAGAACGGTCTGTGAGGGTGACATGAGATGAGGGGGGATTGAGGAATGAAGCTTGCTTACGCGTAAATTGTTTCGGATCAGCCGGGAGACTGCTTTACATTATTTTCAGCTTTCCTGTCGCAGTGTATAACGTTACGTTGGAGGGTTGAAGCTCCAGCCACGTTATGCGGATGAGAGACTATTGATGTGAATTGACCTTCAGACCCCGCCATGAATCTTATCTCCAGCCAAAATCCCAAAATCTTGTGGCCCCCATTCTGGCATGTCATATTCCCGGAGAAAACCCTCCATTGTAGAGTTTGACACATCTCTTTTTGGCAAATAGTAGCTCTGCAATTTTTTAATTTTTTTTTATCTCCGCGTTGTTAATCCTCCAGAACCGTGATTGAAATAAGAAACGTGCGTGTGGACCAGATTCGACGACTCGGCGCTGTTCCTGCATGTGGTCCCAACGTCATGTCACTCGCAAGTGTCCACACCAGCTCCCACTAGACCACATTATCAACACCACGGCCACCGAATTCAACATCACAGCTTCACCATAACCACATCCCAACAACATGTCCACAATAGCTTCGCCCCGCGACCCTTCCACACCCCTGCGTCGCCTCCCCTCCGGCACACCCACCTCCTCCGGCCGACCATCCCTCGAAACTACCCGATCAGGTGTGACATCCCCCGTCAACGATCCATCATCACAAGCACCCGCACCGCCCAAACGCTCCAATCGCGTCGCCCTCCGCGAATACTACAAACTCCGTGCGCCTCGCATCGAGGTCGCCGGCTCAGAAGTTCCGTCCAGCGACCTCGATGCCCCGGAATTCAATGCGGACGAGTATGTGGCCAGAGTCATGGGGAACAGCGGACTGGAGGATCTGCTGCGCCTATACACCCAGGTTGTAGGGGAGGTGAGGGCCTTGGACGCGGAGAAGAAGGCGCTCGTGTACGATAATTACAGTAAATTGATTGCGGCTACGGAGACCATTCGCAAGGTAAGGGCTGTTGTGAGGGCAGAAATTGTCAAAAACTTTGGACCGAAATTTGCTGATCCTGGAATTCAGATGCGTGCGAATATGGACCCTTTGAACCCCATGGCGTCGACGCTCGACCCTGCCATTGCACAAATATACTCACAGGCGTCGTCAATACGGGAAAAGCTGCGCGAGTCGGTGCCAGCGCCGGATTCTGAGGAAGGCAGGCGGAGGGAAATCGAGCTGCGAAGACGGAGAACACGGGAATTGGCTGCGGAAGTGCTGGCTACTCCGCAAAAGTTGAGGGATCTAGTCAAGGAGGGCAAGATGCAGGAGGCTAAGAGACAGTGGGAAATGCCCAAGAGACTATTGGTGGCGTGGCAGGAGTTGGGTGTTGGTGGCGATGATGTGCAGGACTGTATTGATGAGGGTGATGCAGTGTTTAAGCCGGTGCCGGATTTACCACAGAGGACGTCGAGAGATAGTCGGTAGGCATTCAATACAGACACAGAACAAACTTGGGCTTTTCTCCTTTTGCATTTGATGCTACCATGTAGGTCTATTTCTCATCCACTGCGCCCCCATCCTAACGTCTTCAGGCAAAGAATAATACTCACCTTGGCGAGATAACAAATCTGCAAACAAGAAGCAGTGATTGGCTCCCTATTCCAGCTCATCAACACTCATGATAGTAAACGGGTCCTTGTCAAACTCGCTCAACACGACTTCAGCCTCGGGCACAACCGACCTCAGCTGCCCTTGCAGCAATGGGAGAAGAACCTTTTGCAAGTAGCCTCTCTCCGAGTTGCTGTGAAACACTTGCACCAGTATTCTTCCTTGTTGTATGGCCCTCAAAGCCGAGTGGTGACTTGTTTCGCCCGTGACCAACAACTCCACGTCCGCCTTCTTGAGAACATCGTATCCGCTACCAGCACAGACTCCGAAGCTTCGAACGGTGGTGACCTGGACGTCTGCACCCACGGGGCAAGCAACCATGAGGTGCTTGAGGCCACCCAGCTCGGAGGCCAAGCGTTTGAGAATCTCGGGGACGGAAACCGGTGCGTCAAAATGGCCGAGAGCGCCGTAACCTGCGGGTGCATGAGATTCAGGGGCCGTTGCGCAGGGCACGGCCACAGAGCGCTTGCTTGGGTGAGGGCCAGATACAATATCTGCGAGCCAGGTGTTTAATCCTGAGGGGGCGGCATCAACTGCTGTGTGAGGACAGTAGACGGCAATGCCGGCCTGGGCTAGGCGCAGTAATGTGGCTTGTTGGGGATCATTGTTGGTGATGGACTTGAGTCCAGAGAAGATGAAAGGGTCTTGAGCTCGTGTGTCAGCCTTGATTATGTTTTATGCGGAAAGAATGTTGAAGCGCATCATCGGTGGCACTTACGATAGCTGACAATGACGCTGGCTTCTTGTTTGATCGCATCCATGGCGACCTGCCATGTGAGATCATTTGTAACCAGGACCTTGGGTTTCCTACCCTCGCTCTCTGAGTTGCCAACAAGGAGACCTACGTTGTCCCATGATCTATCCGCCAGCTCTTCGGGGTACCTGTAAGACAGAATGAGTACGGTACAGAACAAGTTACTAATAAGAATGCAAAGACCTACAACGTCTTCATGGCATCAACAACCAACTGGGTAAATTTAGAGGGCTGGACCTGCCATGCACCCCATGCTCCGGGCTCAGCCATGCTATTTCTGTTGCAGAGCAGTCTTGTTGATGACGAGTAGGGCTTTGCGTGGCACGCGAATGATGCTTGATAAGTACGAGCTGCCTGGGTGATGAAGTGCGCAGAAGTGTTGAGCTGAGACAGGCTTTGAGAGGCGATCAATGGGCGAGAAGGAAGTCGCAAAACTGCCCTCATGTCAGTCACGAATGCTTCAGGAAATGATAATGCGACGAGGATGGTATGTGGTGATGAGAAGCTGCAAGTTGGGAGTTTGGAGCTTGAAGCTGGATTCGACTAAGCTAGAATTGGAGGAGAGTTGTTGGTGCATGGACTCATGGAGCTCCATACTGGCGGGTGCCAGCCAGCCCAGCCCACTGTTCCAGTCTGTACGTCACCGCCCACACTCACACTGCCAAATGCAAACTGGCCCGCGATCTATCTAATCAATCTAATGTCTGGTCAATATCATGCGACATCGCTCACCGACCACATTCTTAATCCTGCGTCACACAAACCCATTCTGACAAAATTACAAGTCAGATCCAGCGACCATGTCCCAAATAACAGACGCCACCATCCGCGAGGCCATCACCCAGCGCCTACAGGCCACCCACGTCGAAGTCACCGACATGTCCGGTAGGTCCCATCCCATCCCACCTCGACCATGCCCTTCACTGCGTCTGGTACGATTCCACCACCACACCGCAATACTAACAGTTGAGTTACAGGTGGCTGCGGCCAAGCATTCACATGCCTCATTGTCTCACCGCAATTCCAGGGCCTCAACTCCCTCAAACGACATCGATTGACCAACGCTGCGCTCAAGGAGGAGATTGCTGCCATCCACGCCTGGACGGCAAAGTGCCAAACACCAGAGGAATGGGAGAGAGACAAGGCGAAGGCGGGGCCGCCTATGGATGGGACAGTTGAGGGACATGTTGAGGGTACGAGTGCGTGATTGAGAGTAGCGCAATGGAGTATGTCTATAGGGAAGGGAATGGATTTATAATACAAACTAGGCTGCTGCCGTGGACAGAGTACGAAAGTTAGACATTTTGTGTCATTAGAAGAGGGTATCGCGAGAGTTTGGAGAATCTACATTGGCTATTAAGAGCACATTATTTACTGAGGACTGCATGAATTTAATCAACATGGCCAACTGTGCATCTCTAAAGCCAGGGTGCTGCTTCCAAATCGACATGCTTCTTATTCCATTGACACTGCCTGGTCTATAAACGGTGCGCCTACTATTTTCCTATTCAGCCAGACCTCCTTTTGTAGATAGAAACCACTACCCCCTTACAGCAAACCCAACAAGTCATCACTGTCCTTCTGCTGCGTCTGTGTGGTACTTCCGCCCTGCGCACTATTAAGCTGCATTGCCGCTGGCAGGGGCTGGCCCGAATTGGTATTGCCAAAGTTCAACCCGTCAAAGCCGCTCATCAAATCATTCATACCACTGCCAGAGCTAGGTCCTGCTGCAGCCCCGTTGTTGTTTGACTCCATTGGAGGGGCATCGAACATGCTCATCATATCTGCCATACCGCCAGATGCGGCGCCACCGGCCGGGCTGGCCACTCGGTCGGGCGTTGCTGTCGCGCTCTGTTGCTCGTGAGATGCGGGAGCGGCGCCATCAAAGTCGATGTCAAGCAAGTTTTCAATGTTGTTTTGCGAAGCGCCAGAGCCAGTACCATTGGCGGCCGCTGCTGCCACGGACGCAGCGATGGGGTTGTCGGCGGCGTTTTGTCTTTGCTCCTGGATGGCTGCTCGTTGAATTTCGTCCGCTCCGAAACGTCCCTTACCAACAAATGACTCCGGAGGTTTGTGGTACACTGAAGCTAGGGTCGACAGCTCTGAAAGCAGCTGCTCCAGTAGTGAAGGCGGCAAGCTGGTCATAGTGGTGGAGATGGTAGGCTTTTGGGAAAGGACAATATTCTGCACGAAATTGTTAGCAGTGAGCCGTGGAAAAGGCGGTCCTTCGGGCCTGAATGTACCTTCGCAACATCTAAATCACCAGATAGCAAACGCCAGTAGACATAGGCTCTGTCCCGGATGTCCGGGTTGTCATTCTCCGCAGTCGCAGCCTGCAATACCTTTTGCACAAGTCCTTGAGTGTTGCCGGGCTTCTTCAGGAAGAGCTTAACCACTGCCGTTAATATTTGCAATTGCGTCTGAACTCATTGTTAGCATCATGTTCACCAAAAGCTCCATCGCCACCAGCTCAAAGGCTTACTTGAGTAAACTCTTCCATAAATCCTTCGACAAAGCTCTCCAATATTTCATCGGCGTTGCTAATCTTCTCGGCGTACTCGCCAACGATCCAAATGAGAGACCCCCGTGCTTCAGGCTCATCAAGTTCATCGATATGCTCACACAAGGTAGGAATCACACCCTCGTAGCCAGGATATTTGCGCAAAATGTCCTTGATGACCACGATGGCCTCTTGCACCACATAGTTGACCTTGGCGGCAAGCAAGTCTTCCAAGGCTTGCACGCACTTTGCGCTAGCTTCTTCGATTTTGATGGCAACTTGTCCGATAGCTCTGACAGCGCGGCGGACAAAGTCCATATCGACTTCCAGCGCGTATTCCTTCAACTCGGCCAGGAGCTGTTCGTAATTCTTCTCGTTTGCTATCCGAACCATAATTTCGAGCTTCTGGAGTTTGACGTAGGGTGGGTCGTTGTATTTACAGAAGAAAACTCGCAATTCTTTGCTAAGGATGTCAGGCTTGGCCTGAAGGAGAAGGTCAATATTTCGCAGGGCAACATATTGCACCTCGGGTGCCGACGCGACCAAAGTTACTATCCAGCAGTCGTCGTCAGTAAGTGATTCTTGCCTCGGGTTCGAGGGTAACATACCAAGCGGAGGTCCCATCTTCTTGAGCAAGGATCGAACCAGCTCGTGGTTGACTGCCTTCATGTGGATAAAAACTACCTTGACGGCGGCCAATACAACGGCCGGATTGACATGCTGGAATTGTGGTACGACTCGTTCGCAAATGTGTTCCGACTCCTTGACATCTGATGATGGGTAGTCGGCCAAGGTGGTAAGAATGATGATTCTTCCCCACTCGGTACACTCATTCAGAGCCATCAGCAGCTTTTTCAAAGTCGCCGAAGTCACAACCAGCGCTCTCGTTTCGGGTGCAGTTTCGGTGATTTCAGACAGGGCTTGTACGGAGTTGGCGACTACCATGGGGTTAGGGTCGCCAATCAACTCTTGCAGCGTCTCCAAGAAACCATTCTCGATACACATGGCAGGGTTAAGATCGAATAGCTTGGCGACGCAGATGGCGGCGGTTTTTCGCACGTATGGTGATTCGTCTCGTAATGTTTTCCGCAGTGGTTCTTCCATGTAGTCCACCATTTTGTCGACTCGAATACAGCCCATGGTTCGAATAGCGAGCGCTCTTATTAGGGGGTTCGGGTCTTCTGAATCTTGCACAAAGGTATTTACAGCGAGAATGCATAGATCGGGGTGTGACTTGGCGTAATTCCTATGTATTCATGGTCAGCGGACTAGGGGGTTTCGCGGACCGAAAGAGTTCTGACAGCAAACATGTTGCTGGCAACGGAGAAGGCATTGTCTCCAAGGCTGCAAATGTTATACATACATGAGATAAAGATAGACGAGTTTCTTCTGATCTAGGTCGGCGGTTGCAATGTTTTTCAGCACATCTGGAAACAAGGCAGACACATCCTTGCCCAGAGTCATGGCCATGATAGTCTTCTGAATGGACTCCTTGCGCTCGTAGGCATACTGGGACACCAGACCAGCCCGCAACTCAAACGTTTCACCCTTTCGGGGCACGGCGAAGGCGCCGCGAATGCGATTAACCGCCATCGTCGAAGTCGTCGAGGGGTCGGGAGATGTTGGAGGGGCAGGATTGAGGCGGTATGAGTGACGACAGCGGCCGAGGGTTGGCCCAAGGGGTTGAGGGTAGCCTGTCCAAGGTCAATAGCTCGAGGTATTTTCTGTAGGCAACAGTCAATTCATCCGCGAAACCCAACGCCTGGCTACAATGTCGCTTGATGCAGCCAGCAGTCCAGTATGTTGGTGACAATGAGAGGATTGGGTTGAGGTGATGGTGTGTTGCACTCCCATGTCTGTGGCAATGTCTCCGTGGTCCGCAGCTTAGCCAGATGTCGAGTCTCCAGTCCAGTCCAGCGTGGGTCGTCCTTCTCACCCCTAACTCAAGAACGCATGTCTCCACTTCAATTCGATTGATGGAGTCTGCTCTCAAGCTGGCAAGCACAGCGTCTCTAACAGTGACTACAGTGCCAACTGTCAGGCTTCGCCCCACTGGACCACGGTGTCCCCAGGACGGTCTGGTATTGACTGGACACCAGTTGACCACCTGCAGATCAGACTTCAATGTTGAGTTATCCCAGCGCCTCGTTTCACAGAAACTATGTCAACATATGGAGTAGAAATGCTTGTTTAGCACCAGACTTCACATTACCCATCAAGCAGCCGACGCCAGGTACCACATCGAGCTCTCGGGTACTTACACCTCTCCAGGTCATAACAGCAATCAAGTACTTCATAATTAGCAGCCAGCCGGCCTCGGCCATCCTCACAGCATGGTTTGTGTTCTCAGCGCCGTCGTTTGCTGTTGAAGCAGCCAGCTAAAACGTCCTAAAGGCAAACTTCCCCAACTTAAGACGCCTTTTCATCGAGGCTCGCACAGACGATGAGGAAAGAGACGTGTCCCGAAAGGCTGTAAGCACTCCTTGTCCAGCGAATGGGCACTGCAGCATCGTGAAACCTAACTGACATGTCGCAGTTTTACAACGCAGTATTGTTCATGGGATCCGTTGCTGTTTTCAGCTTAATAGCGCAGAAGCTCAACGCGGGCAAGTGATCCTTGAGCCAGTTGAGGCAACATATTTGATACCCATTAATACCAGATTTGTACGATATGAGCTTGATTATACCCAAAATAACCAGTCCGTTTATTCGCTATGAACTCTATACCCATGTGTCTGTCGTTATTCCTCGTCTATTTGCACTAAATCGTCATCTTCCTTTGCGTCCTTTGCCTCTCGTGGTGCCGCCTTGGCTTCCTGCTTTCTCCAAAGCCCAGCCAAAAATTCATTCGTACTCGCTTCTTCCAAGCTCTTGTCGTCCCTTTTTCGAAGGAACCGAGGGAATCTCAGGCTGAGTCCCCGTTCGTCACTGACGAGACCAATAGCCGCGGTGTAAGTCGGACTTAGTGTAATGTCTGCAAATGCCATCTCCCAGACTTCCTGCGGTTCAAACCATACGTCAGGCATGGGACCAGAGTATTCTATAAAGCTCGGCATCTGAGACCTTGTGTTTTTGCGCTCTCCGCTCTCTTCACCATTGTCATAAAATTGCTTTGTCGCTTTGTAGAAGGCGTCGGTAAATCCGGATATGCATTTGCATACTGCTTCCAATGTGCCTGTCTCTTCGTTGCGGACAGCAAGCAGTATTGGCGACCACCACTTCGCTTTTCGGCCTTGACCATGCCATCCTGCAATTGGGACCAAGTCCAACGTATCAAAACTCGAGTTATAGTCTTTCTTCACCTTAAGCCAGGAGTCCAGTCGCTTATCGGGTTCGTATGTCGCGAGAAGGGGCTTTCGTCGAGAAGCAGGCTTCTTTTGCTCCCCATCTGTTGTCGGCGCCGCACTATTGCTTCCTTTCTTCTTCTTCTTAGATTTCGCCTTGGGGGTAGAGAGTTTCTCCGTTTCCTCAACCGGCACGGCTTCCCCGTCTCCGACATAAGGCATGTCGACGAGGTTATCCAAAATCTTGACCATGATTCCCTCGCACTTGCTATCGGTGGCAGACTTGAAGAAGTCTAACACGGTTTCGGAATCGCTGGAGGTGGCATCAAGGCTTTTTACCCAGGTGAAATTGTGAGGGACTTCGGTGAAGAGCGATTTGAGCAACTCACGTCTCTCCCGAAATGAACGGTCCAACAGCGGTTGCCCATTTAGAAACATCAAATCGAAGGCAAACAAGCAAACATCAATCTTGATGCTGCCAATCTCAACATCCTTTCTCGCCCGATTTGTCAGAGTTTGAAAGTTCTTGAGCTCACCGGTCTCCCTATCCACGGCAACAACTTCGCCCTCCATAATGAAGCTGCTGACGCCCTCTCCTCGAATTCGGGGGACTAATTCTACAAGGTCGGGATATTTGTCCGTCATAAGCTCCAGGTGCCTTGAGAAAATCGACACCTTTCCTCGGTCATCGCAATGCACTTGAGCTCTTTGCCCATCATACTTATACTCGCAGGCAAAGTCTCTTCCTTGCAACTTCGTCAGCATCTCAGACAAGTCTCTAGTAATGCTGCCCAACATTGGTCGAAGAGGGATATGGAGCGCTAGCCCACATCTAACCAGTAGTTCATCGGTTACACCAATCTCGAGAAGAACCGGAATCAAATCGTCATAGTTGGGCCGTCGCGCAAAGCAAGCTTTTACAATCTCCTCAGCCCTTCCCCAAATCTCGGCCAGCTCTTCTTTCTTCAGCTTGGAGAGCTCAGCAATCGGCTTCGTGGAGTAATCCGCACCAAGCGGGCGAGAAAGTAGAAACGCCCTTGACAGCGCGATGAGCATTGTGGTTTTGACAGCGCCGATCCGTAGCTATTATGGCGTGAGCATGCATGCATCTATATTGGCTCGAAGCCTGGGGAACTTACGTGCTGGCAAAGCGTTCGAACAATGAAACGGCTCTCTTCGCCACCCCTGGCATCTTGCAATAACCGATCTACGATGCGTTGTTTCGCTTCCCCGCTACCTTGTCCCTGAGAGTTGGCAATCTTGACGAGGGATTGATACACACCTTTAACTGTCAGTGGTCTGGGCTTCCTGAGTGTGAAGCTTTGCTTCTTCTTCGCCTCGAACGCGACGTCACCCGCATCGCCGTATTTGTCATAGATTGCTTTCAAAGATCTGTTATCCAAGCCACAAACTTGCTTGAGGGCTTTAGATATTGCAGAACCACCCAAGCCCAGCTCCAAAGATATGTATGCTGGTGATATAGAATTCGTAGCTAGCCACACCTGGCACACGTAAGCAAACGTTTTCAAATTCGTTGGCCCAAGAAACCTACAGCGGGAAGTAAACTTGACGGGTCTCCTTCTATGAGCAGCCGAAGGCAATTCACAAGCGTATCAACTATTTTGATGCGGCTCGTAGTTCCACTGACGAGAACGAAACACCTGGTAAGCAAAGCATAGGAACAATTTCCGCCTTCCGCGGCCCAATGCTCCTTCAGCGACTCCAAATATTTTGACGGTTCAAAGGTCAACGGGGGTTCGTCTAGAGGAATTGATGTAGTAATTGCATCTTCGGCCATCCCAGTGGATTGCAACGTAAGAGTGGTTGCCAATGACCCAGCTGATTTGTCTTCTACTTTCGGAGGAGGATCACTCTCATTTGGAGGGATAAGGCTTGATCCATTATTTGCAGAGTCCGTAGGCGTTCCGGTCCCCCGAGACTCATCTGCCTCGCTTTTAATCTCTCCTTGACCTTCCTTATCCCACTCCGCTTGAAGCTTACGGGCCAACTCCTCATCCGTCAAATTCCCGGCGGTGGAATTGGGCGGTGGAGCACCATCTGACGAAGAGTTGCCAACATTATTCTGTCTTTGCTTGGCAAAGAAGAACTCTAAGCCTTTAGACTGAGCTCCAGGTTGTTTCCCGGCATTATTTAACTTTCTCTTTTTTGATGGACTAGACATTGTGCTGAAATGTCTTGTCGCCAAAGCCTAAGGACTTGTTAGACACGCTCCCTTCACAGAGGTAGCACTATGAGCCGGATGGCAAAGGCAAGGATAGAACAACATACCAGATCATCTCGACATACTCATTCTGCCAGTTTTCCTTTTACAATTCTCAGGAACAGGATGAACTCGAGGATCACTGTCGTGAACGCGTTCACGCAAGCTGCTCTATGACGCTCCAGGCGCGAAGCCACGTGACGGCATTAAGGTCACTCCGGTGGGTTTCGCTTTGGAGGCATTCAACCATCCCATCGGCACGGAACATGGCAAGCCCCGTCTCCATTCACTAAGCCCCTTTGGCGCCCACAAGCGACGACCCTCACACAATCCGTCGAAAACTTCCATTTGCCCCACCATCACGAACCTCTCCACGACAACAACCCCCTCCTCAACCACCATACCCCCCCTCGATACCGACAAGATGAACGGCGAAGATCCGCCCGAGCGGCCTGACTATATCACCAACATTATCAACGGCCTAGAGCGCTACAACCCTGAGGCTGTCGGTTCCCTCGAGACCTATCTTCAAGAGCAATGCGAACAGAAGTTTTGCGACTCCAATGCCAACCGAACCCTGCTCAAGCTGTGAGTCGAATTTTACCCCTTGGCGCCTGCACGAATGTGAATGCCTCGCGATTTGGATAGCGCGTCTTTTCTTGGGCTACGGCAGCTATATGATGATCATTTGTCAACGTTTCCTATTACCTGACAGCGACGAGAGTAATCAATCTCACGCACGTGAAGTCAACTTATTAGTCTCTGACAAACTGCCTCCAATCATTTATATTGCGATAGTCGCGATGCCGCGGTACTTCTTGGAGACAATTTTGGCTAACTTATGTCTTTCTCATCCGGCAGATACCAGCTCAACCCTGACCGATTGAAGGATGAAGTCGTCACCAACATCCTCGTCAAGGCTATGGCCCTATTCCCCTCCGCGCAGTTCTCTCTCGCCCTCCACCTCATCAACCCCTCTGCCGCTGCCACAGGCGAACTCCACGAGGCGTTGACCAAGCTGCGAACACTGAACTCGCAACTCGAGGGTTCTCAGTATGCCCAATTCTGGGCCTCTGTTGACGGTGACGACCTGTGCGCCGACCTGATTGCCGATATTTCCGGCTTCGAGGACATGGTCCGACACCGTATCGCCCAACTCGTCTCCCAGGCTTTCCGTGAGCTGAAGCTCACTCACCTCGAGTCATGGCTCGGACTGAATGAGGACGCTACCCGCAAGTTTGTCACCGATGTTTGCGGATGGACCGTGGATGGCGAGGGCAACATCAAGGTTCCTTCTAACCCCGACAACGAGGCTAAGAAGGCTGAGATTCGGGAGGATGTCAATGTGGAGCAGTTTGCAAGAGTCATTCGACGATCATGGGAGGAGACTGTTTAAACCATCGTGAAAAATGGTAGAGAGGTTATGAAGTTCCAAATGATGATGCAAAGAGGTAAAACCTCTACGGGACATGATGGAGCATGATGAAGGGCGGGTTATGAATCCACGAGGGTCACTGGTGGGTGGGAAGAAACCAAAATGGGAGAAATTCCAATCAGGCGTTTAATCGGTCATATCATTGAGATAGCGGTATTGAGATCTAGAGTCAGCATAGAACACAGATCTTTTAAGCCAGGTGCCCAAGAAAATTTGTGAATTAAGTGCTCTAATGTATCTCATCACCTTGTCTCATGACATCTCGCCTATCCAAGCTATGCTGTATTCACTTTATCACTCTATTTTTCTTTTGACAGTTCCTCCCACTGCACGCCAGCCCACTCTTCCAAATACCCAGCCTCCTCCTTCTCAACATGTCTAGGCTGGCAATCCCGCTCACAAACACCAACAATAACAGTACCCCATTCCATGCCCTCCAGACTCAAATCATCCGCTTCCAACTCCGCAATCGCATTCGGGGTCAGCTGCACCTCAAATGTCCTCCTGCCACCGCAGTTAGGGCACCCGGGAAACGAGCTCTTGGTGAGCTTCTCTCCCACGGCGTCTGTCTTCGAGTACAGAAGAGGTGTCCCTCCAAACTCGTACCGAATAACCTGGTCCGGATTCTGAGCGAGGCGATCCGCAAATTTTTGAAATGCGGCATCCATCGATGACTCAAATGCTTCGCGGTCTAGAGCAGAAACGGTCTCCGGCGCATCTACCTCCTCAATGCGAGCATTGTCAGGGATCTTGTTGGTATTTGGTTCGAGAGTCTCGTAATCCGCCTCAGCGAGGTATAGCGTTGGATATGGTTTCGACAGTGCTGAAGTCTCTGGCCAAGGCTCTGGAGGCGGAGGGGGACCAGCCGGCGTCGTGTTTAAAGATAATGTTTCAGCAAATGTCTTATTCAGTGCCGCGGGCTTGACATCTTTCGGTTGTTCCTTGGGGGTATCTTTTTGAGGTTGGGCGCCGAATGGATTTTGTGCTGATGCCGTGGAAAAGGGGTTATTTGAACCGCCGGCACTGTTCGAAGTGCTGAATGGATTTGCGTTGCTTGAGAAAGGATTTGCTCCTGAGCCGCTACCAAGACCCTTTCCTCCAAACAGAGCATCACCCAAACCAGGCCCGTCATTCTTCGCTTTTGTCTCTTCCTTCTCGGGTTGTTCTTCTGTTTGCGACTCTTGGGCTGTTGTGGTGCCATCCCCCCAGACTCTTACTCCCCGCAGAGCTCGAATACTTCCGTCCTTGCGTCGGCAGGCGTCTCGCTTGCAAGCAAAGACGTATAGTCGTCGATCGTGGTTGGGAAACTTCTCCGGTAACTCGGCGTTTAATTGGAGAATGAGAACCATGAGGTCCTTGCAGGCTTTGCAGCGCGCGAGAGCTGCAGACGGTGGTTTGTCGGTATCCATCCATTCCTTCGTCTAATGTCAGTAATATTTCGCAGCATGCTCGGCGCAAAGTCGGTTGGGTGGCTGGAATACTTACAGGATAGCCGCCCAGCTTGCTGATTGTCTCATCATCTGAGTCCTTGGAGGCATAGCCCAAGAGAACATTGGTCTCTGTGAATTCTCCTCCATCGGAGGAATCAGAATCGTACGAAGCCATCGTTACGAAGTATTGATTTTCGCAGAGGTTCTGCCTGTGGTTGATGTTGATGGTGGGGTCAAGAAATTTTTGGGCGCCGTAGAAAAAGATCTCCAAACCAACGCGGGGCTTAGTGCATGGAGGAACCGCCACCTTCAAGCCAAAACTTTGACTTGGTTCGGGGCCACAGGTCTGGAATAATAATGAGAAGGCTCATTAAAATAGACAGCTACAACGTAGTACAGGTCACCTATTGAAAACGCCATGCATTCCATCCCAAAACCCTTTTTATTCTACCAAGTTATCTATCGTGGTATTAACATTTACATGTGATCATCAGGGCCGTCCATGCCAGGACCAGGACCAGCTGCTCTACCCATTTGCCGAGCCTTCAACAACTCATCACAAAGCAAAAGGTTTGATGCAATGCTAGAGCTGGAAGCAATGCAGTTTCTCAGGACTCGGAAAGAATCAAAAACACCTTCCAGTTCAGCGTTCATGGGCTCTCCACTCTCCAAGTTCAACCCGACAACCTCTCCGTCGTTGAATTCGTCTTCCATTGCGGCCACTGAAGATATTGTGTTAGTGGATTCGTCCAGCATCATTTCCAAATATTTTACTTACAAGCATCCTGGACGTCATGTCCACCGTTGGCAGCCAGAGTCTTGGGGATAATGAGCAGGGCATCGGCAAAGGCCTGAACACCTGACTTGGCCTTGCCTTTGACGGTCTTGGAGAAGGCGTCACTCTTCAGGTGAAGAGCACAGGCAAGTTGGAATGCGCCTGCGCCAGGAACAACGCTCTTGTCAACAATCATATTGTAGACACTTCTCAATCCGTCTCGGACTGCATCAGTCACTTGCGCAATAGTGTGCTGGTTGGGACCCTTGATCATCAGAGTCACGGACTTGGGGTCCTTGACCTCCTCAACGAAGGTGTATTTCTCCTCGCCTAGGGTCTGCTCATAGACAAGGCCAGCCCATCCAAGAACGTCGGCGGACAGATCATCCACGCTGTTCTGAGCGACACCGCCGCAAATCAATTGAAGACGCTCCATGTTTCGGCGCTTGGCGCGGCGAAGGGCGAGAATGCCGTTCTTGGCTAAAACGTCGAGAGATAGAGGATCGATGCCCTTTTGGTTGATGATGACAAAGTTCTTCTTGCCGTCCGTTCCGCAAAGTTCCTTCTTCAATTCGACAATCTTCTTCAACTTGGCGTCAATAAATCGGCGCTCACTCTCAACAAGCTTATCTCGCTGCTCTGCGCTAGAGTAGAAGAAGCCCGAGTTGATCTCAGTCTTCTCATATTCTAAGCTGACGTTCATGGTCAAGATATAGCAGTTCTCGAGTCTCTTAGGCATATCCGGGTGACGAGCACCATGATCCAGAGCGAGACCGCGAATGAGCTGAGTGTCCGCAGCAGTTCGGTGCTGCATCTTCATGATTTCAACCATGTGCAAATCGGGTTTCGCGGGCTCTTGATAGATGGCGAGAACGGCATCGACAATGGCAGGTGTGAGTTTCTTTGCAAGCGTAGAGTTGAGTTTGGTAGCGAGAGAGGTGCGCGCGACACTGAGAAGTAGTTCTCGGTCAACTTCTTTTGGAAGCTTAAAGTCGTCGAGGAACTACACAATATATGTTGGCTTCTGCTTCACTTGACTCTACAAGGATCTAACAGAGGGAACACATACCTTCAGAGCTTCAGCCTTGGCAATCTCAAATCCATCACAGATGACACGAGGGTGCAGTCCTTCCGAGATATATCTGTCCGCCTGCTTCAGCAGCTCACCGACCAAGAGCACCACCGAAGTAGTGCCATCTCCGCAGATATCGTCCTGTGCCGTGGCGGCTCGAGCAATCATAACAGCGGTGGGATTTTGAATTTGCATTTCTCTCAAGAGGACGTTTCCATCTTTAGTAAGTTTGATCTGTCGGCGAAGAAATATTAGCTTCATCGTAACCCCCTGAGGGGTATCAATCGGCGGGTCCGTACCTGTCCAGCTCCGTCAACGAGCCTAAGAAACAAATATCAGTAAAAGTACAGTGACTACAAGGGAGAGTTACTATTATCTCACATTTTAATAGTGCCGCGAGGACCAAGGTTGGACCTGAGAACCTCTTGCAAGCCAATACCAGCATTGATATTGACCTTCAGAGCTTCGCCCCTCCTCTGTCAGGCGAGTTAGCATGGGACACAGCACACCGCCATTCGGGAAATGGAACAGGTGAGAAGACGTACTCGGGACTCGGCCTTGGGGTTGAGAAGCTGCGCGGCCGACATTGTGATGCTTGCGAGCTCACTTGGAGGCGATTCGTGTGGTTGTGCAGCGTCGGTCGCTTGTTGGTGATTTCGCAAGCTGGACAACGGCGACCCGCACAAAGTCGTGGTGGGCTGGATTGGGGTCACTTTTTTCTGCCTGTGAGGTCAGGGCGGTGTGGGCCAACACTGTGTTCATGCCTACGACGGAGGACAGTTGAGGGCCAATCAGACCGTGGTTGTCTGGATGCCTGGGCAAGAGTGATGGTGGGGTGAAATGAAGGCAGCTCATTGCCGCTTCCATTTCCACATGCATCTGTAGAGTTCTCTGTTTTCTGCCTCCCGTGCTAGCCCTGTGAGCTACCTAGGTACTAGGTATGTAAGGGACTGCTTGTGGTGAGGCCTAACGTCCAGTATCACACAATTGGACAATTGGCGTCTTGGCCGGCATCATCAAATAATACTTTGTGCTCATCTGCAATATCTCCTCTCTTCATGTTTACATTTTCTTTTCCTAGCAGCCGGTTTTGTTACAATACTCTACCTGTCACTCATTTCATTTATGTTAGCTTGTCATTCTCACCTATCACCCATCAACTTCCATACACTCCATGCGATGCTTCTTCCAATCTTTCTTCTGGCATTCTGCGGAACAATACCTGGCCACCTGACACCTCATACATTTCTTTAATGACCCTCCATCTTTGGCATCCGTCGTTCCGCATCTTCGGCATCGATCAGTTGCAGCCAACTGTCCTCGGCCTTTCGCCATATCAACAGGGGAAACAACATCCTCAACCAAAGGCACCGAAAAGGTTGGGCTTATGGCAATTCGAACAGCGTTAGGCGCTGCCGTCTCCCACTCTGGGACTGAGATGAAGTTCTCTGGCAACTTCCCATTTCCACAGGAACACACAACTTGATATCCTGGTTCTATGCTCAAGGGAACCGTTGCTCGTCTTCGTTTGTATTCGCAGTCAGAACGGTGACTCCATGTGCGACAGCGCTCTACCAAAGCCGGGAGGGCTTTCTTCCATAGAATGAGCTCCGCATCGTTGACATTTATGGTGGCACATTCCAGTGTTCGTATAAGTAGTAAGAATTGCTCCATATTACCAGACGCAATGAGCTGGTTTGTAAAAGGAATCGCAGCCGCATCCAGCACCACAGAGGAATTATCTGCGTCAAGCCTTATTCCCGAGACAAATATCAGCATGTGAATGCCGCCCTTGTTGGGGTGGTTGATGGCAAACATGCCAGTTTGCCCTCCCTGAAGGCCAGACGCCAACATGAACATGGTCAGCAAGGATTCCTTAAAGTTGACTCGTAGGTTTTCGGATATTCCATCCTTATTATCGGCCTGATCTCTGATTTTCTTCTCCCGGGGAGAAAACTCCAATGAGGCTAACGTCACAAGCCACTGCATTTTATCTTTCTGCTCCACATCTAGGACAGGAAGGGCATCCAGGTTCATGTGGGAGGCATTGAGAGCTGCAGGGAGGCCCTGTCTATCCAGCTTCGTAGGATAGATGAAATCTGAAAGGATTTCTGAGTCCTTGGAGCTAGCCACTGGTGCAATGACCTCAACATAACCCGACTTCCTTGCAACTCTAGATCGGCTTCCCGCCTGAGTGACCGGTACTGGAAATCGAATAGGACACACCAATTTTTTATTGCCGAAAATGACGTCCATGACAAAAGGATCTCGTTGCTGAATTTCGATTGGGACTTTGTCCTGTAGCAGTGTCTTACCCTTCTCCGAGAGAAGGTCAACACGGCCAGTTATCGTCGTAACCTCAGACTCAGAAGCAGGTACTTCCGCCACGATCTTGTTGCTAACATTGCCACTCGCCTCGTCAACAGAATCCTTGAAATTCTGAATTCCTCCACATACAATCCGATGACCCGTAAGTCCCGGCAAGAGCTTCGTAATAAAGACTGTGGAAGAGGCTGAAATCTTTGTTTCAAAGACAGTCATCTCCATGCCTAGCGTTTGAGCATACAAGAGGGCAGCTTGGCCTGAGGGCGGTATGCAAATGCCAACCCGTGTGTCGGCAGGATCAACTTGCAAAGCAGCCGTTGGGACAACAAACGATGCAATTAGGGGCGAGTTGCCTTGCCACCCTCGTTCGTCTTGTTCAACCACTATGGGTGTATTTTCATCCTCAGGCGAGTTCTTGACTTTTCCAAAGACGATATGAACGTCACTGTACATGTTGTGCCACTGATTCGGTGAACCTGGACCAGCTCGAAGCGAGCCTAGCAGTGTTGGGGCAGCCATCTTGCTAGACTGTGAGTCCTTGTATAGACGGTCAATAGCAGGTCGAGGAACAACTATTGTGACAGCCACAGCAAGAGGGATATTCTTCCAGAATCGGAACGGCCCTCCATTTGACAGTGTGTCGCCATCACCAAGCAGCCACGACTCGGTGCTCACGTCTTGCAGATGCATTTGGATCCCAAGCTCTTGAAGCTGGTTAGTTGATAGAGCTAGGGTTCTGTCTTGAGAAATCCTGTCGAGTAGTTGAGAGCAGACGGCCGGCCAATCCGTCTTGACTCGGTGCTTAACGACTTTCAGAAATGCGGAAAAACTCCCCCGATGAAAGTGAGTGTATGTTGAAGATCGCTCGAGTATCGAACTGGCATTTACTTTGAAGTTCTCCACCGAGAACATCTGCAGATAGATGTCAAAGAGGACCCGAACGAGCGCCGAGGTATCAATGTGAAGCTTCCCCCTGCCTCCCAACTGCCCCGACATCTGATCATCTCGCTTCCACGCCAGACGACTGTGCAACTGCGCTTCCGGAGTTTGCAAGCCTTCACCAATCATACCCAGAAAGACCTCGTCGACATGAGATTCACACTTTGCGTTTGTCCAATACTGCACGGGACTGACACCAAAAAGGAGTAAAACAGTGGCAGGATGTCCGCAGAGGACCTTTTCAAACGCCTCTTGCTGCGACTTTCCTCGTTTCAAAAGAAACTCTGTATATATAGTAGCCCATGGCTCTGTCTTCAGCAACGAAGCCGTTGCAATGACGATGTTTAAAGCGCCAACATGATCAGAAAGATTGGAGCTGTCAACCACATCGAACGTCATCGGACCATTTGCATTCGGTCCATACTCGTCCCTATCCAAAGACAAGACCTTCAGATCCCACTGCCTCCGGTACCAATTCGCAGATGGCTTGCCAGTGCTAGCGCAGTACTGCAAAGTGTGACAGCAGGCAAATACGTCAGCCACAAGAAACCGCAGCACGATCCTCCGACGCGCAATCTCTTTGAACGCGGCAACCCACTCGAAGAATTGCGTCTTTGCAGCTTCCGCAATCTTGAAGTCCGTGTCCTCGTTGCCCTTCAGAGGCGAATTCTCAGCGAGCGGTGCAAAAGCAGTTGCCAAATGATATCCAAGCGTAGGATCGCTTCCGTAATGAAACACCTCAGTCTCCGAGACAAGACTAGCAAACATTGGATTCGGGATTCCAGCCTTGACGTAGTTTGGCGTGACGGTCCCAGTGGTGGAGTACGTTTGAAACGACTTGATCATATCACCGTGCGATTGCAACGACACTGGTGCTGAGGACCTCATACCCGTCAGATTGATGCCGCCTTTGCCCATAGTCGCCTCGAGTGCTTGAGATGTATTTCCCAAATGCTTCTTGAAAGAACTGGCGTACGATGCAGTACCTCGATTCTCTGCACCGTACAGAATCCGGCGGCACACTTGATGGGTGTCATCAAGAGTATGTTGATCACAGAATTTTATCGTCTTTGCGTATGGGCCATTTTTCCACGCTTGGAGAGACTCCAACAGAGGCAGCAGTTTCTTCACATGCTCCAGAACAACTTCCCCAGCTTTATCATCGACATAAAGATGGTAGTAAATCTCCCACAAATAATTCGGCGTGGCGTCATCATCAACAGCATCAAGAAGCAGCGTCAGAAAGAAAATATTTCGCCCTTGATGCCCGATTCGAGTCAGCGCTCATACACTCCAACAGTTAGTAGAATCACAGACTTACCGATGATTTTCTCATCATAATCACAGCAGGTAATGTCAATCTTCCTACTGACTGCCACTCATTAGTATTCCTGCATACCCCATGTCACATTAACGCCTTACCCAACCCTCTTTCCATGTAGGAAGTGAAAAGAATATTGCGAACATCGCCGCACCCCACACTCAGGATATCTGCATCCTTTCCAATAGGGACACTGCGGGTGAGACTTGTAGCAGGTGTGTTGCCAATGGCATAAAGCCAGCTGAGACGACTGGCGACAGTAGGAGTAAGCATTTTCCGTCTTCTCCTATGGAAGGACGACGGGTGATTTGGGACGCCTAATTCATCTAAATCGATGGAGTAGAGATTAAAAAGAAAGTAAATAAAAGGCAATTGGCCCGAGTATATTTGTTGTTAGATCAAAAGATGGCCGCTCGTTGTGGAGAAAGTCAAGAAAGTCAGGACTCACAAGTCCAAATGCCCAACCCAAGCTCAAGCTTAAATTCTCAGTCACTTCCACTTTCGCCCCAACTTCAGCCACACCGCTTGCTTCAACACTTCAATGTTCACCTCATCCTCACTTCACAGCCAACACATCACACGTCACACACATAGTCGCTGATATGTAAATTCAGAGTCACACATATCTCATATCTCAATGAAGGTCGATTCATATTTCTAAAGTAAGAAGCCAAAGCAATAAACATCGTAACTCCAGCAGCGAAGAAACGCAGACGGCTCCATCGCCACTGCACCGGTGCTTTGTTCAAAATTCGACAATAAAAACATAAACCCGTTCGCCCCGCATCGAAATAGCAGATTTTCCCTTTACCCAGTCCCCCGTACTATACAAATTCTTTTGCCGTAGAAATAACTCTCAAAAAGACCGCTGGGATTTCATTTCGAACGCTGACCTCGCCGAATCAAACCCCCAAGAAACTGAATGTTTGCAGACCAAGCTTCAGCCACTCTGTTCCAGATAAGAAAAGCAAAACCAAAAAGCCCATCATAGCCCATCGTACACCACAGGGAAGAAACGTAAAGTCATACTAATTAGGTACTGAGATGATTATGTGACTATAATGTAACAAGGCGAGCTGACGGTATATCCGAGCGAAATCACGGGTTACTGAAGAACATGTCGTCATTGTTGGTGAACATGCCGACAGTGTTATCAAATTCATCATCAAACTTATTTAGCATGAGCATGCTTGTTTCGCGATCCAGCTGCAACAGGCCGGCGTCTTCTTCGCTAAATTGTAGCAGCAAGTCCTCGGCTTGGTCACCCATACCCATAGGTAGAGTTCCATCCATACCGGACGAGTCAATCATGCTGTTTCCCGTTGACATGCCCGCCAAATCGTCAGCTCCAGAAGATGACGTATGGGGGTCCATATCAAAGAATTGGCCATGTGGTGGTGACGAAGACTGAGATAGCCCAGGTGGTGTGTTGTAATGGCTGACGCCGCTTTTTGCAGGTGATGCAGGATGTGACGGCATCTTGTCCATGATAGCCTCAGGTGACACATACGAGTGCACGCTGACAACTGAAGGAGAAGCAGCCATGCCTTGGCTAATTCCTTTGGGTACTAATGTAGGCATAGGAGCTGTTGACATGGATGGCATCCCATGACTTCTGTTCTTGGCAATTGTCATGTCCAACATGTCATCGAGCATGTTATAATCGTTCTCAGGAGAATTGACGGCAGAGCTATCGGAATATCCGGACAGAGATGAAACTGAGCTAATGGACATGTTCTTCTTCCTGGTTCTTGCTGATTTCTCCATTCTGGTGTCCATATCTGGGCGATTCTTCCTGGGGCGGCCACGCTTGACGACCTTGCGGACAACTCCGTCGAAGGCACCGATACACATGCCTCGTTGGCGGTGTCTGGTCAGAGCATCGTGACGGGCGAAGCTGTTCCCGCATTCGCAGGGATATGGCTTGATTCCGGTATGAATCTTGGCGTGTCTCTTGAGATCATGCTGACGCACAAAGCACTTCTTGCAGGTAGGGCATTGGTATTGTCGGTCGTTGAGGTGTGTTTGCACATGTGATTTGATGTTTTCCTTTCGTCCAAACTGCTTGCCGCAGTCTTCAAACAGGCAAACCCACTTGCCGTCCGTTGTCTCAGGGCTGTGGATATACTGAGAAATCTCCTCCGAAGTCACACCAGTATCTGTCCGAGTCTCATCAATGTTGATGTCAGCGATACTAGCTGCGCTGGCTATACTGGCAACAGACTCTGTGCGGCGGTGGAGAGAAGACTTTCCGGATTCGGCATTGGAGTCGGAATGAGGCACATGCTGAAGATCTAGCTTTCCATCGAAGACACCACCAAACTGGCCAATATACTGAGACTCAGGAGACGTGTGTTGAGACAAGTCCGAGAACGAGCGATTCGTATCCAGCTCAAATCTAGATACGTCATTTGGGTCTTCCATCTTGACAAACTCGTTTCGCATTTCGCTCATGCTCATATAGTCTGAATTTTGCGACTCCAGGTTACTGAACGTCTTGGTATCAGGTATCGTGCTTGTCTTCGGCGGGCTAGGTACAGCGACGTTTTCTTCGGCTTGCTGTCTCATCTCTGCAAAGACTGATTGGGCTCGAGGAGCAGAGCGGTTGCTCCGGTTAGGCTTAATAGTTTCTTCCATTGACTCATCATAATCCTCGGCAAATCTCTCTGGTCTGGCTTCTTGCTTGGCCATACGGTCATGAGGTGTTTCCATTGGGGTAGGGGGATAGTAGTCTGAGCACAATATTGGTCAATAAATTTGAACTCCTTCGTCGGAGGTTAGGAAAACAGCTTACTAGTTCCATTCTGATTTAGTGGTGTGGTAGGTCTTTGATGCTCTTCAATACCCATGCTCTCAAACTTGTTTACACGCTCCATGATACCGTCGCTGATTCGCCTTGAATTTCGGCGACCATTTGCGTCATCAGCGGACCAAGCCTGGCCGGCAGGGCTGTCTGGAAAATTCATGAAGGTGGGAGTTGATAGAGCACTGTCATTGGAGTAGAGTTCAAAGGTTTTGCTCTCAGCCATATTATTGTAGAAGTTCTCCTGGTTTTTCTGCATCATCATGTCCAATTGGGATCCGTATGGAAACCGGAAAGCATTGGCGTCGAAACATGATGACGAGTCGAACCGTTGTGTCTGAGGAGTTCCATGTGGCGAGATCAAGAAGCTCTCATTGTCGTTAGATGCCATGGAGGCATATTGCATTTGGTTGGGGCCCGGGCGTGCTTGGGTGCGTTGCTGCTGCGCTTCTCGCAGAACGTTATGCTGCGAAGTATTTGCTAGTCCTGTATTGTTAGTAGTCATTCTTACCTTATTCAAGTCCTGCCGTGCTGTCTGTGGTGTCGTCTGTTGTCGTCTGATATCGAGACTTAGACCGCGCCGGTGGGCAGCGGCTTGTCGTCTGTTGTTGGCATTGGGCAGTGGTGAGATATTCGCGCCTTCGAAGGCAGAGGGTGTCGAATTCTGGCGGCGGTGTTGCCTCTGCCTGGCTTGAATACTCGTTGGCGGATTGGACAGCATATTTGTTGCAAGGGAGTCCGGATGGTGGAAGTTGTCGTCGGTCGATGGTTTTTGTCGATGGGGAACCGTCTAGGTCCGAAACTGGCCTCGTTTGTCAACATGCGTCGTTCCTCGTGTTGACACGGCCATCTCGAGGAGCAAAACTCACCTCACGCAGCGCAAGCACAGGGCGCCGGGCTAAAGAAGAGTGGTTGTGCTCAGTCGGGTGCGACCTTTGCACGTATATCGCAGTGTTTCTGTAAGTATGGCCTTGTTCAGGCTAAGAACAGTGTGTCAAGGAGAAGAGCTTAGGCCAATGGAGGTTTCTCCCCCGAAAGCCGGAGTTTTTGAAGATGCAGGTATTCTCAATCTCTATTTGAAGTCAATAGAAGAGTAGCAATGGAGTTTTGGGAAGTGGATTCAGAATGCAGGCATGAATGGACGAAAGAGCAGCTGGGCATGATGGTGGTGTAATTGATCCCAGCAATTGTTGACTCGGTCGCCATGGCAACAGACTTGGCCATTCAGAGCCTCCCTCCCTCCATCACAGTCTCCCTCCCTCACACACCACACCAAACCACATCCATCACGTCACCCTGGCGCCGCGGCCTAGCAGGCACCATGTCTCAAATATCTGATCACCGTAATGAGCTGGCCTGTGCAATCCAATACATCATGGTACCTCCCGATTTAGCCAGCGTCTAACTGGCGCCGCATGCATGATGCCATGCTGTTGCCGCGGGTGGCTTGCAGCTGGGAGATTCGCAAGAAAGAAACAATCAATCAATCATGGCAATTATTGCCAATTCCACCTTTCACAGAATATTTTTGGTATACAGCCATTTTGCTCAAGTGGAAGACTCCATGGTCTCCCTTCTTTATCTCGCTTAGGCCCCATGCACTTTCGTTCGTCCTGTCTTGTTTCATGTCGCTATCTCAGATGCACTGTTCACTCGACAATGGATGGAGCTTTTCTGATATCCCTCGGGACAGATGAGACAGACCAATGCACTGGCTTTTGCCCAGAACGATGATACACGCTGGACAATGGAGATGGTACGACAGGTCCAGTTCGTTTTTGGACCTACCTACTCTGTACCGCGAGAAGTTTTGACTCGCAATACAATGACTGGTGTAACGGGTTGGTATCAAAGATTCTAGCTCCAGTGTAGTATCCCTGCTCCGTCCATAAACAGCTAAATACATGTAGTTATTCGGCATTGCTTTCGTTTCCTGCGCCGAATGCCTAAGACAGCCACCACTACACAAGGGAGGCTGTAGAGAAAATTAAGGTTTCGCTACTAAGCTCTGTAAGGACTGTCTTGATGTCATAGAATAGTTGCCTTGGTGTTTCGATCCTCGGTGTTTTCGACCAAAGCTCCGGAAGTCTTTGCTTCCACGCCCATACCAGACTTTTTGTGAGTAGGCTGATGCTGGAGAATTGAGTGTCATCATGTTATCAGGCCACACTATGTTCACCGAATCACCGATCAACCAATTGAGTTAAAATTCAGCATGAAGGATAATGTATTGCCATCCACATGGCAGGATATGTGGGTGTGTGTCTAATTCCAAATGTTTGTATACTCACACGATGTGCTTCTTTGCCCTTTCTTGTATAGTATGATTTTGGTCCTCATCGCGTGATGACATGGTCGATTCACATGGTGGGCTCCATGGTCTTAGGAACTGAACCAGTAAACAGTTACAATATTCGTGGGCATAAGATGTTGGCTAGAGAACAGCATGGGAAAGAGCTACAGACAAGTGTGGCGTGATTTCGGGTCATGAAGTATTTGAATGTTGGTTGATAAAGTTCTAAAGTTTGTATGCAAAGTTAACCAGAGCAGCTGGTCTACCTCGGAAGCGGCTTATTCAATGTTGTGTTTTGTCATTGTGCCTGGTCCCTTTTCTGGTGGAATAAAAATGGAGACAATCATTAAAACTAGGCGCAGCTGTCTAGGAGAAACAGCACAGAACGGGACATTGGAACATGAACCCCTTTTTATTATTTACCTACATACTCTGTAGCTGCCCATTCCATTCTCCGAGTAGCATCCAATGCTTGCACCCGACCATGTCACTATGAAGTTATCAGTCAGGCTCAGCTGTCTAACTGGTTATGAACTGCGTCCATATGGCAACATGGAGTAAATAAAACCAGCCGTGTTCATTGTTTTCAATGATCAGATTGGAAATCCCAGCGCCACCAACTAGAAAATAAAGTGGCGCCATCACAGGCAAGTGACCACTCACAGAGCTCCATTCCCCTCCAACGGATCCCTGTCACCTTGACAACGTGACGCTGCAAAAGACTGTCCTGGTGCTCGGCCATTTGGTCCAGTCCAGTCCAGTCACAAGGGTCTTGGACGCCGTGAACGCGGTAACCAATCTGCTGGACCAGACAGGCCACCAGAACACCAGACCACCAGAGCCCCGTCCTCGCCTTTGCTCACTTGTGAAAATCCCGCCAGTGTCCCTGTATTGTGCTTTTGCATCTGCCGTCTGGCCTTAGCAGTCCTGCAGACCGCCAGAGTCGTCTCTGATCTCATCCTCAGCGAGTCTTTCTGTTCAGGAGATACCGACCACAACACCATCCAACATGTCAGGCAACACCATGAGAGGGACGCCCAACCGTAACCAGGGCAGGGGCAACATCCCCTTCACCACCAACAGTCCGGCCAATTCCAACATCCCTCGCCCAGTTCTGGATAGCCAGCCTAGTGAGACGAGCTCCTCTGTCAGTGCCAGTCGGCAGAAGCAGTCCAAGCGTGATGAGGTACGTTCAATTGGGACAAGCTGTCTCTTGGAGCAGCCACCGTTGGAGCTGCAGTTGCTGTCAGATGGTCCCAAAAGCTTAGATGAAGCTAACTCTGTGGCTTCAAGGCTATCCGCAGGAAAATGGAGAACGATCTCTCCAAGAAGAAGCACTTAACGAATCGCGCCAGACATTCTCGCAAAGCCCCTCCGGGCACTGTGCTGGCCCTCAAGCCAAGCCAGGCTTTGCAGATCAAGCCCCAAACCACCGTATCCGAGGCTGCCCAGCTCATGGCTGCGAAACGAGAGGACTGTGTACTGGTTACTGACGATGATGATCGTATTGCTGGTATCTTCACCGCCAAGGATCTTGCCTTCCGTGTGGTTGGAGCTGGACATAAGGCGGCCAATGTCACCATCGCCGAAATCATGACCAAGAACCCACTCTGCGCTAGAACCGATACGAGTGCTACAGACGCCCTAGATCTCATGGTTCGAAAAGGATTCCGTCACTTGCCCGTGATGGATGAGAATCAGGACATTTCTGGTGTGTTGGATATTACAAAATGCTTCTACGATGCCATGGAGAAGTTGGAGCGAGCATATTCTTCTTCAAGAAAGCTCTATGATGCCTTGGAAGGTGTTCACTCGGAGCTTGGAGCTTCCCAACCCCAGCAGATTATTCAGTATGTCGAGGCACTTCGATCCAAAATGTCGGGGCCGACTCTTGAATCCGTCCTGAACGGCATTCCCCCAACTACCGTTAGTGTCAGGACTTCAGTCAAGGAGGCTGCAGCCCTGATGAAGGAGAATCACACCACTGCCGTCCTGGTACAAGATGGAGGCGCCATCACTGGTATTTTCACTAGCAAGGATGTCGTTTTGCGTGTAATTGCTCCTGGTCTTGATCCCGCAAACTGTAGCGTTGTCCGAGTCATGACGCCTCATCCGGATTTCGCCCCCATGGATATGACCATCCAAGCAGCCCTGCGCAAGATGCATGGTGAGTCTTAATCCCGTACCCTTTTTGTTTCTAATTCGCGATAGGCTAATTTAAGCAATAATAGATGGCCACTATCTTAATCTACCCGTTATGAATGACGGTGGAGAGATCGTTGGCATGGTTGATGTCCTCAAGCTGACTTATGCCACTCTGGAGCAAATCAACACCATGTCTAGTGGAGATGGTGAAGGTCCTGCCTGGAACAAGTTTTGGCTCTCAATTGATCATGAGACGGAATCAATGATGTCTGGCGAAGGCAGCCACAGCCATCATCACACCAACCTCGGATCTCGCATGATGTCT
This sequence comes from Pochonia chlamydosporia 170, assembly GCF_001653235.2. Classification (NCBI taxonomy): domain Eukaryota; kingdom Fungi; phylum Ascomycota; class Sordariomycetes; order Hypocreales; family Clavicipitaceae; genus Pochonia; species Pochonia chlamydosporia. The sequence continues at coordinate 2,180,213 of NC_035793.1, forward strand.
CCTGATGTGACTAGGGAGCGCCTCGGAGACAGTGTGGCTCCTGGCGATTCTGCATCTCATGTCGGCATCGACTCGCCTCCACGATCTATTGCGCCTGAGATCCCGGAACAGAATCCAGCAGAAGTCCCGTTCCCATTCAAGTTCAAGGCCCCGTCAGGCCGAGTACATCGCCTGCAGGTGGTGGCTGCCCAGGGTATTGAGGCCTTTGTTGCCGCTGTAGCGGCTAAGCTGGGCAACGAGGTCGATGCAATTGGAGGTGTCCCAGTTGTGGAGGAAGGCAAAATGAGTGGCAGCGGGTTCGCTCTCAGCTATATGGATAACGAAGGCGACACGGTCTCCATTACTACCGACAATGACCTACTTGAAGCCATCCTTCTGGCTCGTCAAAGCCGTCACGAGAAGGTTGATCTCTACGCCCATGATCCTGAGAAACCACCTGTCGCACCGCCCGCACCCGTTGAGACGCCAGTCATCCCCACCCCGCCAACCTCTACAGCCTCTGGTCTCCGTGAACGCCGAAGAGCCTACGATGACGACGAGGATGAGGACGAGGATGACGATGACGAAGATGGAGCCCCAGTCCGACGCTCGCGACGGACGAGAAACGCGCATGCTCAAGACCAGATTATTGCTGGAGTACCTAATGATCTTCTGCTTCCTGGTGCCATTGTGACATTGGCAGTGGTCATTGTTGGTGTTTTTACAATTGCAAGGGCAACCAGCAGGTAATATGAGCTGATGTAGCTCCTTGCGCCACTAACGAAGTTACGAGGTCGAGAGTGCGCGACTGTAAATATACATAGCAAGTTTTTTGTATCTTATAGAAGCTCCTTTTTGTAATAGTTTCCAGCTATAAATTGTATTAAGCCTTTTATATTATCGCCTGTTGTCACAAGTGGCCGAAGGTATCTGAGTTCCAACACTGTTCACTTTAGGAACCTCACCGGTTTGTAAATAAAAGTGGGGACAGACATCAAGCACTTGTATGGAGGTCTTGAAGTCAGGAATGGGGCCGGAAAAATGGGTTCTCCGGTGTACACCAGCAGCTACAACCCCCTGCAAACCGTTTGTTAAATGCTGCTTAAATTTTGGTTGTTGTCAGGGTAGACATTCAAGAATTGAACGAGAGCAACGGAACTCGTCACGATACGACACTATGATACTGAGAAACGTCGCCGTGCGGCATGGTGAGTCAATTAGACCTACAACATTGCATCACAAATGCTTATGCAGCAAAATAGGCCGCGCATTGGCGCCTCCCATGACACGATCAGCCTTGCGAATGCTGTCGACCGAAGCGAACAACCAGAGCACATCCAATCCAGCCCCCAATGGGCCAGTGCAGTCACTGCCTACGACGCAATCCTCACCTGCCGAGTCCAAGATCCTTTCTGCAGCATCATCCAAGAAGAGAAGGCAAAAGGTCGTGGACGAGTTCATCATGAGCCTCGGTACGGATTCTGCCCAGGAGCGCTCCGGAGCGTCTTGGACAACGGCACACCAGATTGGAAACGTAGGCCAAGAATTGGCGCCGGCACAACAGTTTGCATTGTTTCAAAGAATTCAGAAGAACACACGGAGCCTTGGATCCCGGGTGGAAAAGCGTTACATACCGACTGAGCTGATTAGCAACCCTCCTGGGCCGGAGGACGTGTCGTTGGAACTGCTGATGGCTTCGCAAGCACATATGGGGCACAACACCTCACTTTGGAATCCTGCCAACTCGCGGTACATCTATGGTGTTCGACAGGGTATTCACATTATCGCTCTTGAGACTATTGCTGCACATCTGCGACGAGCGGCACGGGTTGTGGAGGATGTGTCGTATCGAGGTGGTGTTATTCTTTTCGTTGGTACCCGCAAGGGCCAGATGGAGATTGTCACAAAAGCTGCTGAGTTGGCCGGTGCTTGCCACCTGTTCACCAAGTGGACGCCGGGAGCCATCACCAACCGAGACGTGATCCTGCAGAGTCAGGCTACCAAGGTTGTGAATCACCTCGACTCCGAATTGGATGGCTTTGATCAGTATAAGGGCAACGCTCGGCCGTTGCTGCCTGATTTGGTCGTTTGCCTGAATCCCCTGGAAAACTATACCATGTTGTACGAGTGTGGTCTCAAGAATATTCCGACAATTGGTGTCATTGATACCAACGTTGATCCTTCCTGGGTTACCTACACTATCCCCGCCAATGATGACAGGTATGCCTTTCCCCTATTTTTTCTGGATATTGTTATCATTCCGACGGTCATATCCTGAGCTTTGCTAACTGATTGAATCCAGTCTACGAGCCATGGCTGTCGTTGCTGGTGTTCTGGGTAAGGCCGGACAAAGGGGCAAGCAGCGTCGACTTCAAGACGCTTCCAAGGGTGATGTTTCATGGAACACCCCGCCTGAATTGGTGAGGCATATGCAGAAGGAAGTAAAGATGGCAATCGCGAACCGTAAAGAAGTCATGGGCCGAATGCAGTCTAATGTTCAGGGTTTCACCGAAGAGGAACAAAAACTTATGAGACTCGGAAATAAGGATGTGGACGTGGAAATCAGCGAAGACGATATGGTCAAGATGCTTGGGGAGACTGCGTTGAATGATGCCACAGATGCTGCTGTCAAGGCAGGCGATGTGCCTTTGCCGAAGGAGCAGTCAAGAGGCAAGGTGGGGAGTCAACTTGCAGATATTGAGGCGCAGCTGCAACGAGTCCAGCAGCAGACTACGCATATCGAGCTGGCCGTGGGTGGCAAACAGAAGTGAGCGCTTGTATAGATCTTGTAAGGATATTGGAGATGTGTATCATAGAGGAGATAATATCTAGCCAGCAAAACAATGTACTATATTGACAGTAATCTGGGAACCGAAACGTTGTTGCGGACGTCGAATCGAGCAAGAAAGCAACTATAAAGTATATACTAATCCCGCCCGCAAACGAAGCCACACAGTCATGAGTTTCTGGTTGATTGATTGATGTCAGTTGCTGTGCAGCCAACTTTCGGGGTCGGCACGGATTAACACGTAGCCGTTCTGGGCCACGTTCGGCCCACGTGCCGACAGGACAGACAACCCACAGGGCCTACAGATGCATGCACAGGCGGGCTGTAAACTTCGCCCTGCGCAGTTCCCCTCACCACGCAGTTGACCTCACGACGAACATTTCAGCACAGGCAAACCAAACCAACCCGGCCAACTAACTGACCAGCCTGACCAGCTCCAGCCCGACCCGGTCTGGTTGTTCCACACGAGCACGGCGAGACGCCAAAAACACCAGTTACTGGTGGACGCGTCTTGCACTTGGACGTGCCAACAGAGTGCGTGGACGCTACTGTGCCAGAGTGGTCGTTTGGGCAGCGTTGATCCAGATTTGGCTTGACCGCATCTGTGGGCACAGACGGTTTGCTCAGCGTTGCAGCAAGCAGGATAGGACCAGCCTTGACCTCCTCTTGACTTATACGGAGCTCACGGGCAGGGGTCCCATTTTGATCCATGGTCTGGAACAGATGTCATGCTACAGCTGATGACTGTTTTGTTTTGGATGAGAATAGGCTCGATGGGCTGAGATAGATCGGCATTGCCTGCGTCAGAAACGAAGCTACAGAGCGCCTGACGGGGAAAATTATCTAGGAATAAGTCCGCATCAACATCGCAAATCCGTGACAGGGACAGGTGATTAAGGGAAACAAACAACCTGCCAAAACATACAACAGGGAAGAAACAAGGCACTGGACTGGACCAAAAAAGAAAAGACAAGAAAACGGCCGCTAACAAGCCACTGGCAACCTTTGGCTTGGCCCTGCATGAGCAGTCGATCACACACAAAATGCCCGCTGTCATGGACGATCCGACAAGCCCCACCATCTACCGGGTCTCCGGCCAGCCTCCATTCCCGGATCCGAGCAACCCCGGATTGCCTGACGATATTGTTCCTCGTCAAGTGACATTACGAGATCGCCAGACAGTTGCGACGATTGTGCCTTTTGTCTCGCGGCACCAGCTGCCCGCGTCGCTGTTGGTCTACCTGTGCGACCAGCTGAACCGCGAGATAGAAGGAGGCGATACGTACCCCATGATGGAACCATTTACAGTTGACGGCTTTGCAGACTACTGGTTCCAGACCTTTGGGGCGGTCATGCTGATGGGAAATATTGACAGTGCAGAGGATGTGATGAACAGCAAGGACTGGGCGAAAGAGTGTCTCGGAAGCTTCTTCATCAAACCCAATTATCCTGGTCGGAGCAGCCATATATGTAATGCCAGTTTCATTACAACAGACGCATCCCGTAATCGTGGTGTGGGACGACTCATGGGTGAAGCATACATTGATTGGGCCCCGAGACTTGGTTACACATACAGCGTCTTTAATTTGGTGTACGAAACCAACGTCGCGTCATGTCGCATCTGGGACGCACTTGGGTTCAAACGCATTGGCCGCATAAAAGCATGTGGCAACCTCCGAAGTCACCCAGATAGACTTATTGACGCCATAATATACGGCCGAGACCTAGCTCCGGGAGAAAGCGAAGAACTCGTCAGCGAGGAACGCTTCGACAAGATTCGATTCTACCTCAAGTACGGTAAATATCCGAATGGGGCGGACCGTGCTGAAAAGAGCAGGCTACGGAGCGCAGCAACACATTATAAGCTCCTTGAAGGCGACAAGCTGATGCTCAAGGACAAGGAGGTCATTTCTGATCCAGCACGGCAGTATGAAATTGCTAGAAACGTTCATGCTATCCACCATGGCGGAATCAACAAGACGACCGCAACGATTGCGGAAAAGTTCCACTGGAGCCGCATCAAGGAGACTGTGAGCGACGTGATTCGCGCCTGTGTGGAGTGCAAAGAACTGGGCAAGACGCCAAATCCAGGCGGAAACCGCAAGAATGGAAGCGCCAGCACACCAACCAGCTCAACTGTGTCCGCCGGTCTCAACGGAAACGAGACGCAACGTCAAGCACAGTCTCCGATCCAACAGCAAGACGACGATGTCAACTCTGGACGTGTTCTGACCCTGCAGCAGAACCACGCCGGCCTCATGGAAGCATTATCCCAGCCTGACTCGTCCTCTAGTCCGAGCGCATACGCCAATCCCAGTGATATCTCCGTCCTAGCTACAACGCATCAAAACAACCAAATACTACACGACCCTCACAGTCACGCCCAACATCCCCACCACAACGAACACCATAACCCCCATCACCACCAACATCACCATCATAACCCCATGCTTCAGGACCAGCCTGCTTCCCACGAAACATACCAGCCCATCGATCCCCAAATCATCAATCACCACGACCACCAGCATCCTTCTTCGACACAAGACGACATACCGTTTGATCATTACCATCCCCACGCGGACTTCCAGGCACTCCTCAACGCGACGGAGGATGTTGTTCCAGGACAGGATTCTGATGCGGCTGCCGCGGAAGCTGCGGCGGCGGCGGCAGTGGACAGGGATCTAGAAATGCTGATTGAACATGACGAAGTGGATTGTAATGACGGTGCGATGGAGGGCTTAGAGGAAGGGAGAAGAATTGGGCATAGGGACAGGCTTTACGACGTTGGGTTTGACGGGGGATAGAAACAGCATGATCCTGCATAGTGATGTGGTGCATGTGATAAAGCGTAAAAAGTTGGCATATTTTGCATTCGTAGCGTGTGAGCGGCATTACACAGATATTAATGATATCTTTAGCACGGAGTGGACATGGGTTAGATGAGGCACATTATATCAAATTAGGTGACGATGACAACAGGTCTAGTACAGAAGTTGTCTTCTAGGTATCATACAGACCCTCAACACCCCCAGATTCATTTCCTATATACCCATTTTATTTTTTTGCAACCAAGCATCTACCGTGACCAGTACTTTTCTTTTCCTACTTTATTTTTTTGCCCCTTTCACCATGCTCATCGACGAGGCATGCCGCGGCCACGACCACGAACTGCTCGCTGAGCCGCACCGGGGGGTAACTGGCCAGGAGCTTGTGGCTTGGCACTCTCCTCATTTCGAATGGTCTCATCTACACCCAAGATCAAGCAACTGGCTTCGGTGGCAGCCTGCAGAGCATTGATCTTGATAAGGGCAGGTTCCCATACAAACCGCTCCATCATATCAGCTACACCCTCGTTCTTGAAGTCCACACCAGCCCAGATGCTGCCCTTGCGGTGGTCGACGCGCAACTTGTTGAGGATATCGGTTGCGTCAAAGCCGGCATTGTCGCAGAGCTGTCGGGGGATGATCTCGAGGGCCTTGGCGAAGGACTTGATAATGGCCTGTTGCTTGTTGGACACGTCTTTGTCAGCGAATCGGTGTAGGTATGCTGAGATCTCCATCTCAACGGCACCACCACCACCAACAATCATGTGGTTCTTGATGGCTCGCTTGACAATCATGATGGCGTCGTGGAGAGATCGCTCAACCTCGGCGATGAATTGCTCGGCACCACCACGCAACACTAGTGTGCAGGTCTTGGCCTCGGGGCACTCCTCAAAGAAGTTGAACCGTTCGCCACCAATTTGACGCTCCTCGAAGCTTCCGCACGTGCCCAGGTGCTCAGGCAGGATATCAGAGCAGGTCGACTGGGTAACAGCTCCAGTAGCCTGGACAACACGTTCCATGTCCTCCCCAGTAACACGGCCAGCGCAAAAGATGTCTCTGTCGGCGAAGAATTGGGTGGCCAAGTCACCAATAGGCAGCTTGCTCAGAACAACCTTGGCACCAGTCTTGTAGATGGCCTCCAGCTTCTTGTAGATAATCTGCCACTCAGCGTCGACAATGGCCTGGTACTCGGACACCTGTTCCACGCGGACTTCGGCGTTGTCCTTTTCAGCCTTGAGCTCCAGCTCAACGTTGAGACACACAATCTTGGGCTTCTTGAAGGATTTGGGTTGTTGTTCGAAACCGGCATATGAGAACGTCTTCTTGAAAGCGACACCGTTGACGAATCGTGATTCGGTTAGCGAGCCGCCGGGGATTTTCTTGATTCCAATGAGCTTCTCGTTGAGATCGTCTTGGTCGAGGGATAGAACGGCATCGACAACCACTAATTGCGATGCCAGTGTCAGCGTACGGCTCGTTGGTCAAGGGAGGGGGGGGAGGGGGGCAGAAGCGTAGATCTGGACGGTCTGTTCACAACTTACTCTCTGTGAAGAACTCAGTGTTTCGCTTGATCAACTTGCTAGTCATGGCGGTGGCAGCCAACTTCTTGAGGGTTTCGCGGCGATTACCCTCGTTGGTGCTTACGGCGATTTCCTTGATCTTGTTGACAGCCATCTTTGACGCTCTCCTCAAACCTTTGATGATGATCTGAGCGCTGACACCCTGCTCGACGTGGTCCTTGACTTCCTTTAGGATCTCTCCGGCCAGGACAACCACAGACGTCGTACCATCACCAACTTCTGCATCTTGTGATCGTGCGATGTCGACGAGGATTCGGGCGGCGGGGTGAACAATGTCGAGAAGCTTTGTATGATAGTTAGCAAACAACCTTCCTACTAATTATCGAGCCGGCTCGGGTATCGTCCACAAAGTGTGCGCCAGAACATTTTCGGGAATTCGAACCTTCATGACAGTGGCACCGTCGTTGGTAATGGTTTGCTTGCCATTCTCATCGACCATTAGCAGGTCCCCGCCATACGGACCCAGGGTCGATTTGATAGTGGCCTGGACAGCAAGACAGGCATTGATGTTGGAGACAATTTGACCCTTGCCTTGGGAAGTATCGGTTCCTATGCAGAGTAGAGTGCGGTCAGCCAAACTGGACTCTCACAACGGTTTCGCAGCCGGACGGAAGAGCATCGAAGAAGGGGCAGTGGGGCAAGCTCTCACCTTCTTTGAGGACGATAATGGTCGGCGTCTGGCCACCGAACGACATTATGGCGGTGGTTGTGCGAGAACTAGTCGCCTTGGAGCTCGACGGGTGAATAGCTGAGCGGCTTCGAGGTGGTCGAGTCCAGCGAGATGCGACGACGGCGTGCAGTTGTCAAAGTCGTGAATGTGGGATGTGGGATGTGGTCTGGTGTACGGAGTATTGTATGGGGGTTCCAGTGGCCGTGCTGTTGGGACTTGAACCCGGAGCTCCAGCCAAAAAATTGTTGCCGCCTTGTCCAACGCAAGTCGGTCAGTTTGCACTGGTGGAAAGCGCACGGGCCAATCCAGGCACGCAAATGCTCCATATGGAGGGGCAGAATGGCGGTCGAAGGCAGCAGAACTGCAATTGAAGATGATTCCAGCATCATTCAATCTTCTCCACATTTCTCAATGTTTAGGGTAGCCGACGATTTGCTTCCGGGACGAAATCATTGTCCTTTGAGGACCGATACATGCAAATGTTTCCATGGACTATATGCTATATTTTATGGAACTGGAGGATTAGATTATAAAAAATGAGTATGCCTGTATTTATATCACGAACCCTCTCATTATAGCTATTACCTTGCTTGTTTCGCACAGTCATTCCCATAGCAAGCATATGTCATAAAGCTCAGACTCCTTGCCCCATACCTACAATACTTCAAAGAACCATATATCACCACTCACAAACACAGCACTACAATGACGGACCTTGCCCAGACTCCCTCGCCTTTCCTCGTCCAGTTGCGGCCTCAAATTTGGCCATCCACGCCTCCTCTTGCTTAAACATAGCTACACACTGCATAGCATTTGGATTTCCATGTTCAGGATCCGCACCACCCTCTAATAAAACCTTGAACAAAAATAGATAAGTAGTTCGTTGTAGCAGCTCTGGGGCAGTTGTGCCAACTCACCTCGATGACCGCATCCTCCTTCTTAAACACAGCCCCAGCCAACGGGCTCTGATTCTTGTCGTTAAGACGGTTAGGATCAGCACCGTGTTGAATAAGTAGCTTGACTAAATCCGCATGGCCATAATAGGCGGCGAGCATGAGCTGGTTTGGCGTTTTATCCATCAGCATTGACTTTCATTTAAATGAACCTGGTGGGCGTGACAAACCAACGTATCGCCCTTTTCATTTGTCATGTTGGCCGGCAAACCAGCAGGAAGAGCTTGTTGAAATGTAGCCAGGTCTCCGGCTCTTGCTGCATTATACATGCGCGCGGCCAAGGCGAGGGCCTCTGGTGGAAGTGAGTTGTCTGCACCGTCCATGATGCCGGTGGTTCCGCGGGTTGGCTATGTATGGGTTGGTGGTTTAATCCAGAATCACTGGAGAGGACAATGCAGTGTGGTTACTATATAGTCAACTGTAAGCTTGTCAATATTTGAGAATACTTTCCTTTGGACAATCCTTACCGTGGTGGCTACAGTATCGTGAACCGGATGAGAGTAATTCGAAGTGATGTAGATTGAAGGTTTGGAGTGGGTCCAGCCGAATCGACTCAAGATGCTGAATGAAGCAACCCATCAACAGGCTCATGTTTTGAGGAATCAAATGCTCATAATTTCAATAGTCTAGTATTTTGGTTTCACATAAATTCTATAAACTATTTATAAAAACCTTAGTCATGCTATCAATATGATTTGCATAAGACAGCATAAATACCAAGTCCGTTACGCGAGAATTGTGTTCCATTCCCAGCTCGCCTCTCACTCAGTCACTACGCTGAGCTTCAACCTTAAGTCATCACATGGCACGTCACATTCATCCTTTCATCACCAAAATCTTGGTCAAGTTGGCTGTATCGTGACAAAAGTCATTTTGCATGTATTTCTGCTGACTCAGTCATCTTAAAAGGGAAACCTCAATCCTCAATCGTCCACTATGCCGGTGCCGCCCGTCGCCACCGGATGCGGATTGGAGTCCAGAGAAGAGGCGGCTCAGGTTGCGGCGTCACGCTTCCGTGGTTCATTGTATTGCTTGGAAACAAAGCTCTCGTAATGGAGGGTTTGACCCAGATGCTGTCTTAAACAGAAAGACTCGGTTTCCTGGCCGTGTGATGGATCAAATGAGAGCAAAACTGATCGAGGTCGCAATCCACCCGACATCAGGAGATGATGGCAATTGGTTTGGGATCAACGAGTTGCAATGGTTGTTTTGCTGCATGGACGCATGCAGACCTCGTCTGACATCCGTTGCTAGCTCAGGAAACGGATAGATGCGCCACCAGTAGTTTTTGACTTTCTCATCGGTGGCGCCCATCAAGCGCCATCCAGACGTAAAGCTCATCAGATGTTTATGCACAAGCTGCCAGCTTTGTTGCAGTTCGCTGGCACGTTTTAATTGAACAGGCGAGAGAAGGCGTTAAGATGGCGGTTTAGACATGGATCCCCTGAAGCATTGTTTATTGTATCAATGTCATCTCTTGAACTACGGAGTAGAGATTCTATTATGAGCTGTGCAGCGTCAAGGTGATGGCCTTGTTGAGCCTGGTGAAAACGGCACCGGGATCATGGGTGGAGTACGTGGGGTTCCTAGCTCTTCCCACCCACTGCAATGTATCATGGCCAAATATGTAAGGAATTGAGTCAATTGACATATTGATCTCATGTTTAACGACAAGGACTTTCCATGATTGAGAAGCAATTGGTCCTGTCCCGTCAGGTGTTGTACTCTTTCTTTAAAGTACAATGCAAGTTATGGGAAGCTTTGATAATGTTGCAATGCATTTCAGTGTCTTTTTACCCCGCAGAAATTTTGCACAAGTTCAAGCAACGAACATTGAATGCCAGCTCCTTCACACCTTGACGCACATAGCTGGCGCCACCGACAACCAGAACTGACCATCGACTTTCCCCCTCCGACATCATCATCACCACCATCATCCGAGCATTCCGCATCTGCCCATCTAACGACCGCCAACAGCTTGCCACCGTTGCACCCACACTTTCACAGCCTAGTCTTCTCATTAGCTAGCTGGAGCTATCTGTAGCTGTGCCACCGTGGGACAACCTTCACACCATCCAAACCCAAAATCCTTGCCTCTTATCTGTTTGCGGATCGCCGATGTTAAACGGCCCGGCAACAGCAGCTTGCATCTGTACAATTGGTAATGTAGTCGTCATGCCTCACCATCAAAAAGGTGGCACCGGGCTGTCAGGACCCGAAGAGTTAATTCTTCGACACCTACAATTTTCTCTTCTGAGCCTTCCTGAACCAACAGAGACTTGAATGCTGCTTTGATTCTCTCCCGCTCCAGCAAAATTCGATATCGTCCAAGCTTCGAAATAGCTTCCGTGAGCTTCAATTGCTGCTACAGCGTCTGAGCCATTCGCAATGGCTGACGAACATTCCATTCGGGCCTTTGGCCCAGCTCGATCTACCATCAAGGGCAACCCGCTCAATGCCTCCGATATTGCCCTGTACAATGACTACTTCAAGGCCAGCTGCTACTTGTCTCTGGGCATGATTTATCTGCGAGAAAACCCACTGCTCCGTGAGCCTCTCAAAAGAGAACACTTGAAGCAGCGTCTTCTGGGTCATTTTGGGTCTGCTCCCGGTCAGATCTTCACTTATATGCACTTCAACCGTCTCATCAAGAAGTACGATTTGAACGCGTATTTCGTTTCTGGTCCTGGCCATGGAGCTCCCGCTGTGTTGTCACAGTCTTATCTAGAGGGAGTCTATTCGGAAGTCTACCCTGAGAAATCCCGGGATATCGAGGGTCTCCAGAAGTTCTTCAAGTACTTCTCATTCCCAGGTGGCATTGGTTCGCATGCCACCCCCGAGACGCCTGGATCTATCCACGAAGGTGGTGAACTGGGCTATTCGATTTCCCACGCCTTTGGCTCAGTCTTTGACCATCCAGACCTGATTGCGCTGACTATGGTCGGTGATGGCGAAGCTGAAACTGGCCCGCTCGCCACTTCCTGGCACTCAACCAAATTTCTGAACCCAATAACTGATGGCGCTGTCCTGCCAGTGTTGCATCTAAATGGCTACAAAATCAACAATCCCACTGTTCTTGCCCGTATCTCTCACGACGAGCTCAAGAACTTGTTCATTGGCTATGGCTGGGAGCCCTTCTTTGTCGAGGGTGATGAATTGGACAGTATGCATCAAGCTATGGCCTCAACCCTCGAGCATTGTGTCGGCCTCATCAAGGATTACCAAAAGAAGGCGCGTGACAGCGGCAAAGCTTTCCGTCCCAGATGGCCAATGATTGTTTTGCGAACGCCTAAGGGGTGGACTGCGCCTCGAAAAGTCGACGATAACTATCTTGGAGGCTTCTGGAGAGCTCACCAAGTTCCCATCACCGATGTCAACACAAACGCCGATCATCTCAAGGTTCTTGAATCTTGGATGCGTAGCTACGAGCCTGATAGGCTTTTCGACAAGGAAGGTGCACCAATTGCCGCTTTGCGAAAACTGTGTCCAGACGGACATCGTCGCATGAGCGCCAACTTGGTCGCAAATGGAGGTCTTATCAAGAAGCCACTCAAGATGCCCGATTTCAAAGACTACGCCATCAAAGTTGACCATCCTGGCGCCACCATGGTTGGGAGCATGACAAACATGGCAGGCTTCCTGAGAGACGTCATGGCCCGGAACATGCATAACTTTAGGCTGTTTGGCCCCGATGAAACCGAATCGAACAAGTTGTCACGAGTTTACGAGGCGGGCAAGAAAGTCTGGATGGGCGACTACTTCGAGGAGGATGCCAACGGCGGCAACCTTGCCATGGCTGGACGAGTCATGGAAATGCTGTCTGAGCATACTTGCGAAGGGTGGCTTGAGGGCTACGTCTTGAGCGGCAGACATGGCTTGCTCAACAGTTACGAGCCTTTTATCCATGTCATTGACTCCATGGTCAATCAGGTATGAAATCGCCAAACCTTTACTCATACGGTTCTGTTACTAACGGACTACGCAGCACTGCAAGTGGATTGAAAAGTGTCTCGAGGTGGAGTGGCGAGCAAAGGTTGCTTCACTCAACATTCTCCTTACAGCTCTTGTTTGGAGGCAGGACCACAATGGCTTCACCCACCAGGACCCTGGCTTCCTTGATGTGGTTGCCAACAAGAGCCCCGAGGTTGTTCGTATTTACTTGCCCCCAGACGGTAACTGTCTTTTGTCTGGTGAGTCTCAACCCTTGTGCCATTGACATATGGTCAATTTGCTAATGAATCACAAATAGTCATGGACCACTGCCTGAGGTCTAATAACTACGTCAACGTGATTGTTGCCGACAAGCAGGACCACCTGCAGTACCTCGACATGGAGGCAGCTATCCAGCACTGCACCAAGGGTATCGGTATCTGGCCCAAGTTCAGCACTGACACTGGATGCGAACCCGACCTGATTATGGCATCCTGCGGCGATATCAGCACCCAAGAGTCACTCGCCGCCGTCGATCTTTTGCTCGGATTCTTCCACGATCTGAAGATTCGATTCGTCAATTGCGTCGACCTGTTCAAGCTCATCCACCCGTCTGACCATCCCCATGGTCTCACCGACAAGGAATGGGTCAGCCTATTTACCGACAACACTCCCATCATCTTCAACTTCCACAGCTATCCCTGGATGGTGCATCGTCTCACGTACAAGCGACCCGGCAGCCAGAACTTACATGTCCGTGGATACCGCGAGAAGGGCAACATCGACACCCCGCTGGAACTGGCCATCCGCAACCAGACTGATCGATTCAGTCTCGCCATCGATGCTATCGACCGTATGACGTGTCTGGGCAACCGTGGTGCCTCTGCCCGACAGTCCCTCTTGGATCAGCAGATTGCTGCGCGAAATGAGGCATTCGAGATGGGCATGGATCCACCAGCATTGTCCAAGTGGACATGGCAGCGGGATGGATTGTGGAAGAAGGCTGCTGAAAAGATGACCATTAACGCGAAATAAACTGTCAAGTGATGGCGTCTTGTTTTTGGGAAGGAGTTTTTGAGTTTAGTATGTTTTGAGAATGGAGCCTGAATGCATTTTGGCAGTTTGTAATATTTCAGCTTCTACCGTCTTTCTCTACCTTAATATAAACAGCGGCCACTTAATTTCCGGTATCGTCCATCATCGTGTTAAATTTGAAAATTCATGAGTGGTGACATGCTCTATCATACAGACTACGCCTATAACCGCCATCAAAGTCAATCACTTCGCCTCCCTCTTCATATGATATGTCACCAAATCACCATCAAACTCATGTCTCTCATCAACACGAAACTCAAACTCCTCGTACAATCTCCTCGTTTCGGGTGTCGCATTCCCAAACGCCGCCCATCCCTCCCCATTCGCCTTCTCGACCCCCCATCGCATAAGCTCCTCGTCAACTCCACGCTTCTCAAACTCCTCCGGCACAATAAGCATGGACAAGAACCACACTGGCTGACCACCCACGGCTTTCTCCATAGCATCAAAATTCGTCTGGAAGAACCGTGCCGCGAGCTTGGCATCCCCACCCGCCGGGAACATGGACTCCGTGAAGATCATGGGCTTGGCGTCCGGACCGGGTGCCGGGCGACGGACCCAGCGTGCCCACCCGGCGATGGGAGTGGCGGAGCTGGCTTCTTCGGCGATTATGACGTGGGACGTTGTGTCGGCCATGTTTTTGTCGATCCAGTTGGTATATTGGTGCTGGGAGGTTGGGTCTGAGGATGGGAAGCAGCGGTTGTGGAAGTTGCTGTTGCGGAGGGCGCTGTGGAGGGTTTTGAGCATGGCTGGTTTGTCGGTTGATAGGGCTGGGCGAATGCGGAGGAGTGTTGATGTTGACATTGTGGTTTGGAGGTTGTTTGGTGTGTGAAATATGGTATGTGATGATTTGGGTTGGTGAAAGTGATGACTGAAGTCTGGGTATTATGGGAGGGAGTTTTATTCTTTGTGAGTCAGGATTTGAGGCGTATTATAGACTGATTTAGTATCAACAGTTTCTCATTTTGAGAAACGCTAAGCTTGATCAGTTGATCCGAATCGGGAAACACAAACTTCTTCGTGTAAGCTGGCCATTAGACCACTGGAGATTGGGACCTTGAAACACCGTGGTTTTACCCTTATTTGTTTTCGAATAGCCGTCAATTTAATTCTTAGCTCATTGATTTCATTCGATTGAATACATTACGTAGAAATAATACAAAGACGACATCGCCCATTACCATGCCCATTACCGTGCCCCGTACAATGCGAAATACGATTGCCGTCTTACCCGACCACCAGGGTTCTTTTGCGTCATAAACAACATGTTGTCCAAAAATACATGTCCGATACATCTGAGGTATTTGTAGCCTCTGCCACCGTTTTATAAACTCTCTCATATCCAGCAAAGCGTAAATATAACTATTCAAACCTCATACATCACTTGCACCAAAATGCAGGGCCTCATGGGTCGTGATGAAAACCAAGTACACATAGCCGCTTACACAATCGCCAATTTGAAACCAACAAGAAGATGTCTTACAGCCGCAAATAGACTCGCAGAAGCGAAAATGGCAAGGCCACAGAACAGCTTCAAACCGAGGTAGCTACCGCCTTGCGCGGCCACGATCGCGCCCCCAATAGGACTTGCAAACAGGGCGCCAAAGGACGTGATTGCGTAGGCAGTGCCGACTCTGGTGCCGATTTCGTCGAGATTAGAGATTTGGGCAACGAGAGTTGGCGAAAGGGAGATGTATCCGCCTGAAGAGAAGCCCAATATGACTATGAAGACGAGAATGCCCGCCACATCGTTGACTGGGATCCAGACTGCCAGACAAGTAATGGAGCATAGGAAGGAGATGAAGATGGTGACGTTGTAGCGGCCCATTTTGTCGGCTACAATGCCTAGAAGAATACGACCTAACAGACTATACAGCGAGTTAGTCTGTGATAAATTATCGTGATGGGAAACATGATGGGTGTCTATGGTAGAGGTTTACCTTGCACCGCCGAGAATCGGCAACAGATACGGAATCAAAGCTGGAGAAGTTCCGGCAGCTTTGGCCTGTAGCAAGGTAAAGCTAAAGGGCATCCACATGCCCAACATGAAGAAGAACATGGCCGCGGCGGTAAGTGACAGACGAATATCCTTCAGGGATGCGAAGTGGTCTGCGATTTTGAACTCTCGCGGCTTCGGAGACACTCTGGTCTTCATTGTGCCGCAAGAAACGGCCAATAAGGCGGAAAATATACATGCCAGTACGCGCATCATCCATGGAAACCCGGTATGTTCAATGAGACGATGCATCAGGATGGGGAGGACAATGCTACCAACCGAGCCGCCTGACGCCATGATGCCAAAGGCAGTTGATCGTCGTTTCTCGAACCATGACACTAAAACGCCCATTGAAGCGGTGAAAACTGCGCAGCCACCGAGCGAAGGGGCAATGGCCTGCGCAAGGATGAATTGGTAGTATTTTGTGCAAAAAGAGATCGCGACCAGGCTCAGCAGGTAGATGAGTGTCCCGATCCAGAGGAGCCACTGAGGACCAAAATTATCGTAGATACGTCCATACTATGAAGAGAAACAGTTAGAGAGGAAATTTTTGTTCGTCTTCGCCAACAGGTACACCTCTAGATAAGACTTACTCCGGTGCTGAGAAACATCATGAGGAATATCTGGATTGAGGTGATCCAGCTTACCGTCGAGGCATCGTGTTGCCGCAACGGCCCAGAAAGGTAATACTCGAGAAACACGCCTGAGCAGTTAACTAACCCGAATATACAGAAATGTGCACAAAATCCACCAAGTACGACTAGCCATGCTTGAAGACCGCCGTCAGGACAGGCGGATTCTGTCTCTTGTGAAGCTGAGGGACCTGTCTTCTCTGTATTTCCAGCAGCCCCGGCCTCTATTTGGGTACTTCCAAAGCTCCCATTTGACCCGTCGTGCGATGTTTGGCCCCGTTCGGCGTGTGGTTCCGTATGTTTGGACTCGTGGGTTGTGGTGTTAGTGATTGTTGTTTCGGAAGACGATTTTAAGTGCTCGACATGGTCCCGAGAGTTGCTGGTTGGGGATGTCATTTTGTAACAGTACTTTTTGTATAGATTTCATGAGAATATCTGCATTAGATTGAACGACATTTACTCTCAAGTTGTGAATGACGGCGTTGCAGGGGGCGGGCCATAATCTATGCGTATCCTGCGGGCTTTCTTTCTGAAAACTCTCGTAAAGTACAGTTTCTGTAATAGTCACCGACAGGAAGGAAAAGCCGGAGAAGCTAGCGGCAAATGTAGATGTCTGCTACTCATCACTTCTCCTTGAATTGAGCATGGCCAATGCGACAACTCGCATCTCCCGCCGGAATATTACACATATAAAACTATTGTGACCCCATTGTTCCATATCTTTGCTGTTGGCCGCATGCGATATTTGGAATCACTCAGCTGCTCTTCTATCCCTATCTAGTCATGATGAATTCACGCAACTTCAAGCTGTGTTTCGCGTCTGCCATATGCTGAACATGGAGAAACACGGACTTGATGGTCTGAGCAGGGAGCGTCTACGATTCCACGGGACTGAGTTTGGTCTTTGCGTACAGCGAAATTAACCGCAAAGATGACTAGACTACAGTTAGTTTTATATAGACGAGCCTTCTAATTGTGCTGCCGAGACGAGGTTCATCGTGCGATTTCCCCCTTTTCGGATTCTTGTCAAGGCGCCACCGTAATATACGACGTATTCGTGTGTCAATGGCTCGCTTCTGGCCTTCTCGACATTGTTGTCACTTCGGGTCAATTGATCGGCAGTAAACCGAGGTTGAAATGTCTTGGGTCTGAGCCCGATTTTTTTGGATAATCAGACACGCAGGGAGATCCTCACTTGATGGGATCAGGACATCGTCTGGCTGTGCTCTTTAGGAATGAGTTCGTGTGGTAAGTCGTAGAACCTTCGTCGGAGCCATCAACGGACATGTGTCGATCATACTCCAAAGGTATGGGCCATGTTGAAGACCACTTACATGCATTTCTACGGCATTTTGTCTATAAGGCTCATATTACTGTACACTGCACATCTCTGTCCTAATTCGGCTCTCAAATTTCTATACAACCACGTAATAACGTATCGAAGGCTTCAGCTTGGGGCCGTGCGTGTCTACTCGGAAGGAAGCATCCAACAACGATGTCCGTCATTTCTCACCTTTATCGTGTTGGAAGTGACTTGGGAGCTAGGAACTGCACTTCGTCAGCTTAGGCGCACATACCACCTAGGAGTCTCCTGCTTTTATGTCGAGTGTTGTCAATGCTTGTTTTATGTCAGGCGGTGAAAGAACGTCGTCCTAACTTTCTGTCTTGACATGACTCTATAAAATATTGCCCCGTCAGATCAACGTATTTATTGAACCTCCTCGCCTCCCTGCATTGCGATAACACAAAAGTTGCCGTTGATCCCGAAGAAAGATACATTCAATTAAGTTCAAGGACCAGGGCTGTAGCATCATGATTGCCAGTCGAGTAAATCAAGCTAGGCTTTCACTTTTGAAATCTATAGTTCGTCTCATCCAACAGGATGCCTTTACTCGTACACACCTGTAATCAATATGGATACAAAGGAGCATGCAAACTTGTTCGTCGTGTAGCCCCTTGGGCCAATAGCGCAGCTCATCACCTCACAAACTCTTTCAGGTCTTTTCCATCCTCAAACGTGACCTTGCCATCTTTTTGTGTCGACCCAACCTGCAAGTTGCTTGCGACCTCTTCAACCTTGGAGGTTCCTAGGCTCTGCTCTCCATCTTTTGGTTTGCTTCCAAGCTCAATTGCCGACGCTACTGCTCCTGCTGGCGCGTCTGCAATCTCATTCACCTGTTCCTTGGACAAAACATCTGCAACACGGACACCACGACTTGACATCAAGAGAGTAGTGGGTCCCGTGAACTGGAGAAACAGTCGATCTCCCCAGATAGTGCGCCGAGCGACAGTTCGGAAGTTGTGCAGGCTCCTCGCAAGGATTTTGTAGATGTCCGAGTTGCGCACGGTTTTCATAAATTCCATTTCAGGAATCCACGACGTCAACGAAGGGACTTGAAGGCGCAGGCTTGTGCTCTTGAATCGGAATGGTTGCGGGGCGTTTCTCGACACTGAATATGCCACAACGCTGCCGGGATGGGCGACGAACTCCTCACCTTCTCCTAGAGTAAGCTGGTAGATCTGTCCTGGAGCAGACAGGGCTGCCAGTCCTCGTCCAGTAAAGTGCGTGCTACCCCAATGTGCGAGCGCCAGTCTGTGCTGGATTCGAGATGATAGTGTCAATGTGTGACCGGTCCACGCCAGCAGCGCATTTCGTTGCGAAACCATCCAGTCGGTCGTGCCATCCAGATGAAGCACGGTGAACGTGGTCGTCGGTGACTTGGTGGAAATAAGAGCGGTAATTGGGGTTGTCGCAGAAATTCGCTGGTAGAGGAAAGGAACTCCAAAGGTCGCTCGAGTCAAAGGGTTCAATAGCGATAGTGTGGATTGGGCCTGTTCAAGCTCAGTTAGCAACAACTGCAAGAAATATCAAGGCACATAACCCTATGCCAGTCGTGATGTGAATCCGCCATACATTTTCTGGATTGCCTGCTACGGCGACAAGAGTGCCTCGCCTCGTATAAAGCTTCTGCGATGCTGACAAGGTGACGGATAGCAATGAGTATGGAGATCCAAGGACTTCGAATCGAGCATCTGGAAAAAGGTTCAATGTTAGCTGCAGGCGTGTAGAGCCAAGTTCGGCGCATCGATATGGGCACCCGACATACCGGCCATATCTCGTCCACCATCAACCGGAGCTCCAAAAGCATCGCCAGTCACCCTCGGTGTGTCGGTGCTTGGCGCCGCACTGATCTGAATTGTGCGGCATTGCCAACAGACAAACGACGGAGGTCGCTGGACGCAGAGGCCTCGCACCGACCTCACCAGCGGCGAAGACCCTCGCATCATGGTGTCGCAGGTTCGATGGGAACACCTTTGGTCCTCGATGCCACTGTTCAAGACGCAAAATCGGAATTGACGTCGACCAGTTTGCGCATGACAGCCTTCAGCCATGAACCAATGCCACACGCCATGCTTGGCTTGGCTGGAAAGGCGGCTTTTTCCGATGCCGACCCGTTTGGATTGGAGCGCAGCTATTGGCTGAAACTCACGTTGCTCGGACAACCAGCCCAATCTCGCTTTGCTTTGCTCAATGCCAACCTTCTCCACACCAACATCCTGGTTGAACTCAATTAACCAGAGGAGAGCTTTGATCCCTATGCACAAGTATAGTGCCAGGAACATTCGTTGTACATCATCGCCGTCGCGTGGTTCGGGTTGCAGCGCGGTGTTCCCTTTGTCCTTCGCGGTCCCTTTGTCGTGCTTGCCTTGCATGCCTTCTTTTTGTAACGTTCATCATGTCGGTTCGTGTTGTTGCGAGGATACGTCCGCTCCTGGAGACAGAGCTGGACAAGGACATTATTGTCCGCCCTGATGGTGGTGAGGCAGGCAAGCCGCACACCATTGTCAAGATTCCCAGCCCAAAGAACCCGGCTGAGGAGTTTTCCTTCGCGTTCAATGCCGTGTATGATGAATCGACATCACAGGAGACGCTGTTTACTTCTGAAGGTACGGTTTACAAAAAGAAAACGGCGCAGCTTGGCTTTGCCCTTCCCCAAACGCCTAGCACACGGCCTCGGTCCTTGGAACCACCATTGCTAAAACCCTAAACAGTACAACCGCATCTCAAGTCGCTATTCCAGGGATATGATGTCACAATCTTCGCGTACGGTGTCACTGGTACGGGCAAAACGCATACGATGCGTGGTGGTCTCAAGCTTGCCGACAGAGGAGTCATCCCCCGACTTCTCAGCGGTGTATTTCGAAGGGGAAAGAAGATCACAAAGGACTCAGAGGGCAACACGACGGTAAAGGTCAGCTTGTCGTACTACGAGATTTACAATGACAAGGTATTCGACCTACTCGAGCCGCCAGAGAAACGAACCCCATCGGGACTGCCTCTTCGCGCTGAAGCTAGTGGGCGAACTGTCGTGGCTGGCTTATCCGAGCGAGCTTGCGAGGATCTCAGAGACTTTGAGAAGATGTACATTGAGGCTAATAACAACCGCGTTACCGCGTCCACAAAGCTCAATGCGCACAGTAGCCGAAGTCACGCCATCCTACGCGTCAAAATCACACAAACTACCGACGGCATGATCCGTGAGAGTACAGTATCTGCCATTGACTTGGCAGGTTCAGAAGACAATCGCCGAACCGACAATGGCAAGGAGAGGCTGATAGAGTCGGCGGCTATCAACAAGAGTCTCTTCGTCCTCAGCCAATGTATCGATGCCATTTCAAGAGGCGACAAGCGGATTCCATATAGAGAATCGAAGATGACCCGGATTCTGTCTCTTGGTCAGAATAACGGCATCACTGTCATGTTCTTGAATCTGGCTCCTCTGCGGAGCTACCACCTGGATACTCTGAGCAGCCTAAACGTCAGCTCTCGGGCTAAGCGAATAGAAGTTCGTGAGATTGAAAATGAAGTAGTGTTCAAGCAGTTCCCTAGGACAAACAGCTCTACAGCTGTTCAGCGGCAACCCCTGCGACCCCTTGCTAATGCCCTGAGCGCTCATAACGTTCATAGTGGCAATGTGGCAGCAAAAGCTTCCACGGAGGTTACTCGGCCAATCAAGTCCTTCAGCGTCTACACGGACAAGACAAAACAGTCTCCAGTAAAGGCCATTTCAATGTCAGCGCTGCCACGACCTGCTGTCCACGCCAGCCTGGTTCCTCGTCCGAGTATCTCCAACAAGCGGCCCTCAGATCCCGAGAGCGGGATTGCAAGACCCAAAAAAGTTGCGCGGCCGTCGATTGATGAGCCATTCATTACGGTAACGGCATCTCAGATTGAGGCTATGGTCGAGAAGAAAGTTGGTGAGATCCTATCGGCTCGAACAGCTGCTGAAAACGCAGCCCAAGAGCAAACACGTGCATCTTCTCAGCACGAGGTTAGTGAAGCAATGCAAAGGCGTCTGGAGGCATTGGAGCGACGCATCGAGAGCGAAGACAACCACGTGGACTCGAAATCCGATGGGCTTCGCTTCTTACTAGCTGCCAGACAGCACAGGGAGAAGGGCGATGATGCCTCGGCATTGAGAGCATACGAGATGGCTCTGCCTTTTTTCCCGGGCCAAGCCAAGCTGATTGGAAAAATTCAGCGGCTTAGAAATCGACTAGGAGTCTCCGTCGAGCACACTTCTGTCATGCGAAGTCCCATGAGGAGTCCGCTAAGACACGACAGAAAGTCGAGGCGGCCACGCCTCACAGTCAATCCTGACCGCAACGGTTCCGACCAGGATGAGGCTGATATTGAAGATGAGTTTCTAGACGATCCGACAGTTAGGATCAAACCTCGAAAATCAAGAGCCAAATCGATGGCCAAGCTGCAGGTGTACGGTGATGATAACGAGACGACGACTCTACTTGGCGTTGGTGAGTTAGCTCCCGCAAGGGGACTTGTCAGTTATTGAGGAGCTGCGATTTTGCGCATTGAGGCATTTCGTGAAGGCTATATTATCTTGAATATGCATCATAGAAGTAGAGCAGTTGGTTGGTTTGTTTTTTTGGCATACCTTGTATGTATAGCAACGGGGCATTTTTGAAGGCGTTGAGGCGTGGATGTTCGGAATAGGATGGGACGGGTGCCTCTATCGCATGGCACATTTGCATATTTGCCTTTTTGAGAGGCCATGTGGTGTTTTAAATTTAATTGAATTTGAGAAGTTTGCTTGATTGGCCCAGTTGTGTAAGTGAGGATAACGCTCAAGTCAGCCCGCAAGAATTCAGCCTTGCGCAGATCTTCAACTTCAGCCGCAAATCTGGATTTTGGTGTTGAACTTAAGCCAAGCAGGCTACTCTAAGAATCTGGACTCAACATACCAAACTTTTATCCATCAACTCTCCTGTCGAACACACCGAGGCCAAGGTACATCGACACAACTGCAGAAACAAATGGCTAAGGCAAACAGCAGTCTGCTATGTCTTCCTTCGGAGATTCTTCACATTATCTGTCGCAATCTCTGCTCCCACTGCCTCAACACATTGCCTTGCCGTCCGAGCCCAGAAAGCATACCAATATCCAACATATCAACCCTCAAAGCCCTTTCTGAAACTTGCACTACGCTCCGCGGCATTGCCCAGCCGTACATATACCATCGCCCTGACCCCATACGGTACTCAAGTCCGGCAGTGGCTGCCTTCATCCGAACACTCATAGATCGTCCTGATCTCGCAGAGTCCGTGAAGGAAGTCTTCCCCAGATACGACGACGACTGGCAAACACATTTTCCGGAGGCACTCAACTACCTGCTGGGATTGGCTTCAGACTTTAAGCTTGGACTACCTAACGATCCAGACCTGAGGATAACAAAAAGCGAGGAATTCTCAGGCACGTTTGTACGAGATCTACTCCTATCATTTGCGCCGAAAATCGAGACTCTCCAACTCAACCTATTCCTCGATTTCTGGGACGAGATCTCTGAAAAGCCAGAAGTAAGCTGGCTCGACAATCGAGCTGAGCCGGCGTTGCCTCATTTGCGGAGACTCCGCATTGATCCAGATGATACCAATGGGTATCTGATAAATCTGTACGAAATTGGCGCGTTGTTGCGTGCTGCACCAAACTTGGAACACATTTGTCTCTGGGGCGCAAACGGCGTTGATGACTGTGATGGCGAAATTGACTACGATGTAGAAGCCTTCTTGCCGCGTTTGACAAACCTCCGTATTTTGGAACTCCCCGCCCTTGATTTTTGGCCCCATGAGAAAGATGACAACGAGTTTCTGCATGGGCTCGTGGCTCACTCGGATAGATTCGAGTGTCTGCGGATGTGGTCTGAGGATAGGACCAAAGGAGGCGGAGCTTATTTCCCGCTCTCACCATCTACAATTCTACCTCTTCTAGAGAAAACAAAATGCAAAAATACACTGAAACATGTTGATTTCGATCTTGGTAGGCCATTGACGGAAGAGCATTGGGAAGTACGCCAACCTCATGTCGGCTCTGTGATAGCGAAGTTTCCAAGGCTAGAAGTACTCAAGTTGGATGAGCAATCCTTTTGTCGACACTGGTTGGACGCATACAAGGGAGGATACGATGACAATACCAGAACTTGTGTGACGGAACTCATTCAACCGAGTCTGAGGATCCTTATAGTGAGGACTGTGGAAGGGTCGAGAGTTCTGCCCGATATCCTCCATTTAGCGACAGAAATGGCTGCCGGCAAGTTCAAACACGTTCAATATATCGGGGTGGATATCCGACGAAGCCGTCTATCCGCACTGGCATCAGATGAGTTTATGGAGGCTTCGCGTCCAATGGTGACGCGAATGATGGAGCTTTTTGACAAGACTGATGCGCGGGTGTGTTTTCTGTTTCGGGATTTTCCGCGCTTTCGAGAGTGGAGGGATAGGATTGGTGTGAATTACGATTTGAGGTTGGGCTTGCTGGATGGCGTGCCTGGGAAGGCTAAGATGGAGGGATATTTGTCTGCGGAGCGTCAAGATGAGATGAGGATGATGATGCGGTGGTGATGTACGTGGGTTATTGCGAGTTTCATGATCTTACATTTAAGGTCATTTCGATGGATTATACATTTCACATTTAGAATTATGATATGGAAGTGATTTAGACATGAGAACGAAAGCATTATGCTGAGATATTAGTAGATGGTGCTAACATATATGCTGTGCCACAACTGGTGACGGATTGCCCGCTGCTGCTGCTCCTCTACAGACAATACTCCATGTTTGCGATTTGTACGCACACTTTCCAGTCTTGCGTATATATTACACCTAACGCTTTCTCTATAGTTGCTAGGCATGGCTTCAGCATATGTAACGTAAAAGATTGTGACCATACGTACCCCGTTGGCAACTTTGTCCTGCGCGAGATGCGCATACAACGCGGTAACACCACCCCTTGCATACACTCTTACAAGATCACAACATTTGTAACCCGATCGACAAGCAATCAATCAAGCAGTTCATGCACACACTTGACAGAGACGCCGATGACGACAACCTCAGCCACAAGGCATGAAAATGCATCCCCACCTGTTTCACACAGCTCCCGTCTCAAAAGGCGCTGTACGGAGTACCAGAAGACCAAGCTACGAACGGATGGGTGTGAATGTCGCGTCGCTTCTCTTGGATGGGCACACGAGACATTGGCTAATTGGTGGGGTGGGAAGATGGCTGCGTCGGCCGAAAACGACCATCAGAGACATTCGGACCCTGCTTATTGTTTCTCGGAATGTCTGGTACTTGTTATGCACGGCGTATTCACACTGGAAGAATCGAGACCGAAAGAGTATCTTGAATGCTCAACATTTTGATCCAGACCATCTATGTACAAGTGAAGCCTGTGGTATGGAATTGCCATCGTAGTGATAAAAAAAAAAAAGAAGCCCGCTCCACAAAACATGTACCAAAAATCAACATCCAATCTCTCAAAGTCAGGCGGTCGAGACCCGACCTGCCCAATATTGAGTGCTTCATGAATGTATCCAACGCCCCCCAAGATGGAGCCCTAGGGTTGATGAGGCCGTGATCCATAACCCAAAATAAAAGATATATGGTGACGCCGAAGAATCAGACATGGCGAGGTAATTCGTAAAGTAAAAATAAGTCGCACCCACATCTATTCAGTGCAATTTGGAGAAAATGCAAGGCCACTTTGGAAGTCTTTCCTTGATTTTTCCTTGTAGGCCGGAAATAGCTCTTGCTTTCCAACGACAAAGGCCATTTTGGAAAAAAAGTAGTGATTAACGCCAGTGTATTATATCGAGAGCCGTAGTCGTCTCATTGAAAAATTGCATGTCCAAACAAACGTATACAACAAGCGGGTCAAGTCATCATCTGATCATGCTGGTGCGACGCTCGATAACTCTTGGTCTTTCCTTGGCTCCAAAGGCGCCTCCAAAGCTGGGGATCGAGCTGAATCGGTTCAATCGCTTGCGTTCGGGTATGGTGACTTCTGGAGGAACCTCGGAAGAAAATGTGGTGATGGGCGCGTTCTTGCCGGGCGACATCATCTCACCGTGAAGCGCATCTACACGAGTATTGCTGGAGTCGGCAGACGAGCCGGTGGTGTTTGGCGTCTGGTAAATGTATTCTCCATCGACGTAGATTGCATTGGACTGGAAGGTAGATCGGCGATTACGACGGCGGGTATATCGCTGCTCGAGACGGAAGAGCTCCAGCTTGGCCTGGATTCTGTCGATGAGGCTTTGACCCATGGTTGCTGAAGATTATGATGTGATAGTTTGGTTGCTTTTGGAGGAGAGGAAAGAAAAAGAAACAAGAGTGCCTGCAAGTGGCAGTCGAAAGAGTCCGTGGTAGATATTTCGATAGCGTAATCCACTGGACGAAATGGAGAGCAATCGAATATTGCAGCCCAAATTCAGGCAGAGTGAGGCCGGTGGCGTGAGTATATGAATGATTGTGCGTTGGTGAGAAGCAGTGGTTGTTGCGTTGGTAGGTGAGGCTTGTCTCAGCAAGTGTCTGTTGTCCGTTGTCCGTTGTATTAAAAGGAGTGTACAAAGAGCAGTGCAATGTAGGAATCACCAGGAGTATCCCAATCCACGCCACGAGGAATTACTTGGAGTAGTTTTTTTTTTTTTTGCAGAGCCAAGAAACGAGTGAAAGCGCACAGAGTGCAGGGGGGTTGAGAGAGTGATAAAGGACTTCAGGAGCAAGAGAAGAAGAGGAGAGGAGCAGAGCAGAGCAGAGCAGAGTACGGAGAAGAACAAGAGGAGATCAAGTGAGTGAGTGGAGGAAGGCGAACTTGGGCGAGGTGGATTGGACTGGGGATAGATTTGGTTGGGCTAATTGGTCAAGGTCTGGTTAAGGCCCGGTCAAGCGAGGTCTGGTTCAATTGTTGCATGCAGCCAGGCCAATGGATATCAATTGGCAAATCGACCAGACCAGACCAGGGTCAAGGAAGGCAGGGGTCAATTGGCACTGGGCTGTTGGCGAAAGCAACCTTGTAACCTGCACCGCACCTGTCACGAACATTGTTGGCCTCGACAAGTCTGACAGAGCTTCGTACTGTACATACGGATTACATCTTCTCGAATCACGAGACACGCTCAAAGGATTGAGCCATCATTGCGCTGCACTGCACAGCACTTGTCATCATTTATTCAGTAATGATCTGCGTCCTGTGCTCTATCCGTCCAGGTCAACAAACCACACCTTGTTCAGTCTCACAACCATTTTTCCCACTGCACCACGCCGAGCGAATAAAGACAAGTACGTACAGGTATTTGTATTACCTGCCACCGCGCCATCCCTGTTCCCCTGGAGTGGTTCCTGGACGGAGGCTTGATCCATCCACCCACCAACGAGCGCTAACGGACAAAGGCCCCAGAGCAACATGGCATGGCTGACAAGGTGCATGGCTAGTATCGTTGGAGGAGTCAGTTACGGCCAGGGTGAGACCATGCCCAGAAGTTCACCACGAAGCTTGTTCAAGCCGGCGACCCTCGGTCAGCGAACAGCGAACCCTCCAAGGTCCATGTTCAACCAGCAAAAACTGGACATCACCCCGGCTTCATCTTGTCTGGAGGACAGACAGAGGACAGGCAGGCAGGCTCTGGCTTGATCCTCTATCTTGGTCCATCATGGTGCAATCCACTTCAGCAAAAAAACACGAGCAGTTGGGGGTCGGCCGGGCTGGCCCTGTTTGCGCCAAACCAATAGTTATTCCAGCGCTTTGGCTGGCCAGCTTCGATTTGGGGACCTTGTGAACTATCCCCGTCCCTCCATCTTTCTCTGTGGCTGCCACTCTTTTGCTCGTCTGCATTTGTTTTGCACTTATTAACCATTGCCTTTGCAGCATTGACGGCTATGGTGGCTGCAGCATTGGCGCACAATGGGCTGGTGTGAATTACTCGCAGCCTGTGGACCTGATTCTGCCATAATTGCACTGACGAAAGCTCTTCGCCACTGTGTTCGACATGGAAAGCGGAAAGAGGCTCTCGGTTGTGCAACGGTTTAATGTTGTCGTCTTTGGTGAGAATTGCTGCCGTTATTAGATCGCCGAATCGACAGCAAAAGCTCAAAGTCTGTGCGTTGATGATACGGATGGTGACAGCCATGACGGCTATGGCTTGGCTTGTGTTGATGATGTCTGATTTATTTGCTTTAGGTCTTCATTAGGAGTACCGTGCGCAGGACAATGGCTCAGAACCAAAACTGACTCTGAGCGTCCCGAGTTCTCCGCCACCTGCACTCACCCGACTTGCCATGCCAAACAAAGCAAAACTATCAGCTCGGTAACCTAACTCATTGGCGGTTACGGTGCGACTGAAGATTCACCAGATAGTTCGAACCAGAGATCGATGCTTTCGCCACTTCGGGGGTCGCTTGTGTTGACAACGGCCGTTCCAGCAAATTACCTAACATTGTCTCTAATCTCCCGCTGCTACATCACATCTCAAATCTTATAGCCGACGTCCGCAATTTACCTCAGCTCACTCTGGTGTTGTCCTCTTTTTCCACGTCTTTCATATCCCTTGGCCCTCGTAATGGCGTATTCAAGACAGGTCAGCACCCAGACAAGCTCAACATTCACACTCTGCTGGAACAACGCTTGCCCCAGGAGTTCGGGTCTGCAGAGAGGGGCAGATGAGCGAGTTGTTGGCAAGGTGGTAAGGTGGTCCTGCACAATGGTCCAACTTGACCCATCTTGGAAACGGCGGCGTCACCCCCTGCATATCACTTCTGCATGGCAGCCACCTTACCCACACTTCGTCAGCTTGTTGTAGCCCATTCACCCACTTTAATCAAGATTCTGGAACGATTAACCGCTTGCTTTTTATCCGATCCGCTGGATGGCAAGTTCGCACGACATTCAAGCCAACTTGCATATCAGTTTGCACAGCCTCCGGGCCATGGATTCACGGACAATCATGAAGTACCAGCCTTTCGTCCCCTCTCCTGTCCCGGTAGCAAACAGAAAGTGTGACTGGGGCATATGAAGGTACAGCAGCTTGTAGCAAGGTATGTATCTCCGACATGAGACTTGCGCTTCGTGAGGACAGGGAACAGTGAGCGTAAAATGATCCCAAAAACGATCGGGATAAAGGAAAGTGAGCAAAACAAGAGCCTATGTCTCCCTGCCACCAGCAAACCGAGAACAGCAAGAAAGAGTCTGGTGGAAATGAATTCACTTTGACTGCTCTTTCCTTTGGCAACTACAGCAAAATTGTCACATCTTCGCCTCCGAACCATCCAACCTTGATTCAGGTAGCTACTATGCCTAGAAGTTTGGTTGTTAAAGGAGAAAGTGGAAGCGTCGTCGGCGGGCTGTACTCAAAGGTCAATATCCCTGGGGCGTCGTGTGCTGCCTTTTCAAGTTCCATTATGTAGAGATGTCGAAAGCAAAACTTCGTGACACCGTGGTAAATCGTCACCACGGTACTTGAACAACAATCAGGACATTGGGACGTAGAGCCGGGGTTGCGCCATCTTCCTGAACACACAGATCCACGATGCTCACCTTCCTCACTTGAAGTACTTCGTAAGAGCAGTTCACGGGAACCAATGGGAGGATCAAAAGTAGCGACCTGGCTTGATTCAACCGAAGTAGACGAGGAAGTCACGCAAAAGGTTTTGGACAAGATTGATCATTACCTATTTGTTCCTAACTGTGTACCTAGGTACGCAGCATCTTCATTCCTTCTTGTGGCCGTCGATGTGTGACCACTTGTAACATCTTGTGGCCTCACATCACTTGATAAAAGCCAACGAATCTGTCAGCAGTCTGTCACGCATCAAGGAACAGCCATTCCGCTTCATCAACGCTGAAAAGGCCGCTCAAGTCATCCTCACGAAGAAACACCACCTAGAAGTGTGCTTAGAACCTTGTCGCGAGTCCTACCGTTGAGCCATAATGTTGTCACATGTAGTATATTTGTTGCAGGTGGCAACTATTTTATCTGCCTTTGTTGCAGTTGCAGTCAGTCCACTGCGAGGGCCGCAGTTCACGAACACACAAAGCGGACCGGGCAATGGAATAGTGCAGAAGTACATAATTGAAATTATAGAGGTATATATTCACCTTCGATCTGTGCGGTCTCTAGCAAGCTCTAACTGACTTATCAGGGGAGGTCCATCGAGTCCATACCTCAGCTGTTTGACAACCCTGAAGCTGGTGATCACGAGAAGTTTGACTGTGGCGATATCTTCACGGGGGCAACAATTGCTACGTCAGCCGAAAACATTGATACTATCCTGGACATACCGGGGGTAGTCAATGTCTGGCCGGTAACAACATTGTCAGTTCCACGGTCCCCTCATATGACAGACGAACTCGACAAGAGCCGCCCAAGAAACTATTCGGTTCATCACTGGACTGGAGTGGACAAACTACACGAAGCTGGAATGAGAGGCAAAGGCACCAAGGTTGCAGTTGTAGACACTGGAGTTGACTACTCCCACCGCGCGGTACGTCTGAATTAAATACCAACCGGACCTGTCAGACAATTAACTTCTCTAGCTCGGTAGTTGTTTCGGTCCTGAATGCAAGATTGCTGGGGGGTATGATCTTGTAGGGCCAAAATGTATCATCAGAACATGCTTGCAACAGGTCGAGGACACAATCTAACTATGGCATACGTAGGGGATTCTCGTTCTGAGAGGATTCATCCTAAAAGGCCCGACCACGATCCCATGGATCATAAAGGGCATGGCACTCATGTTGCTGGAATAATCGCAGGTGAAAATGAATGGCAAGTACCCTCTAATAATCATCCACCAAGTACATTGGCGGAAATCACTGACCATCCTCTTCGTAGGTTTACTGGTGTGGCACCTGGATCGGAACTCTTGATTTACAAGGTCTTCTCAGACGTATGTAGCACATATCCTCTAGTAAACCACGGCTTACAAGCCACTGTAGGAGCCGTTTCAGTCAGATACAACCGAGGATGTCCTCATACAAGCATTTTGTGATGCATATAGCGCCGGGGTATAAGTAGCCTTTCTCCTCCTTTAGATCGTACTAACGGTTAGCAGGCAGATGTAATCACAGCCAGTATCAATCGACCTGGTGGATTTGTTGACAGTCCCTGGGCCTTGGTTGCTAATCGGATTGTTGAACGTGGTGTATTCGTATCTATAGCTGCCGGAAACGATGGTGAGAAAGGTCCGTTTTACTCGGGAGTAGGATCAAATGGGCAACACGTTCTTTCGGTGGCGGCCATCAATGCAAGCGGTGACCCAATGTTGGCGGATTCAGATTCACAACATCGGCCGATTGCCGCTTATTTTACTTCCTGGGGGCCAACAAATGAACTGGTGTTGAAACCAGATATTGGGGCCCCCGGGTATAACATCCTCAGTACGTATCTTGATCAAGGTTTTGAGACTGACAGTGGTTCATCCATGGCGGCCCCCTATATTGCCGGAATAGCAGCTTTGTATATCGGTCATCACGGTGGTAGAGAGCTTCACGGCCCGAATTTCGCAAAAGACCTGGCAAAGAGGATTGCTTCGAGTGGCCGCAATGTTGCCTGGAGTACAGGTGTCATTTTCTTCAATGAATCCGCACCCCCTTTTCAGGTCGGCACGGGACTTGTCGACGCCTGGAAAGTGTTGCACTATGACACTCAAATATCATTCGAGCCGATCTCACTATTAGACACAGAGCTGTTCCAGCCCGAGTGGGACATCCAAGTAACGAACAACGGTAACAGAACGGTAAACTATGCCTTCGAGCATGAGTCCCTGCCGGGAGTTGAAATCTATGACGGAATCAGTGACATTCGACCTCTTTCTCAACTAGCACCTCTCAGAATAGTACCAGGTGTTTCTCTTCCTCTGAATGCAACTCTTCATTCCGGTCAAACTAAGACATTCAGGTGAGTCCCTCCCTGTAAATCGACTTTAGCGTACGCTGATAGGATTTTGAAAGAATTAAGTTTGAACTTCCTTCTGACATCAATGACGACTTCTTGCCGTTGTATGGTGGAAAGATCTGGATTAATGGTGACAATGATGAGCAGCTATGCATTCCATATGGAGGTAAGTTGATTCATCCTCGTACAAGCTGGCCAGCTAATAATAGACACAAAAGGCGCGGCGTATGATACAGAGAAGGCATTCGACAGAATGTTCGATGGCGCTCCTGTAATTGATGGGTGGCATGATGGCGCCTCGTTTGTCTCCTCCTCGATGCCCGTTCTAGTTCCACTTGTACTGATACCGGTACTGTAGCTGGTCTTTCAACCCGAATAAAACTCCCAGCGACTTCGCGGACATATCGAGTCGGCTCAGCTATCCTTGTGTTCACCTTCGGTGGGATGTTCGTCTATGAATCGCTGTGTAAGTGGTGCGTGGTCCTAACTGATCTTTTGGCAGATATTCGAAGAGGACTGGGCGGAATCCCAGTGGCAATATCCTCTCAAAATTGGAAAACGACGGTTCGTTGGATCAGCCACCTCGGTACGTGATTCGGACAAGTTTCTGTGGTTCGATGCTTCGGAGGTCGACATAAATGATACGGTTTCGTTCCCATTGACTCGCATTCCTCGAGGATATCAGCGGTTTTGGTGGTTTAGCAAACTGTCAAACGGAAGCCAGATTTCTCCTGGTAATTACACGTAAGTTACCTTAACTTCCCCCAAGAAGTCATTTCGACTAACTTATCTGTTTAGTATGCGAATTGCCGCCTTGCGGCCATATGGTAATCCGAAAATATCTGACCACTGGGATGTGGTTGACCTTGATAAACATGCGATCGAAATACTGCCGCAAAATGCAACAAACTCGACGTTTTCGAAATTCATGAGCAAGATGTAGCGGGGGGGTGCTTTGGGGGGGAGATAGGGTCGCAAAATTATGTCGAAGTATGCACAATCTCAATAATGTGTTACGACGGAGTATTATTTCTCGTTGTTGCAAGATACTTCTTTCTATAAAATTGGTATCTGCTGGTTCTATTCATAATGCTATGCCATCATTTTAGACTCTACTGCATTCAATACTAGGCAGAAATGCCGTGATGTACCCTCAATTTTACGCTGCTGGGGCTGCAGCTATACCCTGTTGGTGTCGTGATAACAAAACACAAGCCGTAAATCATGAGGCGTCTACGCCCACTTACCCAAAAAACTCATCAGCACCAAACCGGCTACCAGACCAAATCCTCCCAGGGTGACGGTGAGCATATCAGCGTCAGCCAGCTCCGCCTTGTGACCATGAGAGCCAGTCATCCAGTCGGCTGCCCACATCTCGACCACACCAGTCCAGACTAGAATACCGGCAGAAAGGGCATTTAAAGTACCAATGGCAATGATGGTGGACCTGTCATTCCCATTAAACTTTTGTAGAACACCAATGCCGATGGCCATTCCAATGGGTGTTACAAACGCGAAGAAAGCGGCGAGACAGAGTTTCTTCTTCATGGACAATGTGGGCTGCCGTTCGAACGACGACAATGAGTCTCTTGTCTCCTCTGTAGGACTATTCAAGGACTTGTCGGTATCGTGTTCGTTCCCCCTGGTTGATTGAACAGTAGCAGGAGCCAGGAGCTGTACATCGGCGCAATTTCCAATCGTGGCAATGCGTGTGCCAAGTGCCAAACCCTCGAATACTTGGTGGAAGAGAATGACGATGAACAATTTGATGAAGAAGGAATCTCCTGCGACGACCAACGTCAAGCCAATAACTACATTCGTGTTAATATACTGAGAATTTAATCCACAACAAGGTAGTGGGTCCAAGTTTCTTACGCAGGGAATGGAAGAGAATACCGCCCTCCATGACCAAAATGCTGACAACTTCAGTGGACAGCAAGGCCTGTGCTTGCTGCTCCCTAGTCAACGAGGAAGAGGACCTGGTTTTTGCGAGGACGACTCGCTGACCAATGTATTCGATGAGGAAGGAGAGGAAGATTCCGGCCATGAGGATGGCCGAGGTGGTTGCTTCGTAGCCCAGCTCGCCGATGCATTTGTTATTGAACATGAGGGAGGCGTGGGTAAAGAGCTGAGAAGGGTTAGTTTGTTGGTCGATTTTGGATATGTCGTAGGGGAATTGGCTTACGTGGATGAAGGCGGTTGAGATGATTATACCGGTGCCGAATTGTTTGAGGATGGTGAAGACGAGGGACAGCTTTCGGGGCAGGACTCTGTGGAGGAGGATGGGGCCAAAGACGCCTGATTCAGTTCAGTTAGCGTGTGTTGTGTCTGATAGCTAGACGTAAAGAGGAGATGGAAATTGAAGGACGTACCCAAAGCGCTCGTGGCCATGATGACAAAGAGCAAGCCGACTCGTAGGGGCACGTTGTAGTTTCTTGTAGGGGTATCACATTTTGGTTGCGATTCACTCTCGTTTTCTCCCACACAATGTCTGATGAATGGTTAGCGTATACGAACAAGCAATGGTGTTGGTGTAGATGTCACGTACTCTACACCGGCATGGAAATGACAGTGCTTGTGGCTGTTATCTCCTGAGTCTTTGGAATCGTGACCATGTTCGTCCCCGTGTTCGTCACCGCCTGACGTAGGGAGTTGAACTTGTACGTCGTCTCCGTTGGGAGCAAGACAGAACCTGTTTTCATCTGTAAGCACATACATTGACGTCGAGCAGTCAGGATAGACATACAAATCAGAACCATGATTGTGACATCCTGTGAATTGAGCTGGAATATTTGTGGTCTGTGTTGGGGTCGTCTGAACGAGATATTCTGTTTCTCCTGCCAGACAAAATCTGCGACAAAGGTTAATAAGGAGTTAAAAAAAAGGCACATTCCTGAAGCACATACACTTGCGATACGTGAAGATGGCATGCTGTAACGGCAGTGACTCGTGGTGCTGCCGCGGTGGTAGTTGACGGCGCAGGAGTCTGTCGCGGGTACATGTAGTTGTTATTTGCTGTCACAGAGCCCAGGAGGGCCAATCCAGCCAACGACGATAGGTACATGACTTCAAATCGGTCAAGCGTGCTGTGAGTGTGAGATTTTATGAGGGTCTCGCTTGGATTGTTTGGTTGTTTGTCTGAACGGGAAGGGTTTGACTGGCGCGGCGGGCTTAAGTATAAGCGATGTGATGTGCTGTGTGGGAACGGGAGAATTAAGCTCCCAACTTAAGTTAAGCTTGCGATGGTGTGTCAGAACTCAAAGTCAATGGTGAGTTTGGAATAAAAAGTCAGTACTGCAGATACAGTGGAATTACTGTAAATGGCATGATATGTACTGTATATGTGAGACAATGGAAGAGAAAACTTGTCATGACCGGCTTGGAGATTTAATACCTAGAGTCTAAATACGATGGAGTTT
This sequence comes from Pochonia chlamydosporia 170, assembly GCF_001653235.2. NCBI lineage: Eukaryota > Fungi > Ascomycota > Sordariomycetes > Hypocreales > Clavicipitaceae > Pochonia > Pochonia chlamydosporia. The sequence goes on from NC_035793.1 coordinate 2,215,328, forward strand.
GAAACGTGAGACCATCATATCCACTTACCAAAGGAAACCCTTCGTGGCATCATCATCGTCCATCGCAATACCCATGTTTGCGGGGTTTCTCTTTGTGCACAGCCCAAGATTATCGAGCAGCTCAAAAAAAAAAAAAAAAAATCCAACGGCCTTGGCTGTGGTGCATAACTGGGACAGTCTTCGCCATTGTGTGGTGATGGTGAACCTTGATGGATAGAGAGGGGCGGCAACACCTTGATGGTACGGGCAATCCTTGCTGCCAAGACCAGCTATTCAGCGATTTGCATGCGTTGCTAATACTTTGTAACTTGTGGATTGGACATTTATTTCCCAAAGCTGTTGTGTGCTGGTGTGCTGGCAGGCAGGCAGGCTGAATCGTCGGTACGGAGTACATGGACGTAGGTTGGCTAGTGATGTGCATGATGACGGGCGGCCGATGTTGCCAAGGCTAAATTAACCATAAAGTTGGCCATCAAGTCTTTTGACAAGCTTAACCTTGTGGACTTAGTTTGTTCATGTTGGCCGATGGAATAGAGTCAATAGACTAAACATGGCAGCGAGTCAAGTGACGGGAATAACATGTCGTCGTTGTCGTCGATTTCTGAGTGGCCGGATGTCGATTGAGTCGTAGCGCTCCAGATGTCGTCTCAGAGAGCATCCGCTTGGCCTCATTTGACGTACTTGTCAATGTAGACGTAAGATTTTGAGTCAGGCCATGTTGAAAACATATTGTCAAGCGTGTATCTGTTGTGCAACGCCCGAGAGGACAAAGTTCTTCTCGGGGCACGGGATGCCTTGCCTATGCGTGAATTTTCTGTCATTGACACCAAGATTGGACAGAATTGCATGTCTTGTGTATGATTTAGCCGCCCGTGACTGAAGAATGCAACACGGTAGGTTAAGTTTGTCTTGGGTCAAAATGAGGAGTCCCTCAAGAGTCAAGACGCAGTCTCGCTATTCTTCAAGCTGATGGCTGTGCCTCTGGATAATGCTACTATTCCATTAGTAAACATTTGGTAAGGTGGTTTGAAGGAAAAGAGAGACGAAGATATCACACGGGCATCACCTATAAATCATAGTGAATTTCCATACCAAAATTACCAAGCATGCCCAGCATCTTGTGGTCATCTGGTGTTCCGCAGACACTCGTTCTAGAGGTCGTGGAAAGCACATCGGCGGATCGAGCGAATCGCATGAATGACACCACTGCGAGAAAGGATAGATGCACCAATTGATATAATCATGTATTTCAGATATCTATGGTGCAGCCAGATGACAACGGTCTCCTTTCCGAGCCAGTTTCTTCCTCGTCCATCACATTATCGTCACATTTGCTGCTGGTCACCATTGGCCACAGTCTGACAGGCTTGGAAATTAGTGGGCCGTGACACCACTTTAATTGAACGGCACCAAAAACGCGTCTCCCCGGTCAGCGATGCCAACGACGCGACTCGGCCTCCACCATCTCGAACGACTGCATGCGAGGGGACTTTTTCGATCACTGTTGTTTGGTACAGGGTTTGAAAAGTCGGACAAGAAGTCATCCATCAACATGGCTTCAAGACCAGAGCTGAAGGTGAGAAACAGCAGACGACGTTTCTGCTATGATACAAGAGTCTAAGGCACCTGCTTACCCCAGAATTAGCTCGACGATGAGGGCGGCTTCATTCGATTCTTCAAGTCGCTTCCCGATGAAGGAGAGGACACCATCAGGATATTCGACCGCGGTGATTGGTACACAGCACACGGCGACAATGCCTCATTCATTGCAAAGACGGTATTTCGCACCCTTCGCTTTATTTTCCATTCATGGAGTGCTCCGGTATGCTAATACCAAACAGGTCTACAAAACGACGTCTGTCCTCCGCCAATTAGGTCGAAACGATCATACCGGACTCCCGTCTGTAACGATGACCGTCACTGTTTTTCGCCAATTTATTCGAGAAGCTCTATTCAAGCTCGGTAAACGAATCGAAATATGGGAGAGCGCCAGCGGACGCATGAACTGGAAGTGTGTCAAGCAGGCTTCCCCGGGTAATCTGCAAGACATTGAAGACGATCTTGGTGGTCAAATCGAGTCTGCTCCAATGATTATAGCCGTCAAAATATCCGCCAAGGCATCTGATGCTCGGAATGTTGGTGTGTGCTTCGCAGATGCCAGCGTGAGGGAACTGGGTGTCAGCGAGTTTCTAGACAACGACCTCTATTCCAACTTTGAATCTCTGCTCATCCAACTGGGCGTGAGGGAGTGCGTTATTCAGATCGATAAAAGCGAGAAGGATAAAGACCCAGAGTTAGCCAAACTGAGACAAATCATTGACAACTGCGGAGTGGCCATTGCAGAGCGACCGGCAGGGGACTTTGGCACCCGAGATATCGAGCAGGACCTTGCCCGACTGCTGAAGGATGACAAGTCTGTCAATCTTCTCCCCCAGACTGATCTCAAACTTGCAATGGGATCTGCTGCATCCCTCATCAAGTATCTTGGCGTCCTCCAAGACTCGTCCAATTTTGGCCAATACCAGCTCTACCAGCACGACTTGGCACACTTCATGAAGTTGGATGCAGCTGCTCTCAAGGCTCTGAATTTGATGCCTGGTCCCCGTGACGGATCAAAGACAATGAGCATTTACGGCGTGCTCAATCATTGCAAGACGCCGGTAGGCAGCCGCTTGCTGGCTCAGTGGTTAAAGCAGCCCTTAATGGACAAGGACGAGATTGAGAAACGCCAGCAGCTGGTCGAGGCATTCTTTACCGACACTGAGTTGAGACAAACAATGCAAGAAGAACATTTGCGTTCCGTTCCAGACCTCTATCGCCTGTCCAAACGGTTCCAGCGAGGCAAGGCCAACTTGGAGGATGTTGTCCGGGCTTACCAGGTGGTCATTCGACTACCTGGGTTTATTGGCACGCTCGAGGGCGTCATGGACGAAGCTTATCGGGATCCACTGGACGCAGCATACACCACCAAGCTGCACGACCTGTCTGACAGTCTCGGCAAGCTGCAAGACATGGTGGAACAAACAGTTGACTTGGACGCTCTCGACAGACATGAGTACATAATCAAGTCCGAGTATGACCAGGGGTTGCGAATCATCCGCAAGAAGCTGGATCAGCTCGACCGCGATATCAGGGCAGAGTTCCATGAGGCTGCCCGTGATCTGGGTCAAGAGGCAGACAAGAAGATCTTCCTGGAGACCAGCCACAAAGTACACGGAGTATGCATGAGGTTGACCAGGCAAGAAGCCGGTTGTATTCGAAATAATTCCAGGTATCAGGAGTGCTCCACACAGAAAAACGGCGTATACTTCACCACAAAGAAGATGCAGTCATACCGACGAGAGTATGATCAGTTATCACAAAACTATAACAGAACCCAGAGCAGTTTGGTCCATGAGGTAGTTCAGGTCGCCTCATCATACTGCCCTGTGTTGGAACGACTCGCCGGGGTACTGGCCCATCTTGACGTGATTGTTTCCCTCGCTCATTGCTCTGTTCACGCACCAGAAGCATATGTCCGACCCAAGATTCATCCCCGAGGCGAGGGCCAAACAAGGCTGGTCGGTGCCCGCCACCCTTGTATGGAACTACAGGATGACGTGCAATTCATCACCAACGACGTCGAATTCACCAGAGACAAGTCGTCATTTCTCATTATCACTGGGCCTAACATGGGCGGCAAGTCCACTTACATCCGCCAAGCTGGTGTGATCGCCCTAATGGCTCAGGTCGGTTGCTTTGTGCCTTGTACCGAGGCAGAGCTCACCATATTTGATTCTATCCTTGCTCGTGTTGGCGCCAGTGACTCCCAGCTAAAGGGTGTATCTACATTCATGGCAGAGATGCTGGAGACAGCAAACATTCTGAAATCCGCCACAAAAGAATCCCTCATCATTATTGACGAACTGGGACGAGGAACGTCCACCTACGATGGGTTTGGTCTCGCCTGGGCTATTTCCGAACACATTGTCAAAGAAATCGGCTGCTTTGCTATGTTTGCCACCCATTTCCATGAACTTACCGCCCTGGCAGAGCAGTACCCTCAAGTGCGCAACCTTCACGTCACGGCACACATCAGTGGAACAGGACAGGACAACAGCAAGCGAGAAGTGACCCTTTTGTACAAGGTCGAACCGGGTATTTGCGACCAGAGTTTCGGCATTCATGTGGCTGAGCTGGTACGCTTCCCGGACAAGGTAGTTCGCATGGCGAAGCGCAAGGCCGATGAATTGGAGGACTTCACTACAAAGCACGAGGACAATACCCTGTCTTACAGCAAAGAAGATGTTGAAGAGGGCAGCGCAATGCTCAAACAGCTATTGGTACAGTGGAAAGAGCAGGTCAACAATGGAGAGATGAGCCAGGAAGAAAAGGTCGCTAAGCTGAAGGAGCTTGTGGCGGCTGACTCGAAGTTGCTGGCGAATCCCTTTTTCCAGTCCGTCAAGGCTTTGTAAAACCACATAAGGCGAGTTCTGCAGGCGGTGCTTGGGAATAGATTGATTTTTCAGCCTGTACGGCTTTTGAATTTCACTGGTAGAGGCGTTGGGAATAGTCGGGATATATCTTGGGCACGTAGGGATTCGGTACATAGTGAAATGAACCTTATATCTGATGACACACTTATTCTGTCCCTGTTGCGTTGGCGCCCGCATGTCGAGAGGGTGATGTCGGTGCCTATGTACCTAGGTATCCGGTCTGTGGGTTCTCGGACATTATGAGGAGTATCAGGTCAACATGGATTATTAAATCGGCAGGCACAACATCCAAATCGGTGGAATCATCTCCTGTCATGGTCTAACCACCATGAAATATCCAATGCAAATGGGCCAGTCACAATGCAAAAGGTGCACGTCATATGCCTGATGCAAAACAAAGTAACTCCATTCTCTAGTAGTGACATCTCTTCCCCCCGCCCCGGAAGAGGTATATACATTGCTCTGACGGGTATGTCTCGCCTCCCTGGCTTTCACATTTTTGAGTTTATTGACTACCCTCCACAGTCGCTTTGACAGGGTTAATTTCGAATCCGTAGTTCTCCTGGATACGCTCACGTCTTCGTTCCTCATAGCCGGGGGCTTGAATACCTGTTGAAGCACAGATTAGCATGGCTGTTGTTGGAAATAATGTAATCCCAAAAGCTCGTACCTCGTCCCTCGCCAATCTCAGCTACAGTCTGCTCAATGGGTAGTCTTGTAGTCCTCCTGACTCTCTCCTTGCGCTCGAATTCGTCAGACTCCTTCTTGAAGGAGTCAATGCGGCCACCGAGGAAGTAAAATGCGCCTTGGATGGCGCCAACGGCACCACCGAGACCCATGACGACGGGCATTCGTCGAGCTGTTTTCCCGTGTTTCGTTAGTCAGAATTCGACTCTTGTACCCGCGTACAAATCCATTGGGAACCGCAACGTACAAGGAAGGCCCAAAACACCACCGCACATGAATCCACCAAAGGCAGCGGACCATGCATCCTCTTTTTCGCGCAGGTTCATCATGGTTCGGGAGAAGAAGGCGTAGGCAGCGGGACCGGCAGCTATACGACGAGAAGTGCAAAACCACCGATTAGTTTCGTTTTAAACGCTCAATTCGGACCAATTGCATCAATGTCGTCAATGTGCGTATAGGCAATTCATACCGCATATTCCAATGATGGGAGCGCCGCGGGTAAAGACTCCAAAGGCGCCGACGTTGCGCTTCGACATGGCGTTTCGGATGGCCGCGAGGAAGAAACCACCTCCCAGACCGACCACGGCGGTCTTGGCCGTCTCGTCAAGGACATCGTGAGGAGCGTAGGGCTTTTCAGACTCCTCGGGAGCCTGATGGCTCGGGCTCGAATGGTGATCCATGGCGCCGGATTGCGATGGTTGATGAGGAGCTGTTTTGCTACTATGCTATGCTGGCTTCCCACGCATAGGCCGACAAGACCTTGGGGGAAGGTTGAGGGCTCACGTGATTTGTGAGCAATTGGGCGATGCGGATTGGCTGGGGAGGAGCTGCAGCCGAATTCGCTCCAGTTTTTGTTGGAATTGGACTACCAGGACAAATTATTTTCTGGCTCACTCATGCAAGACACTAAGTTCGACGGGCGTTTAAGCCGCAGCAGATTAATTTTCTTGGTCATATACAGTCGGAGGTCTAAATAAATCAATCAGGTAAAAGTTATCTCACATCGTGTTGCGTACTAGGGTGCACTAACATGCAATAGTTTTTTCTTGGATGGACGCATGTACTTTGACCACAGACGACCACAGACTGTAAGTCACGGATTGCTGGGGTAGTGTGACAAAGCAGGCCTTCCATAAACTCGGCCTGAAATTACCACAAAGGAGGCAGACACTCATACTTTCTTCAGACAAACTTCAAAATGGCCTCCACAGGAGATTCCGAGGCAATTCCTGAGCCCAGTCAACCATTACAAAACCAGCCAGAACCACAAGACAACTCACAAACCGTTCAGACAAGCACATCTCAAGGCGACAATGGCGGGCCAGCGGCCCCAATGTCCAAAAACGCCCTCAAGCGCCTCCGCAAGGTCCAAGAATGGGAAGACGGGCGGGAGGACCGTAAGAAGCGCCGACGAGAGAAGCGCCACGCCACCAAAGCTCGTCGTCGGGAAGAACGAGCAGAACTCATAGCACAAGGAGCAGACCCGGCGGTTTTGTTTGCCAAGAAGCTACCAGCGCAGCGTGTTCCCATTGCACTTATCCTAGACTGCGGGTTTGAGGATTACATGACGGAGCGGGAGAATGTTTCGCTGTCCAGCCAAGTCACGCGGTGTTACTCTGATAACCGCAACTTCAAGTACAAGTCTCACCTGTGGATCAGTGGATGGGGCGGCAAGCTCAAGGAACGTTTTGAAACGGCCTTGGAGAATCAGCACATGAATTGGAAGGGCGTGGGCTTCGAGGAGGGCAATTTCCTGGCTGCGGCTGTGCGTGCAAGGGAGAAGATGGTGGTGGATGACGGTGAGATGATTGACGCTCTGAAGAGGAGTGCAGATAATAAAGTCAAGTGGGAAAGGGATGAGAAGGTGCCGTTTCCCATATCTGATCCGATACCCGAGTTGAATGAAGATTTCAAGGACGTGGTGTACCTGACGTCGGAGTCGCCTTATACGCTGGAAAGATTGGAGCCGAATACGAGTTATGTGATCGGCGGGCTGGTGGACAAGAACCGCGAAAAGGGACTGTGTTACAAACGTGCTGTTGAGATGGGTATTCGTACAGCCAAGTTGCCCATTGGGCAGTACTTGATGTTGCGGTCTAGGCAGATTCTCACGACGAACCATGTTGTGGAGATTATGGTACGGTGGCTAGAGTGCGAGAGTTGGGCCGAGGCGTTTATGCATGTAATTCCGAAGAGAAAGGGTGCCACGGTGCGTGAGGATGAGGACGACGGTGAGGGTGAGGATGAGGGTGATGAGGAGAAGGAGGGCGGCGATAAGAGTGAGAATGAGATAGCGAAGGAGGACAGCGCGGGGTTAGAGGCAGAGGTACAGTTAGAAGAGGCAACTGGCGAGCAAGGCCAAAAGTAGAGGATGTAACGAATATGTATAAAAATCATGGTATAATTACATTTGTCGTTGCGCCAACCCGAGATGAATCCATTCATTTGCCACCCAAGACCAAAAGCCAAAATTTGAACACCCTCATGGATATGCACCACCTGTAATTCCGTGCCCGTAGATGAAGCCCACTAGCCATCTCATCACAAATTACTTAAACTTAAAATTCCATTGCGTCCTCATCCCTCTCTCTCTTGACTCGTGCAGCGCCTTCGTCCTTCATGATTCCATTGACAAACGACCGGAAATACTCGACATACGGCTTTAAGCTCGTCTTTTCCCAATCCGAAATCCCCTTGCCCTTGTCACCTTGACTTGCAGCACTATCATCATCGTCTTTCCATGAATCAATCTCGCCGAGAAGTTCTTGCACTGTAGGAACAGCCAAAGGGTCAAAGTCCTCCAGCTCTCTGGTATCAATTGGCACGCACACGCGTCCTGTGCCAGGATGTACCACGAAGGGACTTTTGAGTAAATGGTTTAATTTCTTGCTGACTTCGATATCAAGCCGTGGGTAGGTGTATTCGAGAACAATGTCTTGCTTTGCTTCAAGGAGCGCTCGCGCATCAAGGTTCTTGCTGGCGCCAGTCTTGGCCACGGCATCAATATCAGCCCATTTAGAGGTTGAGGCTCGTCCGGGAGCAGCATCCCATTTGCGTCGGAGGGACTCGTTGAGGTTTCGATCGGGTAGCAGTTTCAATAGTCCCTCATATCGTTCTTCCGTACCCCAAGGATCTTGTAGTTCTAGAACATCGTCTTGGAAGTGAGTTTTGAGAATATCAAGGCTTCGACTGAGAGTGCCGTTAGCATCGATGCTCCCATTTATGTAGACTCGGAAATTGGCAACTTACGCCAGATGAGGGTGCAATGGTCTCCAGATATTGACTCTTTTACCACTCTGTGAGCCTCCCTTGACGACCTCAAGGTAGCCGGCGATAGCTTTCCTCTTCTGATCGTCCAAGCTACGAACTTTCTTGTCGCACACCCAGGCGTGGGCACCACGACGACCTGAGTACACCCACATGATATGCTTGAAGCCAAAATCCTCACGCAGCGCAACGTCAATAACCTTGATGGCCATAGTCATAAATTTCCAGCACTTGTTGCAAATGTTGGCCTTGTCACAGCAGGTTCGGATATCGTCATAGTCCGTCAAATCGATATCAAAGCAGAGTTCCTTGGCAAGGGGCCTGAAAGCTGATGTGTTGCGGAGCATCTTGCGATCTCGTGGATTCGTAGAGTAAACAGGGCCGATTTCAAAACGCGATGGCATTAGACGTAGGACATCTTTGCGAAGGCTTGAAGAGCACTGTTGTTAGTAAATACTAAGGAGAGCAGACAGTGGCAAGCAGCAACATACAGATCTGCAGTCGCAAACGACTGGTATCGCAGGTATGCGTCGTTCTGGAGAGTAAAGGCGAATTCTCGATTTCCGAAATCGTTGGTTGGAGTCGGGCTGTGGTTCAGCCATTGGAATAGCTGGCGCCAGGGGAACAAACGTTGGTAGAAACTTCGCATGACTTCGGGATCGGATGCCTTTAACGCGGCAATGTCGCTGGATGCGGCTCAGTCAGCAACACATATAGCCTTGGACAGGCATTCTGACATGGAGTAAAAGAGACACATGTAACCCATCAGAGCTGTGCAACTTACGTCGGCGATGGTATTCTTGCAGGCGGGCTAGAGGGTTGCTCTTTGACGGGAGCAGAACTAGGAAACTCTTCGTCATCCGAATCGTCGGCGGCAAACAAATCAGTCAACCCGACCGTCCTTTTAGCAGGAGGAGCGCTCTTTGTGTCATCGTCCATATCAACATCGTCATCACCGGCTGCTTGTCCAATGCTGCTGGGTAGATTGGGTTCGTCCATGGGTTCGTCTTTGATGGCGCCTTGAGACGACTTGGCCTCGGCAATTGAGTGTGGCATTTCAAAAGTAATGTGAGTAATTCAGCAGCGGCTCGTATCTTATGACGGTTAGCAGTCGAATATTACGATGATGTACGTATGGTGCTGATGGTGGTGCAGAAGAATTCAGTCAAGATTGCTACATGTGTGAAGTGGCTTTGGAAGACGCGTCTTTACGCGTCTGGGTTGGAGGGGTCAATGGGGAAGGCGCAACTGGTGCAGCTGCAGGTTGGTGCATTTTTGGCGGTAGCGCGTAAATGGCTTCAATCTTCTCCCAAAACCTCCAGTCGACTGGACCGGCCAACCTCGAGTGCTGGCCTTTGTTACCTACACATGGACCTGGACCTGGACCTGGACCTGGACCTGGACCTGGACCTGGATCTGGAGCAGCGGCATGGCTGGGAACACATGTGCCACCAGTTTTAGCGAACATTGAAAGCCACCAGACGCACAGCACAGCCAGACCCGGGTCCAGATTTAGAGCTTGGCCTTGTCCATTGTCATTGGCAAGCTCTAATTGTGGCCTTCTTCAACAGCCCAAGCAGCCACAGCAGCCTCAATCCTGGTCACACGATTTGAGCGATGGTCACTTGTTTCAGCCAACGGCAATATTGACAGATGTCTTCTATTCACAGAGCGTCTGGTCTTAATATTATTTTCGCCAAGCGCAGTAATGCAGTACAGACAGAGTCAGCACAAGTGTGACCCGACGTGCAGCCAGACGAGACTGTTTGATAAAATGCCTCGGGCGAGTCACGACTTCGGCTCTGGGACTGTCCAACCATCCAGCCAAGGCCAAGTCTCGTCGGCCAAGTTTTGAGACATTCATACAAACCAGTGACGCATGTCGTCTAAACGGTCTAGAATATTCCAACTACTCGATATCACCGTTCAAGGTAAACAAACCGCCATGTCGACTTGGGGCATCCTTGTTAATAATACGACAGCAGGCTCATTCCTTCTAATATCTCCAAATTTGTCATAAGGTGCACAATGCATAATCAGCTCACTCTCGTCCACTTGCCGTCTGTTCTCGTCCATCCAGTCAACAAAGTCCCATATTTGTCAAGGGATGCGCAATGACCAAACCAACACACCACGCCAACACACACACACACACACACACACAAGCCCACACAAGAGTACGTTCTAGACACCAACAGGGTCAGAACGAACCGACTCAAATGTCAGGTTGAACAGGCAGACCTTCAATGCCGTCGGGACCTGTCCGCTACAAAAATGGACCAGACAACCTCCCCCCCTCCCCCCGGCTCGGTTTGTCTGGACAAGAAGGAACCGGGGCACAGCCATTCTTGTTGTCGAGGCCCGCTCCCGTCAAGCATCAAAGCATCTGGACCACTTCTACCCCCAGCCGCAGACGTCACCCACTATATTTCGGTCGATTGCCAACCAACAGGGAAAGGAATTGCCATTTAAATCTGATAAATCCCTTGGCGGTGACATCTCCGCGGGCTGTCTGAGGAGATGACGGCCGAGACCCCATGAATTCCTGCACACTGCGGCCCTGGGCTTGTTGAGTATCGAGGGCAAGAATCTCGAAAATAAACAAGCACTCGGAAAAGGAAGGGAAGGGGGATCCTTTGATACACAAAATGTGGCGGCCCGCTCCCGGTTTGGCTTTGTTTCATGTCGGGTCGGGTGCCTGGTTGTCCATCCATCTGCAACAAGAATCATTCATTCGGTCAGTCAGCCAGTCAGTCAGACTTGTGTCGCAACGCAATGTCATGTACGGAGTATTGTGTGGTGCATGTAATGTTGTATGTACAGTAATTACAGTGCAGTACGTATCTCTCGCCACGTCGGCCAACACAAAATGGTCAGCGTCATATATTGATTGCCTGCAACAAACAACAAAAAACCAAGCCTCCTCAAACATTCGAGACCCTTAGCGGCCCGAACCACCCTCTCGGCCGGCAAGTCTGTGCCCCATCCCTTCTGCCAACGCCAGGCGACCTGTGCCCTTTGCTGTGATGACTGGTCCAACCCGCATCGCCGTGGTCCCGAGCCTCCGACAAACCCCGCCTGTACGCCGTTCCAGACCGTGATAGACCTCAGCCCGGAGCCGGGGTCCCGGGCCAGGCAGGAGATTTGGCGCCACAACATGGACCTGGCTGTTGTATTATATGTAAGAGGCCTGATGCCCTCCTCCATCCACTTCCATGTTCTTGGAATTAATGCAATGCAATCCGATACGGTGCGATACGGTGCAATACAGTGCGATACGATACGAAACGATACGATAGGACTTTGTTAATCTCAGACCATTCTATTCCACCCTGCTTCGATTCATGCACCACGCAAGAACGAGCCCGAACCTACAGCAAGCGATATAGGTCCCGTCGTGCCCACCTACCTCTGCGTCTTCTCCGAGTAAAGAGTAAATTCTTTTGAAACCGCAAGCTTTGGCCTCTCTCTTGACATCAACTTCGTTCCTTTGGCACCTAAAACTTCCGACGTGTTGGCTCAACACACGCATACTATACACATCCACCTTGCCCCATCGGCTGTTTCGAATGCGATTCACTGAAGGATTACTTCTCTTAAGACGAAAACCAAATTGACAACTCGGCTGAAATGACGCCATATATCATGGCTATTTTATTACGATAAACCCATACGACAAAACTTAGACATCTCACTTTACATGTCAAGGCTATCGTTCCCTTGGGGCAGCATCATCTGATAATGGCTTTCAAAACCAAGAGACCACGAGGGTATCACTGACAAAATAATCCCGTATCCAAAAACGCCAAAAACTTTTTTTGCCCTTTTTGACAACGGCATCCAACTTCAGCCGTGTGGTAAATGAGGCTCTTACTCACGAGAGAGAAGAGCCCTACCATCCCGAGATCGATCCTTTAGCACCACACGCAACCGCTCGAGTGGTAGTACCTGGAGGAGCATTTCATCCATTGCGTCCGTCAACAAGCATACATGCTATTTTGGAATCAGGTCCCGATTTGCCGCAATCGAACCGAGTCTCGTCACGAAATAGGAACTGTGAACTACTCGTCCCTTTCCTCGAAAGCTTTAAAGTCCTCGACCAGAGCAGGCTCAACCATAATTGGCTTGGGAAGCATTTAGCCTTTGGCGCTTCTCGGGCGGGCTGTCATGATCCGAGGTTGGAAAGTTCGATCGGGTCATACTGTATTGGTTTCCGCCGTTCATCATGCCGTTCCACTGGTCGACATTGCTTTGACTCATGTGACTCGGAGACCAGCCAGAGCTGTTACCACCCGGTGGCGTGTTTGACTCAAACTTGAGCGACGACGGAGCACCCATGTACGGTACATTTCCAATAATGAATCCGGTATCTGACTGCTCTGGGGGATTCTTGAGAAGATGAGCCATGTGCGTCCGTACGGATTTGAGCATTCCCTCCTTAGTAAATGGCTTTGCTAGGACTCCGTTCATGCCTTTGCACGTTGCCGTTAGCCCACTTCTTGTTCACACTGTTTGGCATTCTAAGCACGTTGCTTATTTTATAGAACTTACCGTGCTCAAAGTATCCATTGACCTCGTCAGGCCGAATATTCGAGGTCATAGCGATGATAGGAGTCGTTGGACAATGCTGGCGAATATACATGGTTGCCGACACGCCATCGAGACGAGGCATAATAATGTCCATAAACATCATATCGAAATGATCACGGCCGACCTCGCTGACACGAGTGTATGCATCCGCGCCGTTTAACTGCGACAATTAGTATCGACTGGTTTACATCAACATATCCGGTAACTTGCTAGCCAAGTCCAGCCGACGTCTCGGGTGAAAAAACTTACAGCATGCTCAACTTCGCAACCCATCGACTTCAAAAACTTGATACCAATCTTTGCACAAGTTGGATCGTCCTCGACGAGAAACACTTGCGGTTTTTTGGAACCCCACATGGGGGTAGATCGATCTGTACCCGGTCCAGCTGTTGCCGGAATATTCGAAATAGGAGCAGGCGCCGAGATGTTCGCCTCGCTAGACATGGTGGTGCTGGGCGTGCTTTCGTTTGGAATGGCGAATGGGATTTTGTGGATGTGGTCCGGCTGAAATGGATCAATGCCAACCGTCTGTCCCACCGGGTAAACAGGGTAGCGGCTGAGGTCGGTCATAGGGTCGTGCATAAGAGGCATAGAGACGGGCGTGATCATCGCAGCAGATTCGGGCGGCGCGGCGTACATGCCATGGAGGCGCTCGAGTTCTCGATCGGCCGCGGTATCTGGAGCCACGCTGGAGAGTAGCTCTCGGGCCCTGCGCAATTCCGGCACATTGTCTTCGACATCCCCTGATCCATTCGTATTCATCGACTGCCCCATCATTCCGCGACTTCTTCCATCGTAGGGGGTAAGATAGTTGATCATCTCGTACTGCGCCTGCTTCTGAGCATTGACCATTTTTTGCAATGTCATGACCTCATTAACAAGCAGTCGATTGGTCTGGGAGACTTCGGCGAACAGTTCCTGGAGCTGCTGAACCTGTTGTTGCGTTGCCGTTAATTGCTCCGACACCACACCAACATGTTGGCTGGTAGTGAAGTCCTCAGTGACCTGGGGTTTCCGGGGAGCTGGAGCTTTGCGTCGAATGTTGTCAAGGCCGTCCTTGCTATCGGCACGGAAATATGGGTGCTTAAACTCCAATACCTATGGAAGCATACAAGTTAGTGTTACGCAATCGCGCTCTTGGTGTACACTGAATCGGCAGTGAAGTGAGTGGGTTGCATACATTTCCGCCTGGGTTTGAGGCTTCGCTGTCGCTCGATGGCTTTACTTTGTGAAAGTCGTATTTGTTCAATTGCCGAATGAAGCTGGACATGTTGCTGTGCTTGAAGTGTTTGGGAAGAATAGATCGCGTGAATTTCTCGCCCTATGCCAGTAGACAAGAAAATGATGTCAGCGCCCCAAGCTCCCATTTCGATACCACACCACGAAATCAGTTACGTGACGGAAGGTACGTCATACCTCAACTACGACAAAGGAATCGCCGTCCTTTCCCCATCGGGCCACATCTTGATGCGACGGATCTTCGAGCATGCTAAATACATCGTGGTCAGCGTGACTAGTCATTGATCGGTTGGGTTGAGGAGATGAAGTATATTACCGAAAGAGTTTGCGAACCTAGCGGAAGATGACTTGTTAGCATATCGACAAAATTATACAACCGTGGGCATTAGACGGCGGTACTCACAAATTCACTGGCATTGTTACTGCCGCCAGTCGCAGCAGTGACCTCGGATCCCGACATTGTCAGACAGAGTTAGGTTGATACGCGGGACCGAGTCTCAATAGTTTGTCGCCAGCGGCGGAAATTTCGGCAACGCACTCGATTGATAATGGCAATCGACAGTTGTTGGTTCGTGATGTATGTTCCGTCTGCCTGGCAAGGCAAGCCGGGGAAGGAGCGACGCAGATTCAGCGGGCGACGACGCTGTCTGTTCTGGCTCTCGGACTGCGATGGGATGGTTCTTCAGCAAGGGTTCCACAATGCAAGTCGTCGGTGTCGAAGGCTCAAGCGGGCGCAAGACCGTTGGCGGACGTATTCGGTAATATAGAATCGTGGCCGCACAACCAGGTGATGAATTGGCAATGGCAAGGCGTTGGTCTGGAGAATCGACGACAAAAACGAGCCGGCTTAGCCAAGAAGTGAGATTGCGGATATGGACATGGAAGAAGTGCCCAGGTTTTGGAAGAGGACCAGACGGATGGATGGACCAGTGGTGGGCCGGGATAGGCCACTGAGGAGACGGATCAGGTGAATGACGGCGGACGAGTCTTGGCCAGGGGATCAACAACGAGACATGGATGGCAGCGACGATTGAAGGCGTTTGGTCACACTGGCATTGGCACTGGTATTGGGATGAGGATTGGGATTGGGACCAGACATGGTCATGGACAAGGAGACTGGACATGGAGAGATGGGCACTGAGAGTCTAATGCTTGACTGGGCAGACATGCGCCAGGCGACATGGAGAGAAGCGGCAGACCCGGTCGCCAGTGCAGGGCTTCGGAAAGGAGGGGGGCAAATAGTGGGCGACCGGGGGTAGCAACTTTCAAACTTAGAAGTCGACATACCGTCAAGTCTGCAGTCAAGCTGGTTGAAGGATAGCTGGGGTCAGTGGGCGCAGCGCCAGTCCCGTACCACCAGACCAGACGCTTTGCTCTAAATGTCGGGTGCTTGGAGTTTCCTTTCTTCTGAATCTTTTTTTTATCAAAACCAAATGTTCTGTGTTTCGTCGTTTCTGGCCAGGTACCGACGTACCTGCCTACCTACTAGGTACCCATGGGTGCGCCCGACAGGGAGTGTGCATGAGAAACCAGGACTGGACTCCATGATCCTGTCCGCGTTCAGAACGATTCTCAACGCAGGGAAACGCAACACCAGACAGCACTGTGAAGACAGGACACCAGACCAGACTTGACTTTTACACAATGCAGTCAAGGAATAACGGGGCCGTTTTTGCGGGCTGGCCTGGTGGATTCAATGTCGCAACAGTCAATCCAACTGGCACACCTTGCAAACCACTGCTGTTGGTTCCTTCCTGGCCTTTACTCTCCAGATTTTCCTAAAAAGTAGTCGCGTCCGAGGCTAGCTAGCCACATGCTCGAAGTGTGCTGATGACAACTGGACGCTACTCGAGAATGGAAGTACTCCCCTTGCGCGAACCAGACACCAAATTCACCAGACTCACGACTCGCCAGACTCCTCACAGTACTTAAGTAATATGTCTGGTACTTGGATGGGCAACGCATGTCTGAATTCCTCTCGCACACTTCACCTGGATTATTAAACTGTACCAGACTCTTTGTGCATAACCCTTGACTAGCCGGCGTCGACCACAGAGTACCTAGGTACTCAAGCACACCGTAAGCGACATGTAGATCCAAGTCAACATCTGCCCTGTAAGAGCCAAGAACAGTCTGCATCAGATCTACGGCATTGATAACTATTGCGGAGTCTATACGACGAGATGCAGTCAGTCAGTCTTTGGTTGGTTGCATGGGTCCTTCCTTGGTGCGGCTGTGTGCTGAACAGTGCTTGGATTGTTTTGTGCTCGTCTCATCCAAATGAGCGTTTCTCCTTTATTGAATTTATTCCCTACATTTGTACCTTGCGTCCCCTCATCTGTCTCCAATGCACACATTCATAAACAGGAGGCAAGTCTTGACTGATGACGTTGATAGGACGTTGATAGGACGTTGATAAGAAAAGAAACGAAAAGAAAAGAAAGCAGACATGGACTTGGCTTCGGTGGTGGTCCGCAATCATCGATCAGACGGCACGACATTGAAGGTTCAACGCTGCAAATAGAGCACTCGGAGTGGTGCGGTGGGTTCTTGTTGGTGTGGATGCAGACTGCTTTTTTTCTCCCACGGAGATTTGGGCCACACGAGACCCTGATTGGTCAAAAAACGGAGCTTCTGTGCATTTGATGCAGCCTCTGGGGGGAGGCAAAGGAGGGTCCAAGTGGTGGGACGGACCACTTTGAGCGCCTGGGCTTGCAGGCTTCCGGGCTTGTTGGCTTGCAGCGCCCGCAGCCATCCCACCAGACCAGACAGGATCATGAGTACAGTCAAGTACTGCCTGCTATGTGTGTATGCACGACAAACACATTGCACCAGACTGCACTGCACTGGCGATGACATGGGACTTTCACGCTCACGGACCACATTCAATGACACGGGAAGCAGGAGCTCACTTTTTCAACATCTGATATTCTTGCCACGGCCAAGTGCGGCAGGAATGTGGGCTATTGCAGGCTGGCTGGCCCGAATCTGTGAACCCTTGTATTGACGATTCCACCCTGCAGGCATCAAATACCTAGGTATGTACAAGAGGGATGTACTCCGTACTGGACATCTGGACGTAGTTTGTTTCCCCCCTCGCGAGGCGTTCGGCGATTTAGCGGATCTTTTTTGAAACGGGGATTTTAACACAGGGGGTCTTTCTGTTGCTCAAACTCCGAACTGTCTTGATGGTGTATCCGATCGGGGACTGCTGGATGCCTTTTTCCCATGAAGTATGACGGGCGGAAGAGGTGGCTGTTTAGGTGCTAAAGTTGTCAACGTGGGCGACGATGATGAAGAATGACGGGTCATTTATTGGACACTGTGTACGGAGTACTGTCTGGTGTGCCAGTCCAAACCATCAATCCTTCCATGTGTTTGGCAGGAGAGAGAATCGAGTGCATGGCGCTCAGCCAAGATGCAAAATCAGCTGTAGGCACGAAGCACATCAGGCCATGTTCCGAACTTGCCGGATTGTGCATGCATCACATATTACATCTGGGGGAATGACGAGAAAAGGGTATCAATCGAACAGAAGAATTAGATTATTGAGTCCTAAGAGAATGCAGGCTGGCCAGCATTTGATCTCATGTTATCTTAGACTAGGGGATCGGGCCAGTTGCTCGACAGCACTAGCCTTCACTAGTACAGCAGAGCGCAGCACATAAAGATCTCACAGCACCGTCAGATCATTCTCTCTCACGCAACCCAGAATAATCAATCATGCATGCATTTGAGCATCGTCTGGTGAGACCATCTCCTGCGCCGCAGTGGATGGGTACATGTACCAATCTGCTCTGTACATGGTCGCCTAGTCCACGGTCTGGTTTGACCCGCGCTTCTGCGTCTCCCTGAATTTGCATTTTCATGTCAACTGGTCTGTCTCGTCTGTCTGTCTCTCTGCTTGCTTCCTTCTCTTTCCGGAACGCCCGTTTCGCCTGTTGCTTTTGCTCTGGTCCTTTGCGCCATTCACAAGCGACTCCAGAAGCCGTGTGGCGCATTTCGCCGCGCACAGTGGGGCCGGTTTGCCTCTTTCTCGCTTTCTTTCCTTTCCTCTGTCTCTTATTTTTTCCATCATGTCTGGTACTGTACTTTCCGTCGGACAGAATCTCTAGGGAAGAAATGATCGTTTTGATCGTTGTTGCATATTATTCCTCTACACCCTGCTTTCTGATCACGAGGCAAATGCTGGCACATTGAGCCGAGAGAGACCATGCGGCGTTTACATGTACCCATCCATGTGCGCCTACGAAAGTCCTCATCCCACATTTCCGCTCCCGTGCTCCAAGTTTGGTTCAGATGCAAGCCGCAAACCAACATGCATGATAAAGGTCGTTTGCAATCTCACTCACATGCAGGTCAATATATTTTTTGTTTCTCTCCAGTTCGCCCCCATGCTGCATGTCGATAATGGCAGGGGGCTTTCTCAATTCCAAAGTTGTCGCCCCGATAATCTTTGGACCTCCGTCGCATCAAATGACATGCACAAGAAGAAGAGGAAGCAGAAGGAGAACAACAACAAACAATATTGAAGCTGAAGCTGAGTAATAAGCATATTGGGGGCGAAATGTCATGCAACTCATCCTAGCATGCTATCTATTTGCCACTCCACATATTAGCCCGCTATGTGCCTAGACATTGAAAATAGTCTTTGTCTTCGGCCAGAAATATTACTCTGGAAATAGTACTGGACTGTATAGTGGTCAGCACAACAGAATACCCCGAAACAAAAACTGGTCTGTGTCAAGTTTAGTTCCAATACCCCGGCTCTGGAAGAAACATGCCCTTCCATACCTAGGTAGGTGACATCAATCGATCCGTGCGTCGGTCTGGCATCAAACATAAACATCACCGTTGCTGTCAATTGGTCTGTGTGCGGTTTGCCCAAGCCGGTCTGCCCTCTTTTGTTTTGCCTGGATTTGACGGGGCCAGGACAAAATTTCTGGTTGCATTATCTCACATACCTAGGTAGCCTGCATCAGCGCATCGAAAGACATTTTGAGGTACATATCTTTTTTGTTTTCACATCCGGTTCAATGTTTCAAGAGCAGTGGTCTGCCGGCCCGGTTCCTCTGGTGCATAGGCGTACCCTGTCCATTGTCTCGAGTCAAGCCCCTTCTTTTTTTATTTTTTACATGCCCTCGAATGATCCTGCCGTGCCTTGTGGTCTGGGCTCAGGTCTGATGTCGTCTCCTGATCCTCACAGTTCCTTCCAATCCTGTGCATCACTGGCCGCCTTTTCAACACCAAGCCCCTCTCCTCACGATACGGTTAACTACACGCCCCGAATTCTGTGTGATCTGTCCCTATTGCATTCAAAATGTGGGCGCGCACAGCCAGAAGGAGCTTATGTTTCGCCGTCGCTGGACAGATTTCCGAAGCTGCGCATCCAACCATGGGGCAGTGCCATCCATACATAATATTCAATGTTAGCCGCCCCCCCATACGTCGTACCACTCTCGCCATGTCTGCACCCCAGAATAATGCTCGCGACATGCCACATCCCGAAACAACCATCACCCACGCACGACCGCGTGTTCGTGGCGTACAGTCCCCTATTTGTCAAACATCGTTCGCTGCTCTGTGAAGCGGCTGGGTCGGCCTATCCGGCTAGGTGGAACCAACAAGCACATGGCTTCTACGCCGTAGAAAACGCCAAGCTTTTTATTCCAACGCGACGGTTATCGAGCCTAAAATAATCGCCCTGGCAAACAAAATCTTCCCAGATCCCACCATTTGCCGATAATCTGCGGACCTGCTTTCAGCTCAACCAGCAGTCAGTCCCCTTGTGCCTGGGACTATTGAGCCACTGGAGCATTCCCGGCTCTCTGGGAACCCCATCATGCCATGTGTCTGGGCTGAGTGTTCTAGCAGCCCTTGCAAGGGTCAGTACCTCATGAACCAGCTGGTTGCCGTTGTCTGGGTATGCATTCATCGTTCTTCTCAGTACGAAGTATGGAGTAGTCAAGGCCACCATCATGAAATCTTGACTTGTCACATCCCCCTGAGAAACGAGAGGTGTTGGCCGGGGAGCAACCACACATGGCTTTGAAATTGCGGAATGTGTTACAACTCGTGGTCTCAACTCGTGGTATTGCCAATGAGTGGCATCGTTCTTTTTGTGCATCTGCACAATTACTCGAGCCTCGGTCGACCTCCCGGATTTAATCCCCTTTTTGACCACACATTTACACGACACTATCAACGCCTTTGTCCGAAGCACCATTCCGGATCTAACCGCAACAGGGTGTCACTCAACAATTGAGACAAGCCACATCTTCTTTGGAAAGCTTTCAAGGCAAATACAGCCTCAGTGGCCCACCGTTGGAATTTCTTACTGGTTACTAGGAACGGAGTATGTCAACAAATCCGGGTAAGGCTGGCTAGAGCACATCAGGGTCGTGGTTCCCATTGTCAATGCCCATGTGTCTGGGATAAGGCAGAGGTCAGCATTACAATGCTCTGGTCTCTTGTCCTCTTCGTGCTGAGCATTGCGTCTTTTCGCGCCGTGGGATCTGTAGAGCGACTTTGGACGTCGAGATCGTGGTAACAAGGTTGCTTGTCGGCTTTGTTTGGCGTACATGCATATGCAC
Organism: Pochonia chlamydosporia 170; assembly: GCF_001653235.2. Taxonomy (NCBI): domain Eukaryota; kingdom Fungi; phylum Ascomycota; class Sordariomycetes; order Hypocreales; family Clavicipitaceae; genus Pochonia; species Pochonia chlamydosporia. The sequence continues at coordinate 2,236,179 of NC_035793.1, forward strand.
CACGTCTGCTGATTTGTAGCAAGACTACGAAAGATATCTTCTGCCTCACGCTATCTATGTACACTTTCGGTAGAGTGTGAGAATCTCTACGTAATGCACTGTCACAGCCAACATCCCTGGGCTAGTCAAGGCATGTTTCACTCCATGAATGCTAGATTTCCGTGTCTAGTGCGGTTGATCCGCGTCTGTCTGAGTCTTAAGTTCATCTAGCACCCTTGACGGGGACTATATCGGGGATGTGCTCACCTACGGGACTTGGCTGGCGGGCTCATGGCATGTGTCATGACCGTTGAAAATTCGTAAGTCCAAAAATATACCATTCCGAGACTACATGTATATAGCAGCTTCCTTTGCCCCGTGGTCTATGTCATGTTCCATTCTTACGTGTTGAGTTTTTGGATTCTACTATGTGCAATAATGCCCGACATCAATATGTAGTCATGCAAGCCGATACTTTAACTTCCAAACATCTGGTGAGATTTCAATTTAGAATGGATACATGAATCCTTGCTACAATACAAGTCCTGTACTCTGGGTTGCTGGAACGTGGAAAGAGACCAGACAGTTTGACTAAAAATGTTTCACCAGAACTACAGGGTAGGACACAATCTGGTTGGTCAAAAAATGGCTGACCGTGAGCTGGACCGACCGCATCCACCAAGGTGAGGAAGATAACTGCCAGACGTTTGTGGGTCATAGCCCTGCATTGAGTCACCTCTGCTTTTTGGAGCGGGCTGGTCAAAGATCTGCCACCCCACGCTCAGAGCTCCCATCTCAGAGTTCCCAACCCAACCCATTCCTTTGCTTCTGTCTCGTCGTCCTGGCCATGTCACACAAGGGCAAGAACAACGCGGCCAAGGGCTCGAAGCCTGCCAAGCCTGGAGCCGAGAGCAAAAGCGAGGATGTCCTGCAAGCAGTTGTACGTGGGATGGAGGGGTCCCTGATCAATCGTGGTTGAGCTTCGAGCTAACGTTGTGCTCTATCTAGATTCTTGCCGACTCATTTCAGGACAGATATAGACCGTTTACGATAGACAAACCAAGAGTAAGTTGATATGAGAATTCGAGTAACGCATGCCGTGCCTGTAAGCTCTGTGGTTAACCGCTTGCCTGTGACAGTGTCTCTTACCTCTTGCGAACACACCCATCATCGAATATACTCTGGAATTTTTGGCGATGAACGGGGTCAATGAAGTATACATCTACTGCGGTGCTTTCACAGATCAAGTCGAGGACTATATTCACCGGTCAAGATGGGCTCCCACATCAAGGTCCTGCCCGTTCTCCAATGTCCAATTTGTTCGATTGTCTGATGCACGGTCGGTTGGTGACATATTACGAGATTTGGACAAGCGAGCTCTCGTCGACGGCGATTTTCTTGTAGTCCATGGAGACTTGGTATCGAATTTCATGTTGGATGGAGTTCTGGCAGCGCATCGGAAGCGCAAGGAGGCCAGCAAAGCCAATATCATGACGGTCGTTCTTCGCAGCGGCGGCGATGACGATCACCGTACGAAGACAAATGGAATTACACCGATATTTGCAATCGATGCCAAAACCCAACGATGTCTACAATATGACGAAATGAACCCCCTTCAAAGCGACCACTATCTTTCACTCGACCCAGCCATCCCAGACGAATTATCCGCTGCGTTCGAAGTTCGATCAGACTTAATCGATGCCCACATTGATATCTGCACACCAGATGTGCTGGCTCTGTGGTCAGAAAGCTTCGACTACGAACTTCCCCGGAAAAACTTTCTTCACGGCGTTTTGAAGGACTGGGAGTTGAACGGCAAGGCAATCCACGCAGAGATTTTGGAGGATGGATACGCAGCCCGTGCAAGCAATCTTCAAATGTACGATGCTATAAGCCGTGATATTCTCGGACGGTGGACTTTTCCTTTCATCCCCGAGAACAATCTTGTACCAACACAGACTTATCAACGCCATCCCAACGGACTTGTAATGGAACACAACGTCTCTCATGCACATGATGCCCGGTTAGTCAATGCTGTCATTGGCCGGGACACCACCATTGGACAAGGATCCAAGGTGTCGAATTGTTTTGTTGGCAAAGGCTGCAAGATTGGCGCGAACGTTGTACTGGAGGACACTTTCATCTGGGATAATACGACGATTGGAGATGAAACTAGAATAACGCACAGTATTGTTGGCGAATCAGCTTTCATTGGCAAGAGCTGCACGTTTCCAGCTGGCTGTCTGATTGCGTCCCGAGTCCAGATTGGCGATAATGTTTCCCTAAACAAAGGCACGACATTGTCGACCTTGACTCTCTCTGGGGACCAAATCTCCCCAAACACCAAGCTCCTCGGCGCCGACACAAATGCCGCGGCCTTTACTGACTTGGACGAGGACGACTTGGATGAGAGAGATCCTTCGCGTCTGCAAAAGTCGTTAATTTACTCCCTTGCTGACTTCAACATCTCTACAACGTCCATTTCAACGCTCGCATCTGATGTCGATTCAGATGATGAGGCGGACGACAACTTTTTATCTCCAGGGGCTGCCTCCTCGTCCCGATCTCGCCTCTCATCATTCGCCTCAGATGACTCCACTGGCAAGATGTCGTTCCATGTCGACGCTGTCCATGGTCTCCTTGACGCCTTGCGTGGAGAAACAAACGATTTTGATTCTGCCAAACTAGAATTCATGGGTCTCCGTCTTGCCAATGACGCCTCTGACAGTATGATGCGAAAAGCTGTATCTACGGCATTTGCTCGTCGTGCCGCCGAGCTCCTGACCCCCGAGCACGGCTCTCTGGAACCCGCCAAGGCAGCAGAGAAGGCATTGACTTCGAAAAGGGGCGCCACGACCTTTATTGAAGAAGTTGGTGTTGGCGGCGAAGAAACAGAGCAGATTGAGTATATTCTCGCCACGCAAAAGGCGCTTCAACACATCAAGAACCCTGATCAGACTAAGTTGGGGACTCTATTGGCAGCAATGCTTCAGCAATTGTATGCCCTGGACATTCTTGAGGAGGATGGCATTCTTGGATGGTGGAAGGATGGCAGGGCTGCCGAGGGAGATGTAATGTCTGCACTGAGGGAAAAGTGCGCGGTTCTGATCGAATGGTTGGAAAATGCCGAGGAGGAAGATGACGACGAGGAGGAGGATAGTGATGATGAATAGCTGTCTCGCCCATAATTCTGCGGGCTGTAGAGGCTGGGAGTAGTTAATATTATCTCTATAAAAGTCAATAACGTGAGACCTGACAATACCCTCTTGAGTGTTTACTTTACTCCAATTGCGCAAAAGTTACAGTGCTTCTTTGATCTCTCTTATGATCTGACTCTCTAGAAGGTTGATATATACAGAATCCATACATAGTGCCATGACCTAGCCTACATGGTCGACATCTTTGCGTAACATGACGTCCAATTCCATCAATTCCGCCATATGCCTAACCTCAAATTCGATGATATCGAATTACTCCCGGACGCCGAATAAATTAAAAAGGAAAATTCATGCTCCCTTTATTTCCCTCATCAAATACACGGTCCAACCAGATATAACCGCTGTCCTCACCACTAGTAGTAGTTTTGCAAGTCCGTATTATTCGCAGATTGGCCTCCGCCCATCGGACGGCCACTTCCTCGACCACCTCCGCGACCTCCGCCACGTCCCTGGTGTGTCCCTCCGCGACCGAGTGAGGCCTTTGGACCTGTTGGTGGTGCCTGAGGGGGTTGTTGTTGGTTTAGAGACGGGTAAGCGTCATCGTAGCTAACATGCGGACCATATCCGCCCTGCGGATTCTTAGGCTCAACGTCGTCCAAAGATCGGTAGTGATGCCCACCACCTCTGCCTCTTCCACCACCCCGACCACCTCCTCTGGCACCGCCGCGAAAGCCTCGAGAGGAGTGGGCTCTACCGCGACCTCCACCACGGCTGCCTGAATGATATCCTCTTGATTCATTGCGTCCACCGTACTGTCCGTGAGTGTTGTTAGCAGTCCAGCCATCCTCGCCAGCATGCTTTCTCTTGGAGGGCTTGTTCCCAAACAAGCTTTCGTATTCGTCTTCTCTGGGGTCTTCATCCTCCACGCGTAAAACGGCCTTTTCGCCGACTGTAGCCTCGAAAACAAATGATTTGCCAGCGGGCAGCGACTGCCAGTTGGCAATTTTCCCAGCATCCACTGGCCGAGCGCCTTTCTTGAGGGCTAGGACTACCAACGGGACTGGATTGTCCGTATGGTAGATTGCCGTCGGAGGTACGGGGCGTACGCACGCCGCCCAGATACTGTTGTCGTAGCAAGCGGTGCCTGTTACCTCCCACAGCATTTTCCTTCCCATGCCACCAACCTTGTCGAGAATGCTCGCGGGGCAAGGCCTGGGACAAATCAATATATTGTTGGCATGAATCTTGATGTCGTTGCCAGGTATATCGGAGGGTATTTGGACGAGGTTCATGAGCTTCTTGCTGTCTTCTGGGCCAATCATGTAACTCGTGAAGAACACCGTCTTTTTGATTTGTAGCCTGTTTTGTCGTAGGTGCATGGGCTGCCGCGTGATGGCCTCGTTGTGAATATTGATCATATGCTGTACTTCGGCAACTTCGATTACAGGATCCAAGGTGGTTGAAGTATCAGCAACTTGGATTACCTCGGCGTCGATGGGGCCGCGAGTCGGAGAGACGGTTTGTCGGCGGTTGTATTCAACAAAAAACTCGCGGAATCCAACTGTATGTTTCGGTCGGTCTTCGTATACTTTGATCTCTGTAGCGCCCTTGTATGTCTCCATGAGAGCATTCAGGAACAGCTGCTTAAAGTGCATGGTGTTTTGAAAGCGCTGGTTTGTAGGGCTGACCTGAGGCTTGAGACTAACAAGGTCGAAGTCAAGGCCCTTGGCAGCAACCATCTTCTTGACCAGTTCGCTAAAGCCCTTTTCGGAGCGACCAGTTAACAAGACGCACAAAGCGTCAGGCTGCTTGATGGTCAAGCGAACTAGTTGGACGATCTTTTCATTCCACCATCCTTCCCACGCTCGAGGCTCTTCCTTCTCCAAACCTTCGCCTGTTGCAGCAAGAATACGATTATCGTGCCACCACCCGCCGTTACTAAAGGCTTCTTGCGTGGCCAACAGTCCTATCGTCGGTCCGGCCCAGAGTGCTGGGTTGGGCAAGGGAGTTTTGAAAACTTTCGGGTTGATGGTTAGTCGAGCTGTTTTGCACAAGAAAAGAGCATTGCAGGGCCTCACATACGAGTGTTATCAAAATCGTAAACGTGGAGGGCCTTGATCTTGTCCGCAGCTGGCTCTGGGTTAGCAACGGCTGGGGTGATGATATGTAGTCGCAATGCCAATGGGGAGCTTACGAGGTAGAGTCTTGTTTAGACTGGACCATCGACCCATGGCAGTAATGGTGTACTGGGAGTTGTTGGAAGCGCCATGGTACACGCTGTACGCCGAGGCCATGGCGCTTGACGGGATGCTGATGCGATTCAGTCGGGCTGCAATCATGCAGCTGGCGAAGCGACGAAGAGGTGATGTCGATGTTGCAAAAGTTGGTGGGCCAGCTCGAGGCGAACAGGGATGTTCCGACGCCCAGCTGGGGATTGAGGCAGACAAAGAGTTGACATAGGAAACACGAACATGAATGGAGTGAGGGACGTTCAGGGCGAACGGTACCAATACCAATGTGGCAGTTGCAACTGAACTCGGCGCTGTCAGAGCTGAACTACTCCACTGGAGGCCCCGAATACACGGCACTTCAGGTACGAGAGGCACCTGAGGCACCTGAGGCACCTGAGGCACCTGAGGCACCTGAAGCAGCCGACATGGAGAGACTTGGCCTGGGGGCTGTTTGGGCTGCAGCTGGACAGATCGGCTCAAGCTTGAGATTCCATGTCCATGTCCTTGTCCCCGTCTTGTCTGCCATCTTGATTCTCGCAGGCGGCATCTTGCACCAGCATCTAGCCAAAGTCTCCGTTGTTGTACTGCACAACGTCGCCCAGGGTGTTGGACCAGACCGAATATTACCATTTCATTGATATTGCTTCTCCGTCCAGCAGCGAAAGGCGATTGATACGGACGTGGACTGGGCGAACCAAACAGCAGAGCCTCAGGTGAGGCCCGGCCATTGGAAAGGATCAGAAGTCCGGTAGTTCATCAGAGCTGGGATTGGCGCTTTTCATATCTCTGGCCGACAAGCATGACAAGAGGACAAGAGTCCGGCTTGGTGTGAACTAAGTCAAAGCTGGCACCAGACCAGCCATACCAGCCATACCCGCCGTACCAGCCAGACATATGAAACTTTGCACATGTCAATGGTCTGGCCGCACCAGACTCCCATTCATTACCCCTCACCTCACCAATCAATCAACAATCAGTCAACCAGTGCTGCTGCTCACACGACCCGACCAGACCGTTGACCCTTCTTGCAGCACGGCCAAACAGGCGACGTCAGCCAAGCAGAATTTGGCTTTTGATTCTCATTAGAGACTGCCTGACTGGCTCGAAAATATTACGGAGCAGCCTGGCCTCGATTGGGCGTTTGTGAGTTGACGTCTCCCGGACTTATTGGCCATTTGCGACACAAATTATTCAATGGCTACAACACTCGCCGTACGTTTTATTGCCGGTAGACTTGCTCCATCCTCTCTTGGCCAGATTCACCTCCAACTTCGCGTCAAAGCAGGATCAAGCAAGGACCGCGAGGGAATCTTAGCCGTGACTGACAGAGTGATTGAACTCTGTGTGGCCGCGCAGCCGAGACACGGCGAGGCCAACAATGCCGTAGTCAAAGTTCTGAGCGATGCGACAAACATACCCATATCGAGGTTCAATTTTGTCCGAGGGCTAAAGTCCAAAGACAAGGTTGTCGCAATTAGTAATGTTCAAGGAGACGGGCTAGAATATACCCAGACAATTCTGCATTTACTCCGCAAAGCAAGCTATCGAACACCTCCCTAATATGGCACTTTAGTTCTCACCTTTCTCAGCCACCAACAGCAACGCTAGAGTTGGAATGATCAAATTGCCCACCGAGTGACTCAACTGGCCGTGAAACTATTCAACCTGGTATTCCAGGAACATATAAACGGTTGTCTGGTCGCATACTGCTGCAAAGACGAGTTGCAATTTCCGTTCACAGACAGAACATACCTCAACCCCTCATTCTAATTGCTGCTACCTCTTCACCATGTCTAAGCCGACATACACCATAACCGGAGTCCGCCTTGAGGACGTGCCCGAGATTGGACGACTCTCCGCGGACGCCTTTGTCAATGATCGCCAGACTCAAATGAAGAATCTCGGAAAGGAGCCTTATGATATGAACAAGATAACACTGGAAAGCCTTCCAGGTCTGCTCCACAACCCACGCTGTATCGCTATCAAAGTTGTCGACAGTGAGAGCGGAGAAATTATGGGTGTCTGCAACTGGGGGTTCCGAGGTTTCAAGCCCGAGGAAATGCCAAAGGTAGAGGGTAAACCATTGCCCCTAGACAAGCCTGCAGAGACACCTGCCAAGTCAGAAGATGCACAAGACTCTCAAGAAAAGAACCAGCAATACGCCACAGACGGCAAAGGAAGGGAAAATATCAAGGAAGACGAGGAGTCAGACCCCATAAAAAGATTACAAGCCCTCACGGGAGGCGACTTGGAAGCATGGATGGAAGAGGTGATGCCAGAAGGGACAAGATGTCTTTTTATAGTTGGATTGTCAGTATCTCCAAAGTTTCAGGGCCGCGGTGTAGGCTCTACACTTTTGCGTTGGGGTACGGACATTTGCGATGACAAGGGTGTCTTTGCGTGGGTTCACTCGTCGGAACCCGCGTGGCCAATGTACGAGAAGTGCGGGTTTCAAGTCATTCGATGCCTTGACATTGATTTGGACGAGTATGCTCCAGTTCCTCCGCCAAATGAGGGACCGGATGCGAAATGGGGACACTACGTATTTCGATACATGAAGTACTTTGGGAAACAGAAGGAAGCGCAAGATACGACTTAGTTTGCCACGTTCCGATACAAAAACACGACGCATAGACAGAATGATACCAATCGAACTGTAGAAACTTCCTCTGACTGCGAAGTACAATGACATGTGGCATTTTGGTACTCCCCATTGAAGCCTCGTTGCACAACACCTGGTGTAACGATTTACAAAGGTATCCTATTCTTGAATCTCGTTCCCGGATTCCTACAGCCTACACAACATATCTACATATTCAACAATCTACAGCACTAGCGCGAAAATAGAATGACCCCAGCCCAAGCCCTGCCCCATGCGAGTGGCGGCCACACTACGAGATCTTTGCCCTCATTTCCGTCGTGGGTCGTATTCCGTCTGTACCCTCTTAAACCACATTGGCACCTCCCCATCTCAACAAATCACGAAAAACGCCCCGTTGGCTCAGTGGTAAAGCGTGTCACTAGTAATGACAAGATCACTGGTTCGATTCCAGTACGGGGCAATTGATTTGGTTACCTTTTTTTTTTGCCTGTTTTTGCGGCCCTTTATGCTTTGAAGGACTTTGGCTGTCTGCAGGTGGGAATAATGCGGTGAGATGGGACTGGGTTGTGGCTCGTGAACCCTGGATCCATATTTTTTCCTTTTTTCCAATCGTTACTCTTTGCTGTTGTGTGAAAGAAGGTCACTCTTCTCCGTGCTCGCATATGCAGTTTCCTAAAATGGATGAGTATTGGCTACACAACAAGGAGTTGGTTGACGACGGTTTGCAAAGAAGACAAAAAAAAAAAAAAGGATATTTGCTGTAATCACTATTTCGTAATACTAAATGCACTGTCTTGTTCGTCATTACTGCCGCAACCCGCACATCATCTGTAGTACGTGCCGTATTTGGACTTGCCTTCCACCACCTCCATAAAGTTCTTGCTAAATATCTGTTCCATGCGCTCAGAAGGATGAAGTTCGTCGTACCTTCATCAAAGTATTAGCGATTTATCCCCACTAGATGCGTTGTACGAGATTTTCTTCAGCGACCCGGATAGGGACTCACCACATGAAGCTCGATTTTGGTTCCTTCGACTCAACACAGCCGTTTAGACACGTCCGAAAAGGTGCAACCACGTTGGCTGGGGCGTCGAGATACTGTCCAGGACGGCCGATTACATCCATCATGAGTGAATGTATGTCAAAGATGGAGAATGTTGCCCCAGACCAGCGCCGCTTCACCTTTAAGAAGAATGGTGCTCCATAATCATACATGGTGTTTACGTTAGTCGTGTACTCTAGAATCTTATTCGCGTACTGGGTAATGTTATAAGCAGTCTTGTTCTTCCAGTATTGGTGGTTTCCAAGGCCGCCAGTTCCCGGGGTAGCGTACATGGGAGCCCGTTCCAGAGGTGCCTGATTCAATAACACGAAATGTCTGCCACCGGCCTTGTAAATGTGGTCAAATACGCTCCATATACAGTCCATGTAGGTACTGATCGTTGTGCCTGCTTTTTGAGAATCTCCAAGAATGCCATCAATTCCTAGGTCGTTTGTGCCGATCCAAAGCGCGTATATGGTATTGTGAGCAAGCCTGTTGGGATACAACTTGGGATAGTGAATATCTTGCTCGAAAGCAGTGATTTCATACTCCAACACAGACGGAAACGGGCCGTTTATAACATCCAAGTTTCGCGAATCAACATTGTTGGTGCATTGAGCCCCTGAAACGGCATAGTTGTAGTAGTTTGCTCCGGTGGCATTGGCGACGAAGCGTCCCCATGCATAGCCACCACTTGCGGTGCTGTTGCTTGGAGGCAGCATCTCACCTATTGGCGGTGCTTTGTGGTTCTGGATGAAATAGCTGAAGCGGTTTTCATCCGTGTAGCTGTCGCCAAAGGTGACGAGATTCTCCATCCGTCCATAAGTGCTGATAGATATTGGGCTACATGCGACTTGTAAAGCCATGCCCAAGAGGGCGGAAAGCATCACTGCCATGGCGTTGAGGGATGTAAAAGGAACAGGTTAAGAATATCTTCGAATAGATTGGTTCAAGCCTTGGAGAGACAACCCCAAGTGCAAAAGGCGGCTTACCGGACTGAGACACTCGACTGCCATGGTGTTCTACTTATAAAATCAACTTGGCTGGAGCTCAAAAGCAAGAAAGCTAGCAAGCACGACCTCGACTCCTGCAGAAGACCCCCCTCACCAACAATCTCGCTCGTAAATGATCCGACGAGAGCAAAAAGGCGACATGACAGACAGGCTTACATTTCTCATCACCGTCTCTTCTAACCACCCCGCCTCTGTTCACCAACAGCTCGTTCATGCCAACGTCACGAGGTGCGTCCAGATCGGGGTACGATGTGACGCATCGGGCCGGTATTTGCTGCTCGCGGGGAAATGGAAAATGGGGGGGTGACCCTCCATTGTTTGCATGTATGATGATGCTTTGTGGTCGGCAGTCAGTGGTCGGGCCTCGAACCGGATGTTCGATAGGGATCCGTGACTGAGGATGCGTGATGTTTATGCGAGCGAATCACGGCAATGACGGTTTGGAAGAACAAAACAATTATTGAAATGCAATACAACATGCCAGACTGTGGCATCGACACTAATGCGGTTCGGTTTGTCGATCTGTGGGGGATTGTCTAAGTGAGGGGGTCACGTCACCAGGGTTTCCATCAGAAACGAGAGATGTAGTGCGACATCCTCTTTTGATGGGAGTCTCATTTGCAGGGAGTTCATTGTCATACGTCAATTGATCGGTAATGGGGAATAACTTCAAGATGTGAGTAGCCCGTAAGGCTACATGTATGAAAAGGCGGTGTTTCTACATCGTGTATTTCTGAAGCTGGGTTGATTTAGAGCTAAAAGTCATCCATGACTTCGTACAATACGGAGGTAACAATATCCAAAGTAAGAATGTGTTGGGTTTATCATTTCTCCTTCCGTTCAACTGCGGGATGCCGCATTAATGCTGCCCGACCGACTTTGTCAATAATTGCAACGAGGGTGCACTGAATGTTACCTCGTATGCAACACATTTTAGAATGGTAACACGGACGGTCTGGCTCACGTTCTGGACTAGGATAAGAGTCAAGTTAGCTTCTATTCTACCTACGTAGAAGCTGACGAGAAACGGGAACGAAACATGTTCTTGGTGAAGCGGCCCAGTTCCTTGGTCCTTTGTTTGCCAATCCAGATTTTGCCAAAAGTAGCTAGTCGAGCACGATATAATCCATGGACGAAAGCCGTGATTTATCAGAAGTTTTGGAGGATGAATGCGATTGATACAGTTGACTGTGTAGCCTAAGCGACGGGAATTAAACGAGCCACAGCCCAGCTACAATATCGTGGGAGTCTAAACTGTCTGTAGTTTGCGAAAGTGGTTGGAACTTGGTTCAATCACTAATCCCGAAGAGTCCAAAATACATATGGCTGAAGGCCACCTGCGTGTTTTCTTCTCTAGGAGATGCCGTCTTATTCCCATTTCTTAGCGTGGCGACATGAGTCCATGATGTTGTTCATGACACACCAGCCGAGCGGAGCGGTAAGTTACAGAGTTCATCATGCAAGAAGTTACATGTCAATCACCATAGTGGCAATGAACTGGCACGTTTAGTGAAAAATAACTCGGAGTAAGGACAAGATGGTTGGAGTAGAATGGAACCAAGGGGCTGGCATTGTGCCATGAATGTGATCCATCGACTTCGCCTTGGACCTAATGGAGTTCAGCAACACGTCAGCTAGGTGACTTTGAAGCGCGTATAAACCGCCACAAATCGAATCAAAACTTGATTCTAAGTGGCTTTAAGCCATCAGTGGCTAGATTAAACAGTTACTGGAACGCATTTAGTTATATTTTACAAACCATTGTTTTGAATCTACCGAGTCTCACCAAAATTCTCCTTCGAGTGAGTTTGATATGCAGCTGTGTGGCGCAGAGACAAACTGCCATCGGTTCGCAGATTGTATCCTATTTATGGTACAGAAGTATGACACTGTAGCATTTATAATAACCTGCAAATAGAAGTAATAGGAAGAGCAAGAAAGTTGGCGAGTGGTTGAGATGCTCCGGTTCGCATGTGGATGATGAGTCTACGCAGCCACCACTTCAGAAACAGTGAACCAATCCCAATCTGCGATTGAAACAGTAGTTGTTGACTTTGAATTCTTCTTGGAATAGGAATGATAGAGAAGCGATGTTATCGACCTGCATAAAGCATATGCCGACGAGTGTTCATCCTAGAAGTTAAGATGCCATTAGGAAAAGACCACCAGTTATCCCAAGCACTATCATGGGTAAGTTTGACATCAGAACAGGATCATAAACAACCTTAAGTTTATGCGAAAGTCCGCTAGTTGTATGAAAGCGTTAATTTACAGCTTGTGTGCCGTGAAATTCCACAATGGTCAGCAGACTGAAAGCCGGTAGCCTCGTGTAAGTCTTTATTGTCAAGATCGTTGCTCACTTTTAAACACTTCAAGTTACATCCTGAGCTATATATCATTCAAGTGACGCTCATGGACAGAAGAGATAACCAAATGCCAATGACCCATGCCATTAGTTGCAGCCGACGCTGGATCTGACGGGGTAACGACTAACCGCACGATATCGACGACTAGGCAGGATCCACCACCAGCATGCCGCCAATAAAGCCAGATCCAGCAGGATACGTGCCTCCGCCACCACATCACCTCACCTGCGGGGCTTGTTTCAACAACTTGAAGCCATTGCCTCATCTTGAATCCATTATCGAGGGGCTGAGCTGCTGCGTGGTGGTTGCTTGTAACCCCGCAAGGTCCCTGAATGACCAGGTTGTGCCCTTGGATCTGACTTATATAAAGCTGGTTGTCGTCAACGAAGGTGCCTCGCTTCCATCTTCCATTTTGCTCATCACAAGTTGCTTTCAGTATTTTCTAGCTACGTGTATTCCAAATCAGTAACAATGGGTTGGTTTGATGGTAAGTCCCACCTGCTTGCCAATGCTCCTAGCTCCCAGCATATGCTCAATATGCTTCAGATGATTCCGATCAGGCTCAGGCCTACGACCAGGTGACGAACCGTCCTCACGAAGCCAAATGGTCTCACGAACTTATCGGCGGTGCTGCTGCGTACGAAGCTGCCAAGGCATACGAAGACCACGTCGCTCGCAATGGTACGTAATCTGGCTATATGGCACTCCTGCGTTGGACAACATTGCTAACAATCGATACTTGTAGGCCACCCTGCTGAGCACGCCCAGGCCAAGGAGATCCTTGCCGGTGTCATTGGAGCCTTCGTTGACCGTGAGGTTGAAACTAAGGGCTTGGACTATATCGATCGTGAGAAGGCCAAGCGCCACGCCCAGGATCAAGCGGAGGAGAGACTCAGCAACGAGGGTCGATGGTAATCATTGAGGCGGTCAGGATAGTTACGGGGCACCAAAAGTCACTAGAACAGCTTTCCCATAGCTATTTGGCTCAATTGAGATGTTGTAAATGTACTCAACCTTGGTTTTCACATGAAGCACTCTCCGTGGGAATGACATAACATCTTGACCCTCCTAACCAACCTGGAACGGAGGTGTCAATGCTCGTCAGGCTCAAATTGTGAAACGCAGCTGGTCGTACCGTCAAGAACCATTCAAAAGGAGGGATTTACTGTTTTGAACGGAAGACTAGAGTGACGCCGCCGCAGAGACTGGCGTTGGAAGCGTAAGAAAGTGGTGATGTTACGAAGTGCGGTTGGTCCGTCGGGAAGCCAGTGCCGAGTTGTGGACTGCTAGTGCATGTGGAGCAGGTCAGTCCGCACTCGGGGCTAATTTTGGTAGGCTGATGGAGGTCGCTAGAAGGCGGGAAGGCGCAAACTACCCCTGTTTCCCTTGCCGCATTTCCGATTTGACTGGGGAGTGAGCTCGTCTGGAGCTGATCAAGGCATGAGCAGCTTGTGAGCAAAGCAAGAGCGAATGACGAAAAAAAGGGACCAAATGCGCAAGGAGGTTGACGCCAGAAAGCTTGGTACTTTACTTGCACAGCCTCAAATATTAGCTCCACGTCCAATAAGGACCAATAGCTGGGCGTGTGAGAAGTTGGAGAGTTGTGATACGGAAACTGGTGAGTTGAACTCGACGATGATTTGGAATGTGTTGGTGGACATTGTGGAGGCCTTGATGGAGGGCCGATTCTCTCTGATGAGCTTACGACATGAAGACCTGGCCGGGGATAGATTTCTCGCAACCATCCTCGCATCCGGTTCACAAACAGCACTCTAACCAATGCCAGTGAACTTCGATCTGGACGACCTGCGAAGACAGATCTGCGGCGACATGTTTGGCGCAAGCCGTGGCTGGAAGATTTTTGGTGACGGACAACGCTGTTCTAAAAAGATCACCCGTATTGATTCATTCTGCAGATGTCCCGTCGGCTGCCTACTGAATTGACCTCCTCTTTTCTATTTCGGCGGCATTATGTGCTACCACACAAGAAATGCCTCTTTGTTTCTGCGTACACCGTCAAATAATATCCTACCACGGATAGACACAGATCTTGTTGCTTGACCGCTTCCGAGTTCGGTGGTGTTGAGGATATTGACGCCAGTGAGGTCCAGCAGGTCTCGCCAGCAACTATTGATATGGTCTGAGCATACAGAAAGTTCAAAGTGGTCGTGGAATCTCACTCGGGGCGTTGCAAGTCTGACTGATTGATGGCCATGATGATATGGTTGAATGGCTTGATGAGCGTTGTTCACAAGGATGAAATCGACCGAGGAAGGTGAAGAAAAGTGCAAAGGTAAACCTGTGATATTAGTATATTATTCCACTGCTACTTCCGCACCACGTTGTCTGTAATGAGTCTCTGTCATTGACATTCTTGGGCAGACGGGCACGTTTCTGGGAAGGCTCTCCAACACAATCGATATTCGAACAAGACCTATATATGTTCTTGACTTTCACGTTGGCGGCAAGATATGATATTAAAAAAAAAATGAGCGACACATTGTAGGCAAACGACATGAAACGAATGGTAGAGAGAAAATTTGCTCTATGTGACGGGTCTTCGAATATTCCTCGCAGAATCATGTATTCAATTACTGCTGACAGATGGATCCATTGCGTGGACGGCAAGCATAAATTTCACTTGTCAGGTACCAGAAATTGCTGACAATGCATCTCATCGGGTTTAAGGCAGTTGGATTCTTCAACATTTAAAGCAGAATATCGACATCTGAATACACAACCGCAAGTCAGATCCGCGCGCAAAGAGAGTATGGCTGGCGACGGTCATATCTAGTTGAGAAAGCATTTATTCCGCGCGTGATTCGTTGAGGAGACAAATCGTGGCATGATGGCATCTGATAAATGATTGGAGTAGTGAAATTTAAAGATTTCCAGGCTCAACCACTATTTATAACTTGCAACGCGGTATGGGGTAGTGCGGAGGAGGTGGTAGACGAGCATATTTCTCTGTCGCGCTGAGTCAATTCCGACTGACTTCAATGTTGACTTTCCTAGTCATCTTGGACAATGCGACAATGATGCGATGGATCGGCAATATTAATGATAAGCAGCTGCAGTCGGGTTCCTCTGATAATCGTTTTCATAGCCAAAATATGTTAACATGAAGTCCAATCTCTTTTTGCCTCCAAGGCACAACGTCTCAAACGGAGATTTAGGAGTCCAACGGTTGTGGCATAAATCATGATGAATAAACATAGGGGCGGCACTAAACAAGGCGAATTTGAACCCCTGGGCGGCGCCAAAGTGCCCAAAATTGACTCCACCGGCAGTTTTAACTCTGCGGAGTACCAGACATCCAGTTGCTTTTTTGTCAGTCAAGCTAACGGTCTGGTGTTTAAAGGGGCATGGTCTGTCGTGATGACGTACAGGAGCAGCCACCCAGCTGACGAGGCACTCTTTGTTTGTCAATCGACAAGGACAACTTTGTAACTTCCATCACGTCACAGCTCTCCAGACGTTGACGTATATTCCCAAAGTTCTCATACTCTTCAATCCTGTCAAGCTGCAGTCCAAGGCGATACCCTTCCTGCCAACACAAAGATGGGAGAGTCAGCATCACCGCAAGCCCCAACCCCCGCAAAGTTGTCAACTTTGCATGCAACGGGGTCCGAGACCGCTTCACATACAATCGAGGCAAGCCAGCCTAGCCTGCACGCTGCTATGGGTAAGTCGTGGTCGCGCGATGTCTAACTACCTAGATATATGTCTGCTTATGTCCCGATTCGTCCTCAACTAACGCGAACCAACAACGACTAGATCCGCAGAGAGCGCAACCTGGCTCCGAGGAAATGAGACTTCGGGGTGGCCATGACGGAGGTGGTCCTTGCCCAGGTCGATTCTGCTTCATCATCCCGTGTCCGATTCCGATCAATTGCTGCATTTTCCCGTGCCCGTGCTAAGCGAAGCGCTGCCTACGACGTTACGATTCGATACTCATAGTGTGTTGGTTGCTGGTGGAGCAGTTGGAGGTGGCAAGGTTGATTGTGTTTGAAGCTTGTTGATTTTTATCAATTCTGCAGAGATGGCTGCTCATCAGATATTTGCTTGCCACACATTCATTACTACAGGCACGATGATTCGGATGTTTGTCGAACTTCAAGACTTGAGCACATGGGAAGTGGTTTCTGGCGTCGCAATCTTCATTTCAATACCAAACAATTTCAAGACCTTTCTGAAATATCTTCCTTGCTTCCACCCTCTGGGCAATGCCGTACGGCCCTAACCCTTCGAACTAGCTTCTTGTATCGATTGCGAACATGGGTCTCATGACAAGCGATAATAAATAGAGCAATGTGAACAAATCTAGAGGTTGGGATCAGCGGACATGGTTAGCCCAACCACAACTCTACTAATCAAGGGGTTTACTCACGCTTCAATCGTGGCCAGAATAACAGCCACTTTGACAAGCACGAATTTGACGCCGTCACGTTCAATCTCGGGCATGTTGGATCCCCATGTAGACCATGTTGCTGCCATCATGACCGCGACGGCTCCGAAACCCAGCCATATGACTAGATCAACTCCCACACGTGTTCCAGGATGAATGTCCTGCGAGTTTTTGCGGAGAAACCGAACCAGAATCATGGCTACATCCCACATCAGAGTTATACCAGCCTGCGGTGGTCAGTGACGGTATCGGCGTAACGTGCCGTTGATATACGTACTGGTGCCATTAAGATGATGATTACGCCGGGCACATCTTCGAGCTTGATGCTTGCTCCGAACAGGACCACGCATATTGCTGCAGATAGTAGACGGATCCAAAGCTTGGCTTTTTGTATTCCGTCCGGAGTCGTGCGTAATGTGTAGGCTGGCGGGGAAGCTTGAGACCTAGGCCTTCCCATCTGAATTTTTGATTCCATTTCTTAATCTTTGAATCCTCGAAAGGCAAAGGTCTATCTGCCGCTGGCTCGGTAGTTCATCTGCTGAATGTAGACTGTAAGAAGGACTTATATAACTTGCGGCAGCACCGAAACGGTTCAAATGTCTGGCAAAAGCTGTCGATTCGTCGATCTATTCTCATGTAAACGGCGTGTGTAAAAGACAACCTCTTCGTATAAACAAGCACGAGAAGGTCTAGTGCTGATGTCGAGATCGGTAGGTTCTAAGTGATGCGCCACATCGCCAAGAGCCGCACCAGCAATGCCATGAGTAATTGTAGCTCATTATGACTTTTCCGTGTATTCTGTGCAAGTCTATTTCTCAAGCATCATTTACGGCCATGTGAACATGGCTTACGCGGCTTCTTGGGCGCAATGGCCTCTAAATACGAAAGTGGAGTTGCGATGTTCCGCTGAATATTCTCCATTTGGAGGAGCCCCTTGCTCTGGCAAGTTCCGAAACCTACCAAACAGGGATTAAGAGTGTAATTTGGACCAAAATTTCGCTGAAAAAGAACCATTTACGGACTGTCCGCGTGTGTCATTGCGAATGTTGGGCAATTCCCCACCAATATTGTTTGAAGGGCTGCAATCAACTGTGGGCTTGGGATGGACTGCCAAGTACAACAGTCTTATATGTCGAAAGGATAGGACATCAAAGATCATGTGTATTTGATGCCAGTGAGGCAGAAACTCTGCATATCATGTAGCAAGTTCATTGACACGATGAATCCAGTCTTCATCACTATTGGACAAGCATTTCTAGCAGTACTCTTGTTCGTCCAGCTCGGCCTCACAGGTTATGGTTTGTTCTCCAACCCGCAATCAACTGCTGTTACTTCTGCTTTTGTAACTAACGTATTCAAACAAGCTACGAGTTTAGAAAATGGACTGGAAGGCTACACGCCACCAAAATCGATCCTGTTTATGCTCGGCAACACCGTCTGGTCGATCCTCGCATTGGCTTTCATCGCAATTACACCGCTCGTGTTGTCATATGCATTCCACAACCTTGTGGCTCTGCTCTTACTGGCAATCACGACGGTAGTGTGGCTAGGTGGTTCTATAGCCATTGCGTCGATACTCGGAGACCTTGTTGACAATTGGAAGAATATATATACTATATCACAGCCAATTGTTGCGTTCAGCTTCTTCATCTGGGCAACTTTTGCGGCGCTGATGTCTTTAGAGGTGGTAGGGCTGTTGAAAGGGGCGTATAGAAATGGTGCGCAGGAGATTATCGACCTGCAGGATTTGGATGAGAATGGAGTGCAAAGTACCTTTCGTTGACGATGCTAGTTGCTATCCATGAGTGGACTGCATGAGGTTGGCTCGAGGGTACTGTATGAATAGACATGGTTTCAAGTCATAGAACTGTCCCTGGCGAACTATTGCATTTCAGTTGGAAACCCTAATCAAGGTCTACCAGAAGACACACGCCCGACTCTTCGCAAAACTTGCGAATCTGTAACCACAACCTCGTCCACTTGTTCGGGTTCCTCGTTCCAACCCTCACGTTCAGCCTTTGGGAGCCGTACAAACGCAAAATTCAAGATCAACCCGACGGCAGCAAGAGCAGCACTGAAATAAAGAGCCGCGCGAAAGCCAGCCGCGACCTCTTCCCCCTTTCCAGAATGCCCCAACCCTCGCGACGACTTGGTCACCTCCGTCTCAATGGTCCCTGCGAATCCCAACCCCAGACTCACGCCATACAAATTCAAGGTTCCCACCAAACTACTGGCGACGCCCTGGTATTTGCGGCCAACACTATTGCTCGCAATGACCTGAGCGGCAAGGTAGACAAAGTCGGGACAGAAGCCGCATAGTATCATGGCGGGAAACGTTTGCGGCCAGTAACTCTGACTGATGGGCATAGTCGCAAGCAGAAGACTTGCAGCGAGAACTACTCCGACGCCAATAGCCATCACCCACCTGGCGGCAACACGGGGGAGAAGATAGGCAGCGAGACCAACGGCTGCAAGAGCGCCGATACCGAAGGGAATGAAATTGACGCCGATCTGGAATACGGACATGTGTCGTAGTACCTGCTGCCAGGAGATGGCATACCAAAGTGCGATGCCGAACGCCATGTAGCTAAATAGAACTACGACGATGATTGCCAGGAATGTCGGGGCTTTGAATATCGCCAACGGCATGATGGGGTCCGACGCGACGAATCGTTCCCAGAGGAGAAAGGAGGCAAAGAGGGAGACGGATAGTATCAGAATTGCAATCTCGTATGGTGTTGCCCATCCGACTGACGGGGCTTGGCTGCAGATTGGTTAGACGGTTAGAAATGAATACCGGAAATGATGTATCTCTCTTGCGGTGGTATGAGCTGGGGATACCTACTTCCAAGCGATGTTGTAGAGTATCAGACTGCTTAAACCAAGGAATGCTCCGACAAAGTCAATCTTGCCATCTTTGTCGATAGGTCTCTCATTTGGCATTATAATAAACAGTAATAGGAGGCAAATTGCCGAAACTGCAGCTCTTTCAGTGAGTTAGCACCGTAGTCTGGCCAAGGTTGTAATATGAGCCGAAGCATCCCAAGGCTGGCTTACATGCATCCAAACAGAACCGTCCATGCCCAGAATTCACCTGTATTTGCGCAAAGCCCTGCAAATAAGGCTCCAATGACACCACCAGCAGGTGGTGAGGCCGCAAAGAGGCCAAGAAGCACATTTCTCGCCCTACCAGGCGGCACCATGAGAGCCAGTACCGTAACGGCATTTGGCATGAAGATGCCTCCCCCAACACCACTCAAAGCGCGAATAGCGATGAATGCTTCAAAGGATTTGCAGAAGCCATTGGCAAGAGAAAAGGTTGCGAAGAGGAAAAGTCCGATGAGAGCGAGCCGTTGGTGACCGTAAATGGTGCCGAGGCGGCCAGACACCAAGACGAATGCACCTTGAGTTAGTCTGTGTTTGCTCTGGTCAATCTTGTTATATACCTAGGTAAGTTATTGGGTATGTGTCGTGACGACTTGTCCGACCGAGTGGAAAGGCGGACGTACGAGTATGAGGCGGCCATCCAGTTGGCTTGCCCGGATTCTACATTTCTGCCCAAGAGTTTGCTCAAGGTGAGGCCGCCGCTGAGGGTGATGAAATTGGATACGAACTGGATGTTGGGGGTATCATATTCTGTTAGATGTTGCAGGCTGTCTAGTGATTGTCCTCGATACTGGCTGGTCGAACAAGGTGATCATCATACCTGGACGAGGTTGGCGGTAACTAGCAGTGAGATAATCGCAAACCGGGCCGTCTGGCTAACTGGCGATGTGATTACAGGCTCTATGGCACGGAAGACACGAGCCTGGTCGGGGGTTTCTGCCAATGTTTGGGCGTCATTGCTGGTAGTTGGATTGATGGCATCAGTTGTCCGGGGTGGATGATGGGCGTCATTTGGCTGGATGGGTACCGATGGACCAAAGGATTCATTCAGTGAGATGAGCTCAATTGTTTGTATAGCAGACATGAGGAAGGAATAAATGTCTCGGAGATTGGTTAAAGCAGCGATATGTGTTTGATGCTGGATGGTGTGCAAGCGCGGCGACGGAAATGAAGAGGGGATGTGATGTAATGTGATGTGATGAGATGTGACAGCCGATGTAGGACTTGTGGTGTGAGAAGTCGTCGTAGTCGTAACATGGATCATGTTGGAGAATAAATAAAATATGAACAAGTACCACGAGCCGCCGTTCAATGCGAATATGGTTGACGTCGTCTATTGATTTAACAAAATGAAATCATCATGTTCAAATTGAACATTTTCATTCTGTGAACAGGATTTTAGTGTGAATGAGCCTTGATTATTCCTTCTCATACTGGATGGCGACCAGCTGTGTGAGAACTTGGGTAGATTCATCTTCGACTCCTCTCCCACAATTCCGATAAATTGGCAATCTAGGAAACAGGCACAACACATTTCGCCCCAATACCAAGATTTCTACCACATACAAAGTACACACTCGGTATTCCCGACTCAATTGTGCGGAATCCCACCAAAGGAACCCCATCATGCCAAGGATCAATATCCCAGCTCTTGAGCAGCAACACCCACAACATCTGCAACCGAGAGATCCCACATTAAACATCCCAGGTATATCCAACCAAATAAGCACGGCATATAGTTTCTACACGGAAAGATAATGGTTACCTTGTCCAGGACAGGTCCATTCGTCGCCGAGCCCGCAAGTCCGTCAGCAAGACATACATTCACTCATCACTGACGCCGACACTGCATATGCCATGGAGCATTCGGTGTCGGACTAGGCAAAGAATCCTGCATCAAAGGGTAACTCTCGATTAATGACGGAGCATCAGACAAAACGGGCACCACGAAGTCGAGGTGGATGGAGGGTTGCAGCAGCTTCCTGCAACAACGTGGTCAGCTCCGTCGTGAAGGTTGGCTAAATTCAATTACACCATGGTCAAGTTTTTTTTTTTTTTTTTTGTCTGCGGGATAGCGGAGTTGTGCTTGGCATGAGACTCTTAGTCTCCTCTGCTTATGTCGATGCACTTTAAGAGCATGAATTTGACAAGTATTTTACACGTCAACTTGCTTTGTCGGTTGCAAGTCTCAGTTGGTGAGCATGTTTGAGTTGAGCTTTCAGCCTCAATTTCCATTTTTGTTGCCTCCGCAACTTATTACTGTATGGGAATAAAGCGACTCAAGTACAGAGCACAGAGTAAAACAGTCTCCCACTCTTTTTGTCTCAATTGTGTAGCTGCAATGCACTGTGACTGTACACATTCCTGTCTGAATTCCAATTCTCCGTTTGACCGGTTTGACAATTCGGCGTTATTCGGACCTTTGTTCAATATTCACCATTTGCCTTGCTCATAGCCCTTAACCCGGTATACATTATCAATAGTGTCCGGTAGCAATCACCACGTCAACTTTATTGTCGATCGCTGTACCAGCTCGTCTAGATTCCCCGCTTGATTTCCCCTCTTCGCCTCCTTCTAGTCTTCCCTTTCCCAGCTTCGGTTCTTCGTCTGGAGAAGCTAAAAGACACAAGACCACATCCACCTGCCTATCGTAGTCTTCAATGCCCGTCTTGGCGCGGCTTCTTTCCGTCGGGCACTTACGCTGTCTCACCTAGTCTGTCTGTAAGACATTGACAATGTGTGCGTGATCTGTTCGTAACCCTGGTACCCTGGTCATATCTCTCCGCATAGTTGGGCGGCACTTGGCTGGGCTGTATCGTCGACTCTACTCTTTGTTTTTCTTGGCTTTCAACAAACCCGGACACACTCCACACTACGATTACCCGACCGGCTTAGATGAAGTCTTCCATTGGCAAATAACATGCCTCGTCACGTACAGGTGGTGTGCTCGATTGGGCAGCCCCCAATTAGACGTCATGTGGTTCGGACGGACGTGACAAGGCTCTCATCTCACGGCGCCAACCGAAATTGATCAAGAGCCTGCCTTTTTCTTATTCTGGAATCATTGTCCGTGGTGTGGTGGATGGAACCACCTTGTCTAGTAGTCTTGTCAAGCTTTCTTGGCTGTGGATTCGGTTCGACGACATGCGGCGTCAGTCGTTGAAGTGTGCGAGTATGCCGAGTATATGTAATGCCATGTTCCCTTGCAGTTGAGGGAGTTGATTCGACAATTAGGCTCTGACATCTCTCTCCTCTCCTTATTTATTGCAAACTTGTTCTTTCTTGAAAAGTAAAACATCTTGTTACCTTCATCTGTCATCATGAAGTTCAACGCCCTTCTTCTTGCTTTGGCCACCACGGTCGTCGCAGCACCGACTTCAGATGTCACCACCCTAAAACGCCAGGATATCAACACTGTCACTGACCAGCTCCTCTTCTCTGTGACTCTTCCTGAGTTTGAGACTCGTCGTAACAGGAAGGATCCCGCGTCCCTGGACTGGTCTTCAGACGGCTGCACCAGTTCCCCTGATAACCCATTTGGATTCCCTTTCCTCCCTGGCTGCCACCGTCACGACTTTGGCTACCAGAATTACCGAGTTCAGAAGCGCTTCACAAAACCAAACAAGGCCAAGATTGATCTCAATTTCAAGTCCGAGTATGTCATCTCCTATTCCACAAGGATCGCATTGAGACAAAGTAGTGGCACTAACATCTAATCAAATACAGCTTATACTTCCAATGCAAGGATGTGGCAGCCAAAACTGCTTGCGAAAAACTCGCAAACGTCTATTATGAGGCCGTGAAGCTCTTTGGCGGTAGTGACGCTACCAAGCGTAACACTGCGTACGAACAGGCAGTTGAGGAGTACAATGAGGCTGTCAAGGAGGCCCAGGAACAGGGTCTGTTGCCCATTTTGGACAATTGACCTGTCCAGGGACGGGAAGAGGCGGGTTGATGGAAAGATTTGGCTGTACATAGGGAGACATGTCTGTACGTACGTAAGGTCGCGTATCACATACAAAAGCAAGCATTTTTTACGACAGGATATACATTCGTGTCACAGAATTTACACCGTGAACTAAAAGGAAGAACAACACCTGAAAGGGTGGATTTTCTGGTTCATATCATGTGCGACGATTCGCAATCTCAGCTGCAACTCGTGTCCAGTGGAGGCAGTCCTTCTTATATCATGCCCTTCCTATCATTATTTGTAACAAAATGTGAGATGTGATATTTACTAATCACGGTCATTAAGTATACGTTACTTCATGCTGTGCATCCCGTAATCCCTTCCCTTCATGCACAGCGCCGCATCCCACCTTTAACCACTATAAACCCACGGAATAGGAAACGTCCCCTTACCCAAGGGCTTCTCATCCTGCGTGGCATTCTTCAACTGCGGCAGCGTAAAGGGCGTAGTATCACTCAGACTGTGCACTCGTCCCAGCAGCTTCTCCAATTGTCTAAACGCAGACGTTGATGCGTACTCGGGACCCTCGTGGCCGGAGAGACCTGTGACTGCGACGCTTAGGCCACGCTCATGGTGGGAAGTTCCAACAACACCAGACTTGTCAGGAAGATCACTACCGTAACCCTGTTTGCCAGTCCGGAATCGGGGCACGTAAAAGGGATCCGTGGGACGAGACTGGAAGCCCATCTTGCCGCCCCAGGTCATATTCTGCAGGGCGAGCAAGACACCGTTGGCGGGGAGGATGAAGTCGGTTCCGCCTTGGACGTATATGACGTTCTTGGTCTTGTCGATGACATTGGGCAGCTCGTACTTGGACGGGGGCAGAGACTCGTCACGGTTGACGAATGCGGTGTTGACACATTGAGACCATTGGACCTGGAGTGGTGCGTGAATAGCCTTCTTGACATCCTCGCGGTTGAAGTAGGGGTCATCGCCGAGAGGATCATATAGGTCTGGGCAGTGGTCGAGGATATTGTAAATGTTGAAGCAGGGGTTGTCTTTCTTGGCCTGTCGGTTTACTGCATCCCACAAGCCGCCGCATCCTTCTTTGTAAGTGACGGTTCCGTTGGGGAGCTTCTCCTGCCACGGCAGCAAGGAAGGCTGCTCCCCAGCGGGAGGGTATACGTAGTACTTCTTGATGAAGTCTCTGTATCCGCAATGCTCGGATGTGTTGTGGATAGTGGCCATGAAACGGTCGTCAAAGGGCATGAGGTTGTAGTTTTG
Organism: Pochonia chlamydosporia 170; assembly: GCF_001653235.2. Taxonomy (NCBI): domain Eukaryota; kingdom Fungi; phylum Ascomycota; class Sordariomycetes; order Hypocreales; family Clavicipitaceae; genus Pochonia; species Pochonia chlamydosporia. The sequence goes on from NC_035793.1 coordinate 2,261,058, forward strand.
CTCCACAAACGTCTCGACAACCACTTCGGACTGCACGTCGCCGTCGAAGCTGATGCCGTCTACTACCATCAAGCCGCCAACGTCGTAGTAGTCGGTATCGTTGGCATTGACAAAGTGGCTGGCGATGTAAGGCGCGTAGTATCCGCCATACGACTCACCAACAACGTAGACTTTGTAACCCTGCAGGCAAAACGTGTCGATAAAGTTCTTCCAGAAACCCATGAATTGCTTGGCTAGCTCATCTTCATTGTGAATGGTGGTATTACCGGTGGAGAAGCCGACGGTGACGGGTTGTTCGATCCAGACAACGTTTGTGAGATGATGCCAGCTCCATGGATTGGGGACCGGCTTCAAGGTACCGGGTTGCCAGACAAAAGGGCCATTTTCCTGAAGCAAACCCAGGAGGGAAGAGCACCCAGGCTGTGAGTGTGTATGTCTCGGTTAGCATACTGCTTTGACTCTCATGGGGGAGCGTATTGGAGAGGATCAGAGACAAACTCACCCCGCCGTTGAGCCAAATGGTAATCTCCTTCTTCTTCTTGTGCTCTTCATTGTCGGTCGGGAAGAACCAAAAGAAGAGGTTATCGCGATCCTCCTTCTTGTCGGTAACTGGCAAAAGACCAGCGTACGATTCGCCGATATCGAAGTCTACCTCGGGAATACCAGTACCATTGACGGCGAACTCTGTGCAAAGGAAATTAGGATAAATGAGACAAGCCTGGGTTACTATCGCAGTCCCCCCACCAGATAATGAGATAATGACGACAGTTTGAAGGGCTTGGCAACTCACTTTGAGTCCCATTGTTCAGGAACCGGTGGGGAGCCTCAGTCTTGGCTCGCGAATATAGAGTTGGAGGAGTCTTGGCTTCGCTATATTTGGAGAATTCGGCGGCACCATCTCCGTGTAAGTGCTGGAGAAGACGAGCGTAGTTGTCGGACTTTCGCGCATTTGTTGTAGAACTTAAAAATCCCAAAAGGGACACCATCCAGAGAGTCCTCATTGTTGAGCACAGCCTGCCCAGGTTGGTACTGGGACGATTTTCACGGATAGGCGAGTTTGCTTGGAATGGGAGAGATCTGAGACACGACTCAAATTTATGTCGATAACAAAAAATGCTCAACCGTCACTTATATATGTCGGTGAAATTCTTAGCTCCCACGATGTCGATGACTCCACCATCAAATTAGGTGAGGTCGGTGATTTCTGCATATATATGCTTAGTTCGGTAGTGACCAAGTTGAGGTCTGATCATCGACGTGCCGTGCTCGTGTTACTTAGCCTAAAACCGGGACGCTGGACAAACAAAAGGCGACATGACCACCTTGACCACCTTGACCACCTTCATGTGGAAGCTGATGTGATGATTCCCTACTCTAATCTAACGGATTGTGGTAAGATCCGGTGTCTTTTCTGCCTTTCCCACGGTTCACGACTACATGCTTCTCCACTGGCGCCCACCCAATCTAATCAAAAATGGTCTCAATGGCACGGTAGTCGGCTCGTCATTGCCGGGTTTATCAATTGGCGGATGTGAAGCTGTACGGGCGGCGAGGTGACAATAAATTGGCCACAGCCACATTGACTTCCATCCCAAGTGGACCTCACCTACAAGCACTTGCCTAATAAAGTATATAACCATACGGGTAGAGTTCAAAAGTTCAAAAGGTTCCGTCATATCTATATGGACGGCACCGGAGAGACCGGCTTGCTGTATGACGCAATACGTGCAATGCTTGCATGCTTGCTCCGCCTGTTTACAGTACCCGACATGGAAACGTATCAAGTTGTTTTGAGAGGAGGGATGAGCAAGTTTAGGGAGTTTGATGGAGTATTCATTTCCAAGTTCCAATCTTGTTCAGCCCTGAAAATTTGAGAAGTCTGTACGGAGTACATAACAGTAATAAGTGCCCGCTGCGATGAAAGGAATCAATGATGTGGCTGACGGGGTCTGACGAAACAAGCCTCCTGGTAGCCAATCACCACCATAAATGTTTGCCATTTCGTTCATCAGATTGGTGAAACACCACGTGGAATACGCCAGAGGGTTTGGCGGCGTACTCGAAGCAATCAGGCCACGCGGAAGGTTTTCTGTGCACGCTCCAACGAAGCTCTGTCCATCTCGGGTAGAGCTGGGTTAAGATGAGGTTAATACTTTCTACTTATACGCTGCGAGGCGGTCCAGAGTGAATTTCTGTCGTTTCTTGCCAACTTTTGTCTAATTGAGGTGAACTGTTGTCGATTGCAAAAGCTCTTTCTGGTAATGCTAAGACATTCTATACGGCAAAGGCGGCAGAGCCTGGATAACCATCTCTTGGCAATAGGGGTAAAAAGCAGAAAATTAATGTTTCCTCGTGGCTTGGCATGAATAAACGAAAGCAGTAGAAAAGTTTGGTGTTTTCATGTGGCTTGAGAATGAATAGACGTGATAGACCACCATCTTATTGAGGATGGCGCCCTACAAGGAGGATGAAGAGCCACAACAGCCACCACTAACCAAGCCACTCGATGAAAAGCCGTGAGAAGGGCTGAAGGCGTTCCTTTTTCGGTTTCTCAGTAGAATGCTTTGAATGAGATGAGGAGGATGTGTGCGTGTTACATGTAACATGATGAAGTGATTGACACGGAGTGGTACCTTGTTCTACTAAACTTGGTCGCCCTCCATTTGCTCGCACAGCAAGCAGAAGAGGATACGTTTTATGTGTACGGCAGACCGGCAGGTTCATCGCTCTCTACCAGTTGGCCTGTTGTGTCTCACTTTTTAGCGAGTTGGCCAGATACAAGGGTTGTGTTTCAGGCGTTGATCTGTGGAGAGTGGTCCACTGATAGATCAAGTGCTTAACTTGTAAGACGGACCCTTTCCATGTTTGTCTGATGGAGCAAGGTTCAGACAAGTAATTCAGGCCAGTAAGAGTGAAATAATACATTCCTGCAAAGGATGTCCCTGAAAGGAGGCATCTTCTGACTATAATTGGGTCAGCCAAGTTACCATCAACCAGGCAAAGGGAGCAAAGTCAGCGCACCAAGCAGCGTTAGAGATTCAAATATGGCGAGTGTGTTGTACTCACTTCCGTGCCGTACGAGTTATCATTGTCCCTTGTCGCAATCAGAAACAAGACAACGCTTCGGTTGTATTCCGCATTTGTCTTCTCAGTGCGCCGATCGAACCCACCATAAGCATCGGATAGTTCAAGGCTGATCATCACTCGTCATACGGACCATTTCTAGACCGACACCAAAAATGGCAACCCAAGACCAGAGTTCGTTACTCGCTTGCCAAAGCGTTAGAAACCACAACGGCGCAACCCTACAAAGAATGCCAAACAGACGGAGCTGGCCGCCACCCTATCAGCTTGCCAGAATTCGACATGAGCTGCAGCACTTTTGACCTTTTGATCTAATTCAGCGTCTTATCCTCGTCTTCCATACCCTTCAATGCCGTGCGACCGTCCCCGTGCAGTGCCGATTGTCCCGACCTGCTGAAACAGGTAGTGGTAGCCGCGGCATGACCGAGCAAACTGACCATTTAGAGCTCAGATCTGGCTCGCTTGTTGTGCTCTTCGCCATGATAGATCATCGTAAGAGTTCTAAGATTGTTCCTGAGATTAGCGCCGTAACTGACATGTGGAGGGTTGGCTTTCAGCTGGGGGATATTTCGCCGAGCAGATGCCCAGTTGGAAGGGGAAAGAGACCACCCAGATAGATGGTGGATTGGACGAATATATAAGTAATTGCTACGGTCCTCAAGGTTCTCATGCGGATCGAGTTGAATGTTTCGTCCGATTAGCCCCCACGTCTTCCCCAGATTGCATTTGAAGCCATATTATACAATTTAAGCTAGGAGATCTTGGCATCGTTTGCCAAGCTTTACTTTGCACCGCCAAGACCGAACCGTATTGCCTCTTTTGGCCGTACATCAGCTTCCAGTCTCAATTAGACGGTGTTAATAACCCCGTTGCGCCTCACGTCATGCCCTCCCTCCTCAACTCCGCTCTCATCGGCTTGTCCGTCTCACAAGGCGCATATGCCTGGGGTAAACTCGGCCACGCTACTGTCGCTTATATTGCGCAACACTATTTGTCTTCGGAAGCGGCATCATGGTAAGCCTGAACAGGGGACAGCTTGAACCGAAGTGGACTATGAGACTTTGCTGTCAAGCTCCAAGAGTAGCATAGTATCAGGCAACAAGTATACTGATGGAAAACTTTGAAACAAAAAAGGGCCAAAGGTGTTCTCGGCGATACATCCGACTCTTATCTAGCCAACATTGCCTCATGGGCTGACGATTATCGTGCCACAGCCGCAGGCAAATGGTCCGCGCCGTTGCACTTCATCGATGCTGAGGACAGTCCTCCCAAGAGTTGCAATGTCGACTACAACCGCGACTGCGGCAACAAGGGATGCTCTATTTCCGCCATGGCCAACTATACGCAGCGCGTTGGGAGTAAAAGCTTGAGCAAGGCTAATGTTGCTGAGGCGCTCAAGTTTCTTGTTCACTTCACCGGAGACTTGACGCAGCCCTTGCATGATGAAGCTTACGAAGTTGGCGGCAACGACATCAAGGTCACTTTTGACGGATACAAGGACAATCTGCACGCTGACTGGGATACTTATATCCCTGAAAAGCTGGTTGGCGGCGGCGCTTTGACGGATGCGCAGAAATGGGCTGACGATCTGGTCAAGGAGATTACGTCTGGCACTTACAAGTCCCAGGCTGCCGGTTGGATCAAAGGAGACGATATTGGAGATGTTGTCACCACGGCTACCAGGTGGGCTTCGGATGCCAACGCTTTTGTTTGCTCTGTGGTGATGCCCAACGGCTCGGAACCTTTGCAGAAGGGCGACTTGTATCCAACCTATTACAACTCCGTCATTGACACCGTCGAGCTTCAGGTTGCCAAGGGGGGATATCGTCTCGGAAACTGGCTCAACACTATCTACAAGACCACCATTGCCAAGAGAGAAGTTGGGGTGGCTGGGGTTGTAAAGGTCGAGCCCGCGGAATTGCCTGATCTCATGGGTCGCGATTTTCTCCCAGAGCCTCGCCCCCTGAGCCGTGCAAAGCTTGCGAGAGCGGCGATGGAGGGCGATTGTTGTGGAAAGGGTCGCGAGGGGCACAAGCATTAGAGTTGGTATTGTGAGATGAATTGGTGCATGTTAGAGCATACATTCATTACATGCTCTGGAAGCATTGTGTTCTTTTCCCTCCTTGACGCGTACGCAGAAAAGTAATTCCTGAATTGAGCTAGCACTTTTCTATACCGCTGCCTATACTTGGATAACAGTACCCCAAAGTTGATGGTTTATCCAGCTGCCTAGTCCTTGATTTGGTTGACGGTTTCTACAAGAGAAAGCAGTCGTCCATCATCAGCAACCTCTCCAAACATGTATGTTTCGGATTTCAAAACTGTTCCGTCTTCCAGTGTAGTCAATCCAATGTGCATGTCAGCTATCTGGGAACCATCACGCAAGAATCGAGTAATGGTTAGAGTGACATTGGGCACATTCTCTCGCAGCCATCGCATGTGGGCTACAATGGCGGCAAAGTCTCGGGTGCCGTCTTCGTCTCGTTGTGTAAAGTTGGGGGCAAGTAGTTTAGATAAATCTTGTTCTGTGTCTTCTGGTTTACCGGAGAATAGACTGATGAGCGCAGCTTGGTATGTGTCTTTGTGATCGGTGAAGGTTGTTCGCGAAGTCATGGTGAAGAAAGGGATGGTGAGTTTTGGGTAACTTTGAAGACTCTTTAATGAGAATTGATTGCAGCCGTGAATCAGCCTTCTTTACAGCATGATGCGCATTTATATACCATAGTCTCAAGGGGAAGACTGGTGCCTAGATGGAGGGTTATTTTGATGTTGCCTGGTGAGCTTGCAACCTTTGAGTGGAGAGACATGAACATTTCTCGCGCCTATTGAGTGAGATGCTAAGTTCAGGGAAACAAGGCTGGATGAACAAACAAAATCTAGCACAGTAACAAACTAATTCCAATGCATGTAAATGCCCTGCCATTGTACCCTGCAATGACGCTGAGGTCATTCGTTCGAAAAGTCTGCGTCAGTCAAGCTTTCAACTGGTGATGCCTCGACCAATCTTTATTGAGCAGAGCCATCTCGTCGCATGTCGGCATCGACATCCGAGTCTGGGAATAAAACAGCCGGTGATACGAATCCATCAAAACTGCGCCACGGGCAATTTCCATGATTGATGGAAACACATCTGCCGCGTAACCACTATGAGTGCTTCCTGGCTGCTCTTGCTCTTCTCTCCACAATCGGAACGGCCGAGTCAAATCTGATCTGACGCATGACGCTATTCCCCTTATGGTGGGCATTTCGACGCTAAATAAGCACCAGATTGACATTGACCGTGAGGGACGAGACGATCAGACACATCACGGACTTAAAGTCAATTTCATCTTAATTTGCTGTGCCCTATCGGGCGTTGACAGAATCTTCTACATGGCTTGCTTTGCCGGGGGCCTCCCATCACGTATTTGATGCGAATAAGTACATGTACCGTTCAAAGCTTCTTGGTTCCTTCCATTTTGAGAGCAGCTTTTCGCAAATCTTCATAAGTTGCCGTGGTACTTCATCGAGGCTTGAGGCAAAACGATTTGCACAAGGCCAAATACCACATTCACCTGATCTGGAACAAGCTGAGCTGGGCACAGCCGGCACAAAAAGAGTCAAGTCCATCCATGGTATTCAGCGGCCGGCCCTCCACGGCATGTCTTTCATGTCGGAAGAGGAGATTAAGAGTAAGCCACGGCCGAGTCGGCATATCAAAATCTATGATCATAACACCACACACCGCCCTCCTTGTCCTTTGCATATTAACTCAATAGTTCGTTGTGACGCATTATCCAACAAATTCACTAACATATTTCATCATCTAGTGTGATCGAGTACCAACTGGGTGTTCACAATGCAAACGGAAAGGCATAAAATGCTCTGGATATCGAGATCCCTCTGCTCTTCGCCTACGAGACGAGACAAGCCGCATGACTTGCAAGTTTGAGAGGCCGCAGGAGCCCAAGCAGGCAGACTATCACACTAGTGACTTGATAAAGAAGCAGGACCAAGATGCAGATTATTACCCCGTCGAGAATCCTACATCACCATTCACTCAACTTTTAAACTCGCTGCAGTCAGGTCTCTCATTTTCTCTAGCCCACAACCTGCGGGATGCCTCCATGGCCTACTTCCTCACATCGTACATCTACGCTACTCCCTTTCAAGGATACGTCCCTTTGCTCTGCCTAGATGATCCGGACCTCGAGGATGCATGCTCAATCACCATCTCTGCCACAGCGCTGGCCGCTTATTCACGACGGGTCAGATCGGCGGAATATCTGGAATCTGCGAGGCAAAAATACGCCATAGCCTTGAGTGAAGTCAACAAGCTGCTGTCGAAGCCTGAAACCGCGATACTGGATAGAACCCTGGCATCCGTCTTAGTCCTTGGCTTGTTTGAGGCCATTGTCTTTGAAGGAGGCAAGTCACCTACCAGCTGGACTGCTCACACTTTTGGTTCTATGCAACTCCTTCGGTTACGGGGTCCCCAGCAGTTCAAGTCGACCGTCTCCCGGAAGATGTTTGCCCATGCCAGCAACAACATCAAGACCAGTTGTATCCAAAGAAGCGTCCCCGTTCCGGACGACTTTATCGCCTTCGATGAGCAGGTCCTAGTCCTTCATGACCCTAATGAGCCAACTGTCAAGCTGTCGCCTATGATCCATCAAGTCGCCTCGATCAAGGCAAGGTCAATAGCTAGCCCGGACTGCAATCTAGTTCACGAGGCCCTGAGCCTAGATCACGAGATCGTAACTCTTTGCAAGAATTGTCCTTCCTGGATGGCGTATAGCGTCGAACCCGCTTCCGATTCCGCAGCCTGGGCGTATGAACGTATTTGTCATCGTTATCCCAGCGCGCGCATCGCCAAATTATGGAACGCTATTCGACTGCTTCGTATATTCCTAGCCGTCTTCATCCGAGACGTGGCTACCGGGCAACTTGATTGCGGCCTATCAAGACTTAACCTTCCAGACTCGAAAGTAACTCGAGAAAAATACCTCTCTCAGCTTCACCAATACGCCGAAGACAATATGAGGATAGTCACGACAGAAGTGCTGGCAAGCATCCCAAGCTTTATGGAAACCGACGATTTCGGACGACGCTTCTCGCCGGCGGGTAGGAGTCTTGCTTGGCCGCTGGGTATCATCGAGAACACCAAAATCTGCGGGACTTCAGCCCAGAAGTACGCTTACAAGTACTTGGACATGCTTGCCGGGGATTTAAATCTGCCCCAGGCTGTACATCCATCACGATTTGTTGATTCCCGAGAAGACTGGTAAGTTGCCAAGACTGATCATCCGTCACGAGAAGGAATGTTGCTGATCTCTCTGCAAGGATGCACTTATTTCATCTTGGCTAGTGGCTCGACCCTTGTATTTGATGGTGAGTTGGGTAAGAGTCGGTCAGCTTGCATATACTATCGGATATCTACGGGAATAAAGGCGTTGAGGGGTATAGTTGAAAAAGTTTTAGACATCATACGAGGTCAATTTTGAGCCCCAAAGAGGGAAGTTTTGTGGCACTCACTTGAAAGATGAAGCGCCATGTTGTCAACGATTATAACTTAGACTATGTCTCTGCATCAAGGGAGCGTTCCCTTTCGCCGGGTCAATTCTTCTAACAGTAATTTCTTTAATACATATCAACAGCGAGCTGGCTCCTTCTGATCTATAATGGTAGAAAGGATGTAAGATGTCCAAAGGATAGACGTTGCCACGAAGGAGTTTTTGGGTTTCATGAAACTAGCGTACTCAAAGTAGTAAGATGTGCCGCTGGACGACCTCTAGCTCACCGTTCAACCGCAGGATTCGTTTAGTCTCCAAAGAGTTTTATTCAAAAACAGCGAGATCAGCGTAAAAATAAGTCGTCCCTCATACAGCCTTACAGGGTACCCCAGCAACTCGTTGCGAAGCAGACACTTGTGTGCTAAAGCAGCCAACTCTCAGCGTTTTAACTCCTCAAGTGCTCTGTTTTAAGCTTAGACCTTACCGGAAGTTAAGTTAGGACACCACAATTGACTACCCCCCTGTTCAGTGTTGCAAATCCGTGAGATTATTCCCAGCATCTCACACGCGCTAAGTGTGCGCCTCAATGCGTTATGTTGATACAGGCATTGTAAAACCAGGGTCACCTCAAGACTACGACCGCCCAAAACATGTTCTCCTGTTTCGCAGACTTCTTTACTCTTGATTCCTCTTTACAAATCAACTGAGCGACATTCCAACAAAATCACCATGCGAGCCTCTTTACTGTCCATCGTCGTGGCTGCGACTACGCTGGCCCATTCGGCGCTCGCAGTCAAGGGTGTCATTAGCGACGACATAGTTACGGACTCTCAAGGCTGCAACTCGCTCTGCGGGTTGAACAAGGATTGCTTCGCGGTACTTTACGACTCGGATTGTCATGAGTGCTGGCAGCTGGACTGCCATCCCGATACCCAACCTGCCGGAGGATTACACGCCACTGGAAAGTCCACCGATAAGCCTGCGCCGAAATGCGATGGCGTCACGTTCCCTACGAAACCTACGGTTTGCAAGAAGGACAATGCATCTAAGACGACGAGCGCGGCGGGTGGCTCAACGAGTACACAAAGCGACAGTGCGGCTAGCCCGACGGCCACGGATGAGAAGAAGTCTGCTGGACGGCGAATGAGCATTTGTTGGGCGATGGGTGGTGTTGTTGTGATTGCTGTTTTGGCATCTGTCTAAGCAAGTCATGGGCAATTGTATGTTTTGTATAGCCGTCTTCGGTAAAGCGTGAAGGAACGAGACGGTGGAATAGATGGGAGGAAAGTTTTGGTTACGAAATTGAGCTGCCGGTTCCTTGTCGTAGGTATTTATGAGGTTTGGAGTGGGATGAGTTTTCGAACAAGTTGGAAGTAACTAGGTTGCAATGATAGGGTGCTCCCAAACCTTGTTAGAGATCATACTAGTAGATATCACGGACTTGCTATTTATGAGACGAATGAACACTTACTTTCCCTGCCATGCGAAGCGCTATGATGAGGTTGATCATGTTTGATCATGTGCTGTAACCAGGATGGCATATTTCTCAGTGCGAATGCATGTTGCTTTTTGTATATTGGTTTGAAATAGTGTCTCCGTTGGCGCAGAAACTTCTTAGACGACATGTTGTAACATTGGGAATAAAGCTCCTACCACTGTTGTGTCTTATGCTTGCCTGCAATGAGATGGAAAATGTTGTGACAATATCTTCGTGTGCATGAGGTTGGATAATTTACTGAAACCGCACATACGGGGCACTACTTTAAATCCCGAATGTTCGTTGGCAAGGACGAAACTGATTGTACCAGGAAACTCGACAGAACGTGTGTAAGCTGCCGGGTATGTGACCATGAAGAGGACATTGAAGATGTCCCTTTAGCAAACCGCAGTATGGTGCCAATTACTCTTAATTACACCAATCTGAGGAGTCCAATCCATTTAGAACCAAGCATTGCTCATGAGCGTTGGGTTCCGAGACTGGACGTTAGAATATCTCCTACGATAAACCGCAATTCAGTTTCGTTGATAGCTTAGTGGAATGCGGTCCACCTTTGCCAATTTTGTCGTCAGGATTTATCATTAACTTGTCATCTTGTGACTATCTTGCTACGCCATCTGCTTTTGGTCGTATTCATCGGATCAAGCCTTTGGTAGCAACAAGTTCAGGCTAGGAAAGGTTCGGCAGCTCGAGTAACCGTATTTCCTGACAATTACGTGACATTCCAACAACGCCAATGGCATGATTTTGAAAGAAACTCGCGATTGAGTGCTTCCGACGATAGCAATAACAGCAGCAATACCGCACAGAAGTGCTAGGAGCTATAGATAGAGGAGTGAGAGTTTCCATGTTCCTCAAATGAGGGAATATCTGAATACCCATATTGTCTACATAAAGAGTACAATCTCAGAAATCAGCATTGTAGCAAACATGTTTTACCTATGAGCGTTGATAGCTTGTCTAGATCCGCACGCGGAATTTTCCAACAGTTAGTACGAACTAGGTCTTAAGAGGAGAAAGTGACGTTCAGAAATAATAGTCAGATGCAAGAGTATGGGAGAACGAAAACTTGGGATATAGACGCAAACATTGAAATAACGTCTTCGTTTGGCATGCAGGTGCGAGAAGGGAACTAAGCGTTCAGGCATTCCGAGAATTTATTTCCCACTCAAAACTCAGTATTCTTATTTAAGATTGTAGATTACTACCTCCAACAGTGTAGTTGAGTGTTGAAAGGTCGGTTCAACGTCAAGATACTTAGGGTGTTTAGGCGTAGGTTGCTGAAATGCTTGTATCATATTCCAGCCGATCAGGGCAAATAATGCCAAAGGAGAGTGAGAATACAGGAACAGTTTCTTATTGAGCGATTAAATGGTTCAGAAGTACTCTGCTCATTACTTGGTGAGTTTTCCCATTTATTTAGTGGCAGGCTGTCAGTGTGCAAACATGTACAGTTTCATTTCCGATGACAGCGAAGCAAATTTAGTTAGAGATGAGTGAAATTGTTCACTGCTGTGTGGCAAGAGAATCTCCCTAGACCTGCCCTCAATGTCTTACCCAGAAGCATGGAAAATTTGTCACTTTTGCTCTGATATGCAGGCAACTTATGCTGTGACATTGCAATTTTCCGTTCTGTTGGATACGACATGCCAGTTTTCGGCTAATCAACCTTGCAACGACATTGTGAATAATGATGAAACTACTTCTAGATATGAGTTGCAGTTATTCAAGGCAAGTGTAACCAGGCTCCGTCGTACACACTTGTGAAAGCTGACGAATTGCTGGGCTGTTGTACTTGCAACAATCACACAGTTCAAGAAGCGGGTTTCTGGAGAGGAAACCTTGCAACGAAGCTTACCCCAACTTGTGATTCCATGTTGGCAATTCTAATTATTTATTTATTTATGAGTTATATGGTTAAAATCATGGCTAGATCTCAGTGTGAGCCTAGCCTGAAATGCCAACTTGGTTACAGAAGCACACTCACTGGAGTAGAGCAGAGCAGACCAGAACGAGACGAGCAACCTGGTATGATGCCAGAGGCTAAAAAGCATTTGATTAGAATATTCAGTTTGCAACAACTTCGCCTGGTTGTAGTAATACCTTTTACCTCGCATAGTCAAGATTGAGCTGAAGCTGCTCACAACACCAGCAGACTTCCCAAATCCGTCAGAAGCCTGGCCTCTCATTGGCTACAGTTCCCAGCTTGGTTTGAGTTACGAAAAGGTAGTGGCCGTGCATGTCTCTCGTCAATAACGCTGGTTGGATGGTCATTTGGGACGATGAGATGATCAGGTAAAGATCGACGGCGTGTCCAGCCCTGGCTAGTCAAAGGCAATTTGATGGTATTCTGGAATAAGTTGCTGGAGGCCATGATTGACAGGATAAGTAGCTTCTGGGCAAACATAAGGTATCAACAGGGCCAAGCTGCTGTAGGTGTCTGGCTTGTGCAGGAATCGCGGCAAGGCTCGTTCACAGTGTTTCACATCGTCACAGTACTGAATTGATTCCACTGTTCCAACAGGCGGGTACCTTGCTGCGCTGGCCCAGATGGCTGGCTTTCCAAAGGCGTCGTCCTGGGCGTCAATTCGAACTGTGGTGGGCATGCGGCAGTACCTCAATCCATGACAGAAACATTACCACATGGGCTTTGCAGCGATCTAGGGCAACACGCCTCTAGCTGCCGTGTCCTCTGGCCGTTGAATGTCACTCCTGGCGCATAACTCGCGGAGGAAGGCCGAACGACCAAACATCGATAGTTCGTGTGTCGCCCCACGAGAGATCGACAAGATGGCACATGGCGGCGGCGGCGCGGGGGGGGACACTTGGGACAGTGGCAGCGACGATCGAAAACGGTTTTGACAAGTCTGGTACATTCGGCCAAATTACTGTACTGCTCTCGACTGTAGCAAGCTCGTTTCGCAATCCTAGTTGAGCTGAGGGGCCGGTCATTGTTGAGTTGATGGTGGTCATGGTGAACCACTGAGAGGGCAGTGTCTGGATAGTGCAGGTTGTCAGCCGTGGTCTGGATTACGAAGTTGACCCGTGGCAGCATTTCTCAGTGTCAAATCTGGTAAGGGAATGAGCTCAACTGTAATTGATCGGTTACGGCATGTTTCAGCGGCTTCTAGCGCTGTTGACAGGACATCGGGACCTTCCCATGGCTTATGTTCCATCACCCACTACTCTGCACAGTCGTGGCTTGACAACATCCCCCCATCGTCACCTTCAACAACGTCGTGTCCTAAACAATCATTCCGTTACTTACGCTCTGAGTGGACGCTTGACGGAGAGTCAAATTGCCGGCAGTACACCGACTCTACACTGTGAGTTGGCCCCAAGCTCAAGAGTCAAGACCAGGTGACCCTCTTCCAGTAAGCTTCAATGTTTTCCGGTCATCGCCATCGTCATCAAATCGTCAACGCTCAACGCTCAACGTTTCTACAAGACCCGTGACAAACTCACGATCAGTGTTTATCACTGCCCATACAGTACAGTACACACCACGGTACGGTTCCTCCAATGATTCACCGAACCATCACAAAACTCCGCTCCTCCACTCAACCCTCAAAGTCGCCTTGACCCCAAGGCAGCCAAAGCTCGAGGCGTAAGCCATCCCGCCATCAATGCACCATCCGTCTCAAAGCCTCATTGCTCAGGATGCTAATCGTCGCACACATGCTCAGTCGCTAGATGCCCTCCATGTGCCAGCCTGCAGAAGAATCCACTCCATCCATGTTGGTTCTCATCAACCACCCAGTCAAGTAGCTGGCAACTTGGGAAGAGCGCGTTGATGTGGTCAACATCTATCAACCAACCAGCCATTCATCATGCCAACGGCTCTCATGTAAGCCTCAGTCATCATCTAATTATTTACCCAAGTCCTGTACTTTACTCGGAGTATGTCCATACGTATCGCGATTTCCTAGACAGTGCGGGCGGACATGTTTCCGCATTCACACGCGCCGTCGTTCACCGAGTATTCCTTTACTACACCCCCTCCATCCCTGGCTTGCTCGGTTATTAGATTCATGCTGATTGTTCAGATACACGGAGTACAATATGCCACGTCTTCCGGGGTGTGTGAGGGTAATTTCTTTGCCGCTTGGATTCTAAATTTGTTCTCTCTTCTTGGTACTGCGTGCGATACATCTCACTCGTCAAATCCCATTTTCGATCCCCGGTTAACATCGTGATAAGATCTGTAGAGAAGGATCGTCTTGTCTCAGCAAAAAAAAAAAAAAAAAAAAAAAAAAAATCACGCCGACATGGAGGGCAGTGTGCCTCAAAGTGCCTGCCAAACTTTAGAGATTCGTGCATAACATGCATCCAGTTCACAACATTGAATCAATCAATCCGCTCCTGCCCAATCTTCTTGGTGGACTCGGTTGTTCCTTCCCCGCTACAAACCACGTATAGCACAGCCTGCGGTTTCCGGCCGAGCTCCCCCAAGTCTCCTCCCCTCCACTCCAGATGTCCACCTTTCAATCTCCATCTCCATCCATCCATCCATCCATCTGCCATCACCTCGCTTTGAAACCCAGCCTCCTCATCTCGAGCACCCGCCACGGATGCTTGCCAACTGCTTGACAAGACACATGATAGCTAATCTCTCCCTATTCTGCAGAGGTTCAGCTCATGCCGCCCGCAGAACAGCTGGTCCACGTGTCCCATCGGGCAATTTAACCCAACCCATGGCATGTGTAGACGACCAGACCATACCCTCAAATATGGCAGCTTCAGCAGCATTTAGCCACTCAATTTACCATTTTTTGATCCACTACATCTAAATACGCTGCAAGTCAAGACAAAATTGTCGAATACTCAACACACCGTGGTACCTTGGCAGAAGATGGATGTATTCTCTGGTGAGTCTGGTCTACCTGCTCTGGTTCCATGACACGCCATCCCGGCTCCTATAACCGGTGAGCCACACTGCGACATGGCTATTCACCAACACCCCCAGCAGCAATGAATCAAACTTCCGCCGTTGTTCGTTATGCGGCCCTATTTCAATCATGGTCACATCGAGTCGTCCAACGTACCATCAGCATACCATCAGCAGCCTCGCCACGGCACACAATGTTGACTGTGGACAAACGAAGGCAAGCCAAGATTGGTTTTGTTATATCGACCCCCTCTTTGATACCGAAGCAGCCAGCCAGTTCATCTCACGACCGAAGAAGCAAAAGAAACCAACAGTATCATACTGTCACTTTTATCCCCTAGCTTCGTCATTGGCGCCCGTCGCTTCCAATGTCTCATCCTTTCATATGATTATGCATCAACATTGTGGCTAATGCACCAAATCGAGCCACACCAAATAAAGGAACGAGAAAACCGTTCTTCGCCCCCGCCACGCGTTGATGAGCTTGACATTTGACATGGAGCACAATAAACCCACGGACTGAAATTGTGCACCAGACTTTTTGTCAAGCCACAACAATATGGTGGCAAAACGGCCGGTCTGGTTTCCCCTGTTCGCTCTGCATTCCCATCCGTCAGTTACAATCTTATTATTTGCTCTCATCAAACACAGTAAAGTACGTACATACATACAAAATATCCCCATGCCCCCATGTCCCCATGTCAGGCCCTGGTCGCATTTCGCCAGGAGCAAAAGCTCCATGCCCCTTCCCGTCACCAGAAGTGGCATGATGGCCTTGTGCAGGGTGTGGGGACTCATTGCGCCTCCAAACATGGGAACTCATCGAAATTGAATCAGAGCAAATCTGCTCACTCATATGAAGTACTCCGTACAGCACACACAAACTCCTCCGCAGATGCTCGGGCTCAAACTTATTAAGTACCGCCGTACTACAATATTGCCAGGGATGAAACCAGAACCTCTCCATTCTTATTCCATTCAGCCACTCCAATTCGCTGTCTTTTCTTCTCTTCCAATTGTCGCACTGCATGGCCCACCAGACGACACAACCCCCAATCCTTGTTCAGCCACAGATGTGAACCATGCTGAGACTTTTTCGCCACGCTCCATGTCAATTCGACCGTGAAATCATCACCAGTGCCTCTCTTCCAGCCCAACGGCTGTTTAAGGCACATTCATCACATTGCATGCAATCTTGACACCATCTGGCTTGCTGGTTAGCCCTCCAGCCCCCGTCTCCTGGCGAACCTGGTGCTCGAAAGCCCCCGAAACCTATTTGATTTCCTCACCCGGCACTCAGCACCCGTTTGTTCCATGTTTCATGGCCAACATGGACTGCTTGCTCCATGTTCCTTGAATGCGGTATTGCACATGCATGCACTCGCAACAGCTTCCCTTCATTTCGCCTTGCTATCCTCAATTTCCTCCTCTTTCGTCAGCCAATCTTCCCTGCCGATGCCCAACACAGAAGGTCCTCCATCCAAATGGGAAACTATTTGACCCATCCGGGTCAACGGCCTCGTTTCGAAACATCCGACTTATACAAAATACCTCCTCCGTAATCTTATTCTCCGCACACACAAAGAGGTAAGACACACAAACTCCTCCGCCTTTCCCACCCCTCCCGGCCCTGCAGCCCTTGAGGCACCTACCAGAGCCTCTGCTCCGTAATTATGCACAAGTACTGCAAGTAAAGCACTAGCAGCATCGAATCCCCATGTGTCTTCTACTTGACAGGCTCGGCGTGCTTCAACTGTGCAAGTAGTCCATAACTCTGTTCCACAGAACACGCTTCAATCCTCGTCCAAGTCTTCATGGTTGGCCCGATTTGCTGCTAGCGTCTCGATGACATGTAACAACCTAACAAGCTCCAGGGTGTGAAGTCTCCGGCATCAGATTCCCTAGTATCAACTTTAGGTATGCACTCTTGCCGCTCTGTGTTATTTGGAGTCACTGCCTAGATGCGCAGATGCTGCAGCCAAGTACCTGCCTAGGTAGGTACTGAGTTAGGTAGCTAGACATCAATGTCTCAACAATTAAGCAACATCTAGTGCTGCTTGTGTCTTTATGGCAAGTACAGTGGGTGCTTCAACTATTTCTATAGCACCATCTTATTATTGGTTGGGCATGCTATCCAGCCCTCTCGATCTCCGACTGCCAGTTCTTCCCTCTGTCAAAAACGTGGACACACAAGATACCGTCGCGCTAACTTGCAGATTGGTAATGAACCAAGTCTCTTGAGGTATTTTCAATGCTAATTATCATAATGCCCCAAATTATGGCAAGTAATAAGTGGCTCACAGAGCCCCGCCTAATAGCAAGGTCTCTTCTCTCTCAGGCTGACCTTCCCTCGCTCAAGCAAACATTGAAGCAGTGCTAGTGCCAGCCTACCAACCAGACCAGTTGACTCCGTACGCCCATTCGTAGTCACGTCTAGTGCCACAGATATGATTTCAACCCAGCTTTAGTATTCCAACTATGGGACATCTCCAATACCCCATCCTCCTCGTCCTTTCCTTGCCTATGCAAATGCCGTAAACCAATCAAATAAAAAAAAAAAAAAAAAAAAAGGGTATACAAAGTCTTTGTACAAAAGCTGCCCGCAACAAGGCTCACTTGTATGACAAATCTCAAGCACACCCAGCATGCCCAAATATACAGTATGACGACAACTTGTGGCTCTGGTCCTGTACTTGAGTCGTGCCTGCCAATATCACACACAAGTCGTTTTTGCGTTTCCAGCTGCACGAAATAGAAATAAATAAGATTGGTCAACGTCGAGTAGTCCGTCTCCTTGCATCATCTCTCTCGACAATGTTGACACTTTTGTCTTTGAGTATGATTGCTCCGTAGAACAGCAGCCCGTGGTATCTCTTGATCAAATAAAAAGAAAATAAATGAATAGAAATAGATATAGAAGCAATGCCATATAATATCACTCGTCGTTAAACTGTGCATCGTGTACGGTGGGTAGTCGCCAACCCATATGTAAAAGTAAATCGGGGGGAACACAAAATTTGTTTGAAGTTTCGCATAATATCTTTGGCTCTCCGCTGAGTCCGCTCGCAATTCGTTTCTTCAAAAATCGATAGTCCTCGAGAATTATCCCAAAATTATCTTCAAAAAATCAGCCTAAGAACGTAGCCTTTGGCAGGAGGCGCAACGTCGTCGCTGTCAGTTATTGTTTCGTCAATCGACATCTCCCATTCGCGCTTGGTCTGTGTAGGCGGTTCGACAACTTCCTCGATTTCTAGGCGCATATCTTGACCTTCCTTCAGCTCGCGAATAACATCATCGTCCATCTCAATTTCCAACCCTCCTCCCTGTAGTACGTGTATCGACCGTAAGACCTTGGCTGGTTCAACGCCCCATTTGCTGGCAATCCTGCCATGGAATTCTTCCAAAGTTCGCTTCGAGAGATAAATAGCCCGGTGGTAGGTCGGCTTCTCTTGTTCGGACTTGTCGTGATATTGCACATAAAAGCAAGCAACCGGCTTTTCAGCTTGTTCCGGCGGAGGCCGATATGACGGATCGACGCCAAGAGCCTCAATCCATCCGCTCAACGTACCAGACTCATCTGTACGGGTGACTCGGGATAGTTGTTCAAACGTCTTCCCCGAAGCAGCGTTATCGATATTTTGCCACATACCAGACGCCTGAGAGGCCAGGGACAGGGAGCTGGGAGACGGGGAAATCATTGACCCAGTGACCGAGGATTTCGTGCTGCGAGCTTGCCAATTGGGCCCTTCACGGGACACCTCCAGCTTGTTTGGAGGAGACATGTCCCCGGGAAGAGACACGGGATGGAGGTCGGGGTTGTCGAGATCCTCGCCTCGCAGGTAAAGTATGCTGATTGGCCTTGTGCTCGTAAACATGTCTTGCAGTGTCTGCAACTTGATCTGTAAGTCTTCCTCCAGTGTCATCCGATTTCCACCTGCTCCGGCAGAGCTAGCAGAAGACATGGACCAGGTCCGTTTGTGCTTCTGCACCTTGCCTGGTCGTTGAGGATCGCTTCCTTTGGCAGCATTGCTTATTCGTTTTCGTTTTCCCACGTCCTTCATACCGCTTTCAATCTGTGCAAGTTGCTGCTTCAGCTTGTCGATAGACTTCTTTACGTGGGCGATATCGTTGGAAAGTTTCCTCTCAGCTCCATGGTCTCGGAAGAGTTTCACTTTGCAAAAGCAAACCTCGGGATTCGTTTCGGCCTCTTTCGGGGAGCCGTCGGCGGGGATTTGACTGGTTTTTGCACAAAGTCGTACAGGAATACCCTTGACGCCTTTTGAGTGACTGAAGTCGGTGGACAAAAAGTTAAATCGGACAGCAAGGTTAATTTCGGGGGAACCGTTGGCTCCGGGAGTCCAAGTAACGCAAAACCCGTCAAAGGAGGAGCTTTCCACTTCGATTCGTGGTCGCTTATCATCGGTCTCTGCAGGCTGGCCCGCCTCGACATACTCAACAGCCTGAAGCTTGCCACCTCTTTGATGAGCCTCATTGGTGCCTCTGCCCTCTTTCCACAGACCCCAACAAACACTGGGCTTCTGTCTTTGCTCTTCTTCCTCGAATGACACACGCACAAACGTTCTGTACTTGGTACCTGGTTGCACCGGAACTGTTCCGCTTGTATCAACAACAGAGAGTGAATACGCCTGTCCTTTGTTGAGGTAGGTAATTGGGATTTCGTCTGCATGTTTGATCATGGCGGTAGGTGCATTTAGCGTGGAATGAAAGCGAAATTTCTCGGCGTTCGGTGGAAGGGCATGGCTCATCTGCATGCGACTGACAATCTTTTGCTGCTGCAGGGCCGTTGGCGCCATAGACGGCACGCGGTGCTCTGGTGGTGGTGCTTCCAACATAACACCATCCTGTTCCATAGTCTCGTAGCCAGTGTCTTGATGAACAAATGAAGTAGGTGCAAAGGCTTGTTGGACAGGTTGTGCTCCCTGGATGAATGGATTGAAGTGATGGAACTGATGTGGTTGCAACGCTTGGAATCCAGACATGTCCATGACAGCAGCACCGGAATGGAGAGGGTCACCGGAGTTTGGCATGGATAGCGGCGTGCCTATGCCTCCAGCTCCTAGTGTTGGCGTATGCAAATCCCCTGCTTGTGAGTGAAAGAGGGTGTTGTTACCTCCTGGAGTAGGCGTATAGTAGCCAGGTTGCGCATTGGCAAATGCGTTAAACGCATAGGAGTTCGGGTCTAGGAGAGAGGGTGTAAATCTCCATGGCTCATGAGACGCTCGAGGCGTCGGATCTTGATCTCGAAATGCGTCGTTTTCAACATTTTGGGCCCTGCAATTCGCAGTCGGGGTAAATTAGTCTCGTTATCGGAGAAGCTAGATGCCAACGGATAATGAAGAAACCTCGTCTGTTGGCAAAAAGAGGTACCTGGTACCTCTAGATCTCTACTAGAGGCACAGACAAGCCCTCGGTTGGCAAGGAAAGGGGAAACATACCTCGGATCTTGGGGAGGAAGATTGATGGTCGGGTTGTCGACGGTGGAAGTTGGCTGGGTAATGGTTGGGGCAGACCCTTCTGAGGTAACCGCCGCAACTTCAGGAAATTGTTGCCTGAAGTTTGCCAACAGGTCATCGCCCGGCTTTTGTGAGCTTGTTCTGATTTCAGACGGTGGTGTTAGTCACTGGAGTCGTTGGGGATCAGCGACGGTAGATAGGCTAGAACAAAGATCAATCCAGGGCGGGAGGAAGTGTTCCATGTGCCTGAGGACGTCAAAGCTTTTGCAAATCTACAGCATAGTCGTAAAGAATACCCATCAGATAGTCTGAGTATACGCCTGGGAAACCACTTACCTTTGCCGAAACATGGTGCTGGGGATCGAGCGTCTATCACTGCCAAGATCCCGCAATGTGTAAGGAAGACGTCAAATTCGCCGATTTAGCCTGACAAAATTTCCAGCTGGGTCCTTGGCCGATAAATGCTTTCGCGTGATGAAGGGTTTCCCATATGAGAAAGGCTCAGGAATTCATGTGCCCTCGTTTGTCGGAGCCGTGAGGCTAGCCAAGCTATAGCAGTGACTTAAAGCCAGAAGCCACGACGGGAAACAGGTGCTGTAAAATAAAAAGAGTAAGCGCGAAAGGCCGAAGACGGATGTTGAGCCCAAGAGCTAGAAAAAATAGCAAGTCAGGGGCGAGACTGTAAAGAAAGAATTTGAAAGAGAAATATACAGCGAGAGGATAGAAGATGGAAGAGGAGTGAAGAAGAAAAGATGAAGTCGAAAGGGTAGGGCGTGTGAAAGAGAAGTCTGGTGTGAGCCAGGGTCGATGATTAGTCGTTTGGTCTGGTTTGGTCTGGTCCTGTCAGTCAATCAGTCAGTCAGTCAGTCGCCCACCCAGCCAAGCACATTGGAGAGAGAAAAAAGGACAAGGAACAGACGGACCTCGTTCAACTTGAGGCATAGAACGTAGTACCTAGGTACTTAAGTACAGGCATTTGCTGAGCAAGGTACCAGACCAAACTGAGCAGAAGAGACCAAGCCAGACCGGACCACTCCATGTCCTGTCTCCAGTCAAGCAACAGACTGCAGCTCTGCACTCTGTCTGGTTCACCATTTCATGTCGGCCCAGCCTGCTAGCTCTTGGGGGAGGGTGTGGGGGCTGGGCACTTGCCTGCCAGGCATAAACATGGAGGACAAGGGCAGGAGTACTTGAGGTCGATAAGAGGAGCCGCCCCAAGCACTCCCAGGGCACTCCCCAAGCACTGGCCTGGACATTTGCATCCGCACAACATCCACCAGACATCCACATCCACATCCCCATCCGCACACCAACAAGCCTTGGGACTGGGCTCACACCCTCCCGATGCTCTGTCATCTGTGTTGGTGCTTGTGCCAGACACCCCGAACCAGCTCAAATGTTTTCAATGTTGTCTTGCGGCCCTTGGAGTACACGTCTAATGTGGTGGCCTGGCCCTGGTCGATATCTCGAGCTTCGCTGGAAGCTCGCCATCCAGATGCGAATTTGTCAACATGTCAACGTGCTCCAATGTCCCTCATCGGTAGTGCCAAGCCGACAGTTACGAATCGAGGTCAACAATGTGCTTCAGGCACTCTCTGTTGTGCATGCACGTCCGCAAATACTGCTTGAGGATCTGACTCTGTGGTCTGGTGGCTCGGATGCCTAGGCCGATACGACAACGAAGTCCCAGGTTGCCAGGTCCATAACTGAACATTTCTCTGAGCTGTACAAAGTACGGGGCCTGGTCCAGCTCCAACCGACTTTCTCACATTGTGAAGGGGGAGTGTGAATAAATTTCGTTGTGGTGTGAGTGGGTGGCGTCGACATAGGAAAGAGGATGGAGCATACCCCCAAAAGAGGAAGAAAAAATCACTTACAGCGCTGTGCAGTACCCGTCATGCCAGTAACTAATAAAACGACATGCAGAGATTTGCCGCCTGGGGCCAAAGGAAAAAGGTCGTGCTTTTGTGGATATTTGATCTCGCACTGACGGGGATCTGTTGGTTCAGGAATAGAAACGGCAGTCTCCGTCTTTTATCATCAAAAACGATCCCGGCCAGGGTTATGTCGAGCATGGGATAAGGTTGAGGTGTAAATTTGGTCATGCTTGCCTCACCTTGTGCCTACCATACGCACATGGACGGAACACGCAGTAAGGATTGCGAGGAATGTGGCAAAATGGACGAGGGTTTGGCCAACATCTCATGTCCTAGTCAAGCCACACGCAATTTACGGGCCTTCATGTTGTGGCAACGGCGAACCTCTGGCGCTCTCAAGTAGGAACGAGTGTTAGATGAGTAGCTGGAGGCCAGAGATGACAGTCCAAAATTGCGTCACTGTGCTTGTTCATTTCAGCTAGAAGCTCAAAGCCGCTAAATGGACACGTATGACGAGCGAATCTGCGGTGGTTGAATTGGGGAATGGACCCGGCAAACATGGCAAAACCTGCAAGGAGTTGATTGAACTTGCCCACTTTCAACTGGCACGATTATAAGCATGTGGTGGTTGTACATGCTGATCCAAAAAAGAAGAGGAAAGATTGAATATTACAACTTCCTCTTGTGGTCACGATTCTACGAGGTAATTGGCGTCGTTTGACACCAGTGCGGCGGCGAACCCATAACCAGGCAACAGTTCCTGTCTGTTAGACGCAGCACATGTGAGAGAAAAGGTACGACCCCATGCTGCTATTTTCTCAGATACAAGTGTTTCAATGAATATATGACAAGTTTAGTCGTTTGCTTGACTTGAGAGTCGACCAATATACCACTTCCTTCGGCATTGATCCGCAGCACATGGACGCACGGCAGCTGCAGGATGCATATACGTCGAACTTCTGTCTTGTCTACCTAGGTATGTGGACTGACTGCCGTTCAGGCATTCGCTATTTTGGCTCCCATAAGCTCACTGTAGGAAGAGTCACACCTTGGATATACATGGTGACGTGACTGAGGCCGTCCGGCTATGAGCGGCTACCATTCTTTCAGGCTCTTCTCCGTTGTAGTACACATCTACTCCCAAGTCATGCTCAATCCAGGTACCAGGAGGCAGAAAAAACGGCGGCATTGGTGGCCTGTACAACCAGGAGGTTAGTGCTGCGGCAGTCTTGAGCCCGGCCGCGTTGTTTCATTGTCTGATTCTGCCTGGGTCACTGGCAGAGGTTTCTCCACGCATGCAAGCTGGCTGCTAACCACTACATTTTGCATAATGGCGAATTCCACGGTGAGATTATGGTGTTGGCGCCGTTGGATGGGCAGTTGGCGATATTGAAGGACCACATAATAGCGTGTACTAGCACCTGCTTAGATGCTTCCGCGACAGCCAAGGCTCCGTGTTGAGATGAGATGGAAGCACATACTGACTGCTTTAGACCCTCCAGGAGATGAACCAGGGGCTAATAGTGCTGGGACGGCTCCGCTGACATGGGCAGCGGCTTCGATGGCCGAACAGAACAACATGGAGCAAGCATCCAGACGGAGGCATGGGTCGAGGAGAACTGGGGCCGACGAAGCCTGGTGCTCAAATGTTGTCGGATTGTGGGTTTTGGAGGCGCTCTCGAACGCGATCCCTGTTGGCCACAGCCGCAACGACGGACTGCGAGAGGTCGCCTGTACCCGTAGCTTAATTGTTAGTGCGTGACAGACCAGGTCGAGGCCCTGCCCAAGTTCTAAGGTGCCAAGTCCATTGACCAGTGCCACGCCCAGCCAAATGGCCATTTTGATTTTGATCGATTCATTAATGTTGACTTTGATTTGGCTTGGTCCTTTTTGATGGTCAACTGGTCAATCTGGTCAATTTGGTCAATCTGGTCTGGCTGACTGGACCTTTGAAGTTGGGGCAGGGCAGGTCAAGTCGTGCTGGCAAATCTGTCCATGTCTTGCAGTCTGGCCCGGTCCAGTCCATTTGATCTGCACCACACAGACCACATCGCCCTGCGATATTCGCCATCTCGGATCCGCGATGAAATCGACACTACAGGACATCATCGTCCATCAAACTTTTTGCAACCCGCGCTGAAGTGTTCAATGTCTCATCGTAACAAAAAAAACAATCTACACATACTGTCAAGCACATCGCGCACATGCGACCTCCGTCATATCCCTGTAATCGACTCTACTTGTCGTCCAGCCACAAACTGCTGCCCTCCTCCATCTCTGCCTTCCCGCAGGACAAACTGTCGATTCTGTGAAGTTGGGACACATCGATCATCGTCGACGCCACTGTGGCTGGTGCCACGCAGTCACACCTCCGCACAACGTTGTGGCTTTTGACGACATCCAATGTTTCCGCCTCACATGTTGGGTTCTGTTGCACTGGGATGGCTGCCATCAACAACCATCATCAGCAAACGCAGTTCCATCCCGAAACCAATGTACGTATTCTTTCGGCCCGTAGCTATCATTTCTTCCATATTGGTCGCCATTACTAACAAACTTGTAGCTTCTAAATTCAGGATAGTGCAAACCAACTACGTAATGGGCTGGCCGTTCGCCGTTCGTTGCCCACAGTCCGCATCAAGCCAACAAACTAGTACCTGTTGAACCATCAAACTGGCATAGGGCTGTCAGCAACAACGACCAAATCTGCCACCTCTTTTGGCACGATAGGCTCTCTTGACTCGGTGCTCGTTGTATGGTGGTGTTGAAACAGACAGTTGGAGGTAATGCTCTGTGTGAATCTGAAGAACAGTCCATGTGAAAACTGACATCAATGGCTGCCAGCAAACGCATTTTACCCCGTATTGCAAAATGAATCAGGCACGGCAGTGCATCATCCTAGACGATATCGCCACCAGCTTTAAGGGTCCGTCCCCAGCAGCCTTACAACTGAGCATGCTACTGCATGTCTACAACCTCCTTACACCGCGCAAAGCAACCCATCCCCGAACACCAAAGAACTTCGGTGCAACAACACTCCCAAGCCCTTTCACAGGGGGTCATGGTTGTGTGGGCCACGACACGAGGAGCAGCGAAACTCCACCCTCACTCCATCTAGCCGACTGCAGCCACGGGCCGACCACGGCTGGCATGGGATGCAACAACCCACGTCCCACCAGATTACTGCTTGCTGCCCTTCTTTCCGTCGTGAGCCACGCAGCCAGGCCAGACAACAGTGCAGTAGTGAGGAGGGGAAACTAGGGAATTCGCCGGTGTTGGAGGAACAGCAGCTCATCGTGGCATAAGTGGGTTCTATTAGCGGACTCCAGAAGCCAGATCGGCGGGCTCGCAGGCCTTGTCCGTCCTGTCTGTGGCCCATCAAAACTCAACTGTGCCACATCCCTTTTGCAAACTTGCAATTTGCTCCAGTTTGCTCTGAT
Source organism: Pochonia chlamydosporia 170 (assembly GCF_001653235.2). Taxonomy (NCBI): domain Eukaryota; kingdom Fungi; phylum Ascomycota; class Sordariomycetes; order Hypocreales; family Clavicipitaceae; genus Pochonia; species Pochonia chlamydosporia. The sequence goes on from NC_035793.1 coordinate 2,286,811, forward strand.
TCCTTGGGCCAGACATTGTACACTACTTCGGCGAAAGCGAATGTTTTGCGGGTGGCCCCGCTACATGCCGTGTGGCTGTGTCTATTGTCTGTACCACCGCGCGCAATGAGACTAGCAGGACAGAGCACAAATCACAAATTTAGCTGCCAGCCCCTGACGGAGGTTGTGCCGGCTACCATGAACCAGGTCGTGGACTTTTTCCCAACGCCTTTCAAATAAGACCCAATTTGGCCTGCCCGAAAACCCACGGCATCGTTCAGCACAGTGTTACTCACCAAAGGACTAATATAATAGCTTTGCTAGCATATGCTAGGATATGCATGCAGGGACTTTGCGGCGGCCGCCCACGAAAAACTCTACACAACTGACCAAAATTTGCAGCAGCGTTTCGTCATGGTGGCTTTTGTTGCGTCCAACATCATAGGTCCGCGCGGTTAGTTTGGCGCCGCCTGATCAACACTGAGTACGAGAACATGTCATTGTGCACATGGTTATCTTCAGCAACAATGACATCAGCGGCCAATACCCCTATTGCACTATTTCCCCAAGATGGCAAATGCACCGTCACGCCAGCGACGGTTAATGTGACGTTGACGCACAATGCTCCAAAATTTTTGGATGGCTGATTTGTAAAGGTCATGTCGCTGGACGGACAATACGCCGAGGATGTTTACCCGTGCGAAATCCATACATGAACTCCATGGCTAACAAAAGGATAGGGCTTACGCCCTTGCTTGCTTTACGAGATGATCGGCCAGAAGGGTCCAATGGAGGCATATCAAAGGCTGACATTTTTCTGATTCTCCAGAGCGGATCATTGTAACATTGGCGGTCGATGATATTGACTTACATGCTGCAACGCAGCGTCATAATCTACGGCAATACCAGAAGACAGCGCAACACTGACATGTTGACCCTTTATCCCAAGACATACCTACCATCATTTGAGAGACAGCATAGCGTTTTCATTGCATCGATATTATGCGCATTTACCTTTTTTCTTAATAGAAACCTTATGCTCACAGCACAGTTTAGGGAGCCTCAGCCCGCATTCAGGAGTATATGTTACTTACTGCAGCCGCTCTTGGAAGGCCCTGAGATGTGTGGCTCGGGGATCTCAGCCGAGAGACGCATAGAATATTATTAGATGCCCATTTCGAACCCCAGGCCCTGTGGAGCAGTGGATTTCGGGGTCGAGAATGGGTCACGAATGTCGGGGGGTCAATTTTGTAAGTGTCTCTTAGTGAGTGAGTACTCCGTATTGTAGACAGGACCGACTGACCGAGTCTTGTCTGGCACAGAGCAGCTGCCCAGAGTCCGCCTCTGATGAGTATTCGACAAACTTAGGCCAGGGCAAGTCAAGGGCAGACAGATTGACTCGCCCTGTCCTTCCTTGATTTTTAGCTCAATACCCCCGGAGAGCCATTGTGGCTGTGTTGAGTCGTTGTCTTTCGGCTTGCGGCGAATATCAATCATTTAAGACGCCACACCTTCGATCGACACAGCGAAATCCCTTCTTTGGAAGAGACTGGGGGTGGTTGCCAGTCAAGTCAATTCGACAGACATGGCATTTGTTCCACCACCCACCACCGTTGGCTCTTCACTCACTCAATCCATGCACACACGCATCGGCTTTTTATTTTTTTTGGGGCCGTCAATCCATTGCACATCAATTTGTCCAGACCACGGTCTGTGGAGAGTTTTACAATCTAGTGTGGCTGGTGACGTGGCTTGCTCGCTTCTCCTTGGACGTTGGGCCCCTGCTTGCCCTTCCGCTCCTCTCCTCTCCTCTCCTCTCCTCCCGGAGATCTTGGCCAACGAAGATGATGCTTCCGCCCCAGCACACGTTGTACGAGCTATGTGTGTGTGTATGCATGCCACTTGCGACGGCAAAAAACAACTAGGGGAAGGCAAATTCGGCGCTGTCGATTCGACGGGAGTTTGGCGAGAAATAAACCCGACAATTGTCATGCCAATTGACAATCGTTTTGCCACTCGATTCAAAAGTACGCGTAACCTCTGCTTGCAGTATGAAGTTTTGGTTGGGCAGGAATGGATGTGAGGCTTCACATGTCTTTATGGGTCACAACAAGGGATCATGGGCCGCCATTCATCAGTGAAGGTCGTATTGTCTCCCTTCTCAACGTTGTCTTCGTCTGTATCCTCGGGTTCCCAGGAGACTTCTGGGAGGCCTCTGTACATTCAGTTGCCAGAACTGTAGACTTCCTATGGAATGGAAATGCCTGTTTTTTCGGTCGTTGTGCAGGACAACAAGGACACATCTGATGCCATCCCAAGGGCAATTTTTAACTTTTTACTCCTTGTAAGGGGTCTAAGCTGTGGCCGAGTAGCATTTTCTTGGCGGCTTGGGGCCCGGAACTGAGCGAAACTCGAAGCGGACGTCCAAAGTTGTCGGATTGGCTTGTTCCAGTTGGTTCCCTTGCAACCTTGCCAATGTCTCACCGGCCAGGAACAAGCGCTTCACTGCCACAATCTAGTATCTCTCTTCCCAAAAGCTTGGGGGCTCTTTGAGACGCTGGACATCGGCATGCGGATATGTTCACTGACAGTGTGGTAAGTTCCGCAACTTTACTCTTCATGCCTAGTCATTTCTCTGCCTCCAGATATCTTTCCCACGAGATGTATCCCGTCGGCTAGTCTAGAGCGGAGCAATATGTCCCAATGATTCGGGTTTGACGGGAACTCCATGTGGGGAGATGGCGCCGCAGTGACATTCTTCAGCTACCTATTTTTTTTTTTTTTTTTTTTTAGTTTGCAGTGGAGGTTCTGGAAGTATTGCTCCTGAGTGTGGATGTCGGTGGCGGCGGTTTCCGTGGAATGTGTTTCATCAGGCGCTTCCTGTATTTTGTTTCCTTAGGAACGGAACTATTGTGTAGGGTAGCCCACTTAGGCTCGTAACATATGAAGAGAGAGTTTGCATTAGATTAGGGAAATGCTGGTGGACCATGCATATCAGATATGCGGGTGTTCTTTGTCAGTCTTGTTTTTCCTGGCTGCATAATTTTATTGGTGGTTTTTAGCATTGTCCTGTTTGCACATCAATTTAAAGAAGTAGACGCAGCTATCTATCACAAAGCGATGATACGGAAGCTTGGCGTGCATCTGCCAAAGGGACGCCATGCTGTATGTACACCGTCGACTATGATTTACTCACGTATCCCTACGTTAAAATATTGCTGCAGAGATTCAATTCATACTTTCAGAAGAGTGGCAAGTCTGTTCAGGGCAGTGCCAGCTGCAGCATTGACAAGTTTCGTGAGCTCTTACCCACTGCAAAGTGCTGAGGCGATGGCACAATCATTACTGAGCAGTCTCCATATTACCCGGAAATAGTCTTTGAGTTTAATGACCTTGCAATCTTACTGGTACACCCATAGACGAGACTACATTTCACTCTAAGTCGAGACGGAATAGGGTCGCAGCTATCGGGCTACCCTGTAGAAGAAATGAGATTGTTGGCTAATCTCGCTATAATACCACAAAAATGTTCGGTGCGAGAGGGTTAGAACGTTAAACATAGATTCCAGATCTGTAGAGCCAAGTCACATATATTTCTGTCCGGTACGTTCATTTATCGACTGCGAGATAGGATTCTCAAAGTTTCTTCTGACAGTTCCAGATTGTCTAAGCTGCTACGGAAAGTCACTGTTGAGCATTGCGGGATCAATTCTTCATCAGAAGCTATGTAAGAAGATAATACTCCCTCATTTACGACAATAGTGAGTCCTGTCAGGCGTACATTACTCTCAGATGAGGTTAGATACAAGCCGTCCATTTCATATGCTCGTTGCGGTTTGCAGTAGGGAACATTGGTGATAACTCTCAGCATATCCATGTGCGAAAGTCCTGGCGTAGGCTGCTTTGCGATTAACAACCGATTGGAAGCTCTGCAAGAAACCTGGCAGAAAATCGGGGATGACGCCTCTGATCTGACAATGATTGGCACTTCGTTCATCAAAGCACGTAATGTGGGAACTCTCGTCTGAAATCTTGAAGGTGTAATGGTTTGGTCGCTATGTAAGCTCATCAACAACACCCGCCAAGTTGCGGTGGTCATCCAAAAGAGGTTTCCTATAGTGATGATCAAATGTACACAGCGATATGCCCTTCGGTCTTCTCAAGAATGATGTGATGGATAAATGCTGTCGTGATTGGCCGTCCTTCTCTCTTTGTCGCCAGTGCTGACTGACTGACTGCTAGGACGTACCATGTGAATCACTCAACGCTGAGTGTAGTCTATAGAGATGACTTGAAAGCAAAACTGGTGAAGAGGTCGGATTCACCGGAAGAGATATTATTATACCGATTTTGGTGTTTGCGCCTTGAGAGGAGTTGTCAGCTTGTTAGTGAGCTTTGCTACTCCGCGAGGCGTCACCAGATTCACCAGATGAAGCCTGAATAATTGGGTGTTGCTCATGTACTTCAAAGTACTTGAAAAATGGGCCTGGTGGCCGGTTAGGAACTCGAGGATTTTGAAATGAGACGCTGTCACAACCTCTGTATGACTTGGTAGGCTTCATATGCTGGTTTCCGAATTCTCACCCATTCAACTTTGATAACAATTTCGATAATAGTTAATGAACAGAAAAAAGTATTTTTGGACGGCGGGTTCCTTTGCACCGTAGCTTACTTATCCAGCCTACTATTAGCTCTGGTGACTGAACAACAGTGTCGGCCATGGTTGCAATGCCTTGGAGCTGGCCAAGGTATTTCCCTTGGGGAATGTGTCATTTGTCATTTTGAACCAGACTGGACGCATCATAAGATGAAGTATTCTAGAGTGCAGAATCTTACTGTAACACCATCGCCTTACTTACATATGTTGATGCACAGTATTACTCATTGCAGCATGAATGAATGTTTGACTTCTTCCCAGCTCCAGTTCCGACAGCAGACGTCCGGCAACGGAACTGGGTCACAGCAAAACTCGGCCGAGTGGCTCCCCGTCTCACAGTTCCGCCTGACCTTGAATTGAGTCCAACAGGCTTTGGGCACAGCACCCAAGGGAGCCACAAGAAGCCCGTGTGTCGACCGTCCACCCCCACTCCGGAAGCAATTCAAGTCAATAGGGAAAATGCCGTGGGCCGAGGCCGGTGGTTGAAGTGCGGTGTGGCGTGCTGTTGTGTGGTTCGCCAGTCTCGGGTGGCATCATCGTACTTCTCAGGGAGTAGTTGTTGGTGATTGTTGAGAGCTTCAGCTTGAGCTTGCGAGATCATCTCATGTCCAACAGAAGAAGTGCCGTGCTGTTGGTCAGTGCCATCGTTCATGCAGCTTTCAGCAGTCAAGGTGATGCAAGGTCCAATGCCGTGGTGAAGCCGGGTATGAAGCCGCCCATGCCTCTGGGTGGTGCTTGTGTCATGAAGCGGCGGATGTGGCAGACGTCTTGACTCTACTGTTGGAGGGTACCCAGCCCAACGCCAATGGATGGATTTCTGAGAGTCATGGACGTGGACATGGACGTTGATGTGGATGAAGACGAAGACGAAGAAAATGGAGGCCCCCGCCGTGGGTCCTTGGATTGGATCCCCTCTTTTTGCCTCGGAGGCAAAGAAGAGCTGAAATGATTTTTTTTTATGGAACAGTACGGAGTACAGTACAGTACAGTACCAACATGGCATGAAAGAATATTCCTAAACCAGAAGGAACGACGGGTTGACTAGCAGCAGGCGCGGAAGCTGACTTGTTTCTCAACGTAAACCACGAATTCCCCATGACATCGGCTTGACATTCCACATGTCACCAACGCCCTTGGCAATGTCAATCAAGCAAGTAAACAATCAATCAATCGATCAATCAATCAAGACGCTGCTCCGCTTCCTCGTCAGGCAATGGCGGCTGCAAGATCCGTCCCAAAATATTGTCTGCTACTCCTCTTTCGGTCACCTCCCGCCAAGGTCCGCGGACTGGAGTTGCTCAAGTATGCAGTCAAGGATTCTTCGGCCTAATCGACAGCGGACTGGTTCCGGTCCGTCTCCCAATTCCGTGTCAAGTCCATGTCCATCCATCTTTTGATGCCTCCGCTTTACTTATGACCGATCTAATCCGTGGCCGGTAACGGTGCTATGGCTGTTTTATTAAGACAGCCAGACTGGGATTGCACCAGACCCCCAACCTGTTGCCAAGTCCATTTTTTACTAGTTATTTCGCCTTTATTACCCAGACATACCATAACGCTTTCTCCAATTATCTGTTTCTTCTGTCTTTCATCCTGTTGAGAGTCGGTCAGTGTTACTGGTCTCCCTTGAAAGAGTCTTCTTCATCAACCTTTTCGAACACTTCTATTCCATCTAGATAAAACACGGAAGGTTTTGTACTTGCGGCTGTCTCTTTTGACCACTTTCTCTGTACTCTCCGGCCATTGTACTTGACTTTTGTCTGTGCCAAATGTCCCACCGGCTTCCCTTCCACTTTTGTGGAAAACAGACAAGAACATCGAGTCTCGAAATCAACCACTTTTGTTGTGACACCGACATCAACTGAGCCCACACCGAATTTAACTCCATCATTAACCTTGATCTCACTCACAACACCGGCAAGATGGCATCAGATCCCGAAAAGGCTCCTGCCGCGACTTCAGCGGGAGATGGGAATCAACTAGAAGCCTTTCCATCCTCGTCTTCGCTCTCTTCTTCTTTGGACACCGAGTCGCCGCAACTTGAGGCCATCAAAACATCGCACACTAATCGCAGTCGACGATCTATTGCATCCCAACGGCTTGATGTCAACGACCCTTATGAGAATCTCGAACATTGCATCACCCCAGATGTCGAAACTGAAGCTGAGCGTATGGCCAGGGAACCCATCACTTACACCCGCACTGGTACGAGTATCGGCAGTACGGCTTCTCGCCCGCCAGAATTCGAGGTCTATTTTGAAGAGAGTGACCCCGAAAATCCTAGGAATTGGCCATTGTGGTACCGATGTTGGTGCATCTTTTGTGTCTCCTTTGCGACTTGGGTTGCCACCTTGTATAGTACCAGTTACACATCTTCCACTCCCGGCTTAATTGAAGATTTTGGCTCAACAACCACAATCGTCACACTTGGCATGACGACGTATCTTCTGGGCCTCGCCGCCGGTAGTCTGGTTGTTGCTCCCCTGAGTGAACTTTATGGTCGCCAAATTGTCTATATTGTGTGTCTCTGCTTGTGGGCAATTCTCATCGTTCCATGCGGTCTTGCGCAGTCGCTGACCACCATTATTGTTGTGCGATTCATTGGGTAAGTTGATCGAAACCGTTCATTCCAGGGAGACATGTTTCCAAAAGTGCCACTGCTGACTGTATAACCCGCGCAGTGCATTCTTTGGCGCCGTCATGATTTCCAATGCCCCAGGCAGCGTTGTAGATGTCTCAAACCCCGACTATCTCGCCCGAAGCATGTCTCTCTTTGGTGTCGCACCTCTCAACGGGCCAGTGACAGGACCCATCATCGGTGGATTTGTGTTTCAATACCTAGGATGGCGTTGGGCCAACTGGATTGTCCTCATCATGGCTGGACTGGCCATAGCTCTCATGTGCACTGTCAAGGAAACATATGCGCCCAAGATCCTTCAGCGCAAAGCCGCGAGGATGAGAAAGGAGATGGATGACCCTAGATATTGGTGTCAGTACGACCAAAAAGTATCGACCTTGCACTTGCTCAAAGTAAACCTGAGCCGACCATTTATTCTCTTTGCCACGGAGCCCATTTTATGGTTTATGAATTTCTGGTACGCTGCTCAACTCAACCACACCACATTCTCAAAATTGGCCCCTGACTGACCTTGAAACAACAGGATCTCCATCATTTACGGGATTTTGTATCTTTGCTTTGTTGCGTATCCGGTAGTATTCTCAGAACACAGAGGATGGGGGCCAGGTATCTCAGGACTGGCCTTCTGTGGTATTGGCATCGGGACCTTGACCGCCATCGCTGCAGAACCGCTGTTTCGACACATAATCCATTCGCAACCACGGGACCCAGAGACGGGCAAACCATACCCGGAAGCCCAAGCCTCCATCATGGCAATTGGTGCTGTCTGCACGGCCGTTGGCCAAATTGGATTCTCATGGACATGTCTACCGAAATCCATTCACTGGGCTGCTCCCATCGCCTTCGGCATCCCGTTTGGATGCGGCAACACCATCAGCTTCATTTACGGATCCAACTACATCGCCGGTGCCTATGGCATCTACGCAGCCAGCGCCTTGGCTGGTAATGCCGTCATCAGGAGCATCTTTGGCGGCGCTCTGCCCCTGGCTGGCCCGCAAATGTATAAAGCACTCACACCCCAATGGGCAGGGACATTGCTCGGCTTGCTAGAGGTTGCTATTATCCCCATCCCTTTCATTTTCTGGAGATATGGGAGTAAAATTCGAGCAAAGAGCCGAACAATTCGACAACTGCGGGAGGATCAAGATCGGCTTGACGAAAAAAGAGCAAGGGGCCTTGCTAGAATTGAGAGACGAGCAGCCAGACTGCAGGCCGAAAATGCTACCAGGACGGACGAGAAAAGGACTGAAAAGGATGCAGTCAGGACGGATGAGGTAGATGCCGTCAAGAAGAGTGAATGATGAAGGACTTGACACTTCCGATAGAGTCTGCTATAGCAAGGCGTTGTTGGCGTTTCGATTTCTTGGTGTTTTGAATCATGGGGTCGGTCACCGTATTATCTATTACAACTTAATCATAGTGAATAAAGAGAGAAGAATATATCAAAATGATACTGTCATTAAGACTTGATAGAGCCAGACGAGATTCACGCTTTAAGTGAAATGACTTGCAGGAGAACACTTTTGATGCATGCAGCTTGCAGCCCAAGAAGCAAAGGTGACAAGGTGAGGCAAGTGCATGAGACATCATCGTCACGCTATTGTATCACGTCGCACCAGAGCACAAACAATATCCGAATCAGCCACCGGACTACTCAACAAACCTAGTCTCTTCGGAAGCCAAAAAAAAAAAACGAGGAGAAGAGAGACCAAGTATCTTGTAGTAAATGGGAAAAAAAAAACAAAAAAAAATACAGCATGTCAATCGTTCTTTAATAGGAACAGCCCGATGCGGGGGTCGAACCCGCAACCTTGAGATTTCGTGTACTCGTAAGAGTCTCACGCTCTACCGATTGAGCTAACCGGGCACCGAAATTCGATGCGAAAGTTGCAACTGGGGTCCGCTATTGCAGACTATACGGGGTGATGGAAAGAGTCCAGCAATGTTTGAGTACTTCTAGAAATAATCAATGTATAATTCAACAAGGCACTGCATTGTTCAAGCATGTCCCGAACATATGAAGAACCATCAGATAGGCCACTGCCGCGCATCGGACATTTTGCGTGTCTATACCGTGCTGGACACTACCATCGAAAAGATGTCCTCTTTTGGACCAAAGCGAATCGCGACTTTGGCACCGACACTGCTCCATCCTCCGTCTTACGGCGTCCATCCGCGGCAAAATTTCAGATGATCGGCTTCAATCCCTGCCACAGCCGCATCAGAGTCAGCATCCCGGGATCCTTGTCCTTGCTGCCGACGTGAGACGAATTTGGGATCTTGTCCAACAATATGAAGCTCCAAAGTGTCAACAAAATCACGACAAAGTCTCGCCGCAATCTCGTAGAGTTTCAATACAGACAAAACTCACCTCTTTTGGCAAATAACATGCTAACCGCTCCAAGGCCGAGAATCAAGCACCTTCGATTGCAGACACTAACGTCAATGTATCAACTGACCTGAAGCCTGTATGCAAAGTTGCGCTCGCGCCGCCAACCAGAAGATTACAATTGGCCAATCTTCAAGATGAAGCTTGTTTTCATCTTGTCAGAGGCAGCCGTCTCGCTCTCGCTTTCTGAATCAAAATCTCACCATGGCAAGGGTCTAGCTCCCCTTGGGTTAAAGCCGTCGCCAATTTTGGCTGCCGATCCCGTTAAGGCTGACGGGATAGACATGTTTCTGCCCACTCGCTCAGCTTGCAGATTGACATACCATGTTGCCAGTGGAGGATTGGGCAGCGAACACAGGGCAGATATAAAGATGTAATTTCTGCCCTCGTACTTGGCTTCTAAACAGCCTGCTGATTTTCTACATCTCGAGTAGAACGCCCAGGACCACGAAGCGGCTTTGGGCTCCTCAAACTGGTATCGTAACCAGTCAACTTGGCCTCGCCATTTCCCATCTTTCCACACTAGACCATCAATTCTCCCTCTACCAGCCACCATGCCTTCATTTGACACGGAGGTCATCGGTGCCCGCAAAGAAATGGTGGAATGCGAACTCGTTGGTGAGGGCATGGCAGATCTTGTTGGTATTGGAGTACGTGATTCTCTACACATTAAAGATACGCATACACTAACTATTCTTTGCAGATAATGGTAGGCTTCGTTGGACAAGCTCTTCTGTCTCTACTCCTCTCGATATGGGTCTTCTTCCTGTCCAGGCACAGCAACCTAGACACACGGTATGCCAAGGGCACTCTAGAGCACAAGATTGAGCGTAAGAGGCTCGGGTTCGCTTCCGACATTCTCATGATTGGAAATGACATACAAATGGTCCTTGGGGCCTCGTACATGATTAGCGTCTTTGTGATCGTGGACCGCCTAGACTTGTACCACTTACATTTGGTGTTTGACATTGTCAGCTTTGTCGGGTACGTTTGCACACAAGCAAAAACGACCAAATCTTGACACCCAAAACGTACATCAACCCTGACTAACATGTTTCTATTACCATTAGGGTCTCCAACGCCGCAGCCATGGTATGCTGGACATTTTGCAAGGCCAAACTCGACGACGGCACCGATAAACCCCGGAGCAGCGCTCACATCAGTCCCGGCATCGCATACTTCACGCCGCGCCATCGAGCAACCTACGGCTTTGCCGTCATGTTTCTCGCGTTAACCGTCCTTCTCTGCGTCCAGTTAAGCGAGTGGGCGCCAAACCAGGAACCCGGGCGCTGCTACCACGCCCAGCTCATAACTCTTACCCATGCCAACCATCCCGCAGCCGATATCACATATGTGGTCGTCACCGCCGTGTGGATGATCTTCGCCATGGCCAGTGCGATTCTGCTCAACGCCCATCGCCGAAAATGGGTCCTCTTGTCGTCGTTTCTGCAGTTTCCGCTACACTTGTACATGGCGCTGGCTCTGCGGAGCGCCAACCAGGGCAAGTTGGAGGGCGAGGAGTCGGATGAAAACGGGTGGGACTTTGGGCAAACCACTGCTGTGGTGCTCTTGGCGCTGGCTCTGGGGGAGTTGTACCGCAAGGGACGTGAGTATATCCAGTTTGAACGGTTGGCCAGACGTAATGGTATCAAAGGGGGGAGTGTGAGTGTTGAGAGGCCAACGTCGCGAGACATGGAGCTTGAAGAGTTGAGGCATCACAGTTATGATGAAAGTGTTCATGAGGAGCGGAGATATCTGAATCCGGGGGCAAAATAATCCACCAGGTGGTACGTGGTCGAAAGAAGAAAGTTGAGGGAAATATCCCGGTTATTAGGCGCCAAGTCACTGTTTGTGCTTTTGTTCGTCGTTTGGCGTGCTGTCGATACCCATTGAGGAGTGGTTGCTTTACTTTTGTATTCTTTGCACCTCTTCATGTAGAAGGTGGGCAAATTCTACGCTTCTTTTTCAAGCTCTGCCATGGCTGCAGGACATTTCACCAAATCAAGGGCATCAAAGTGCAATGAGTGAAGACCTCTCATTCTATTCAGACCAGACTTTTTATCAACCGCTGGGTCATCAAGACTTAGTTCCCCCTGAAGAAACTCCAGCTGGCTCTCAACTTTTCCCTTCTAAATGCCATGCTTCCATTTTTTTTTCCTCCCACGTCCCTTCCCCATCTCCCAATCTCCCATTGATGAGATCAGTTTTCCTCATTATACTATACTGCCATGATAGAGGCTACATACACCAACGTGACGCCCTTGGTTCGATGTGATGCAATTGACGGTATTCCAAAACCCCAAAAAAGCCAGTCTCCTCCTTGTCATGCGTGCGTACATCCACAAGCCATTCAACACTGTGGCATCTGATCAATTCCTTTCGGTTGTCGACATGGCCTGAATGTCCACGCCAGTGGCGGCCATTGGTATAACTGTTCACAGCATGGTATAGCCCTCATTTTGCGATTCATATCATGGTAAATTTTGCCCATTCCATATACATACGGAAATCTTGTCGCCCGTTTATGCCTCCCTCTCCAAACCTTCGAGCTCTCTCAATACAGCTGACTTGGTGTTGATTTTCTTGACTTGTGTATCTTCGAGCTTCTCCCCACCAGCAAGTCGCATTTCCAAATCCTCGATCGCACGAATCTTCTTCTGGAGGCTGCGAACCTTCTTGGCATTGGCACTCTGGCCAGCATCAATCGCAGGAGCCGCGACGGGCGCGCCGCCTTGGTTCTGCGCAGGGTAGTTGTTCTGTTGACCAGGGTTGAATCGCTGTCCGTGGTGAGTGTTGCTTCTGCTGCGGCTACCACCGTTGTTCCTTGATCGGCTTCGGTGGTCTCGGCCGTTGCTGTTAGGCGGGCCGCGACGTTCGGGGCTCCTACCAGATCCAGGGGCACGGTTGTCGTATGGAGCAAGGCTAGCACCACCATTGGGCTCTGCCTCAGCAGGTCGGCCCTCTTGGTGGTTCTTCTTGCCGCGCTTCTTCTTGTTCTTCTTGGCGCCATCGTCACCCAACGGCTCAGCACCAGGGACACTCTTGGCATTGGGCTGTGAGCCTTCCGCAGGTTCGGCGCCAGGGACTCCTCGGCGAGGGCGGCCAAAGCCATTGGGTCCAACATTCTGCGTTCCGTTGCTCACGAAGTGAGCGGCACCACCCTCGTCTTCACGCTTGAAGTGAAGTGGTGTAGCAAGGCCCCTAGCACCAGGAGGTCGGTAGGCTCCTGCAGGCTTGCTGGGCGTCTTCACCGTACCAAGGTAGGCAGCAGCAGAGGTGTGAGGGGAGGGCACAGGATTGAGCGGATCCCCGCCGGCCACATTCTCAGGAGCCGACGGTCGCCACAGAACATTGTACAACTCGACCATATCTTCGTTATACATGATGGTGCCGCCCACGTGCCACAGCTTTACGCCATTGTCGACACGGAGGCGAGGCGAGGTCGTGGCCGTCATGATATATCGACTATCAGGGCTCCATTCGCACACGCTGGGATTGCCACTTTCAATGGTGCAGACCTTGCGGTAGTCCTTTTCCAAGTCATACACATCGATCTGACCTGCCAAGTTGCCAAAGCCAGCAACAAGAACAAAGCGGGCACTGGGGGAAAACGTAATGGTGTTGCGAGGACCCAGAGGGAAGGAGTATTTAGCCACAGCTCGGTCGTTGAAGATGGTGGCTTTTGCTGGCATGTAGCCATAGACGACACCAAACTCGCGCGAGTTTGGTGACCAAGACACATCATGAATAGGACCTTCCTTGTCGAGGGTCACGCGAGCATCAAAAGCGCCGTTGGTGCTAAGCAGGTACAGCGTGGTCTCGCCATAATAACTCTTGCCAGATCTGTCGACATCTGTCTGGGCCAGGACAAGCAAGGAGGAACCGCGTTTGTTCCATTTGAACTGAACTTTGTCTCCTTTGAAAAAGGTCTTTTGGGAGATGGGGTTCTGGAAGAGCGGGACGTTGTAGACCTTGACGACGGCTGGTTGGCCCTGTAAAACGCAAGTTAGCACGCTGAAGGAACCATTTGTGTAGTGTCTCATAAAAATCACGACTCGTCGTAGTACAAGCTTGGCTTACCTTTCTTTCGGGGACAAACACAGCCACGGCGTGGTTCTGGCTGCCAGGGGCGAGGGCGAAGTTAGCGGCTCCCTCAACCCTCAGCTTATTCCAAACGGTGACGAGATCGTGGCTCTGGTAAAATTGCACTTCATTGGTGACCAGACGAGCACAGTACTTCTCATCAGCAGTGTACTGAAGATTCCAGCCACCTTGTTGCTTCTGGACAAAGCGACCAATGGGCTGTTTGTCGGCTCCAGCGACACCCTCCTCGACGGTACGCCAGATCTTGAGATTCTTGGTAGCGTCGCCAGCTTCATCCTTGCTTGGTCGCTCCCAGGTAATGACAAAGGTACCTAGGGGGGAGAAACCAAGCTCGTAGACGTTGACAATGGGCAAGACGAGTACAACGTTGCCAGTAGAGGTGTCGACGACGGTTACAGACTCGGGAGTGGCCCAGCCAAAGAAGCGGCCGCAAGGTGAGTATGCGCTGCACCGTAAATTCCCTTCGGGCTTGACGAACCCAGCGAGGGGCTGATAGACCGGAGCGGCGTCAAAGACACCAATGGTCTTTTGGGTCCGATACGCGAACTGCAAAGGAGATGCCATGGCTAGTCAAAGTCACAGAATCTCAATTGTTTAATTGCAGTCGGCCTGGATGGCTTGTAGTCGTTGCTCTGTTACAATGTTCTTGTAATGGTGCAAGGTTTCTCACTTGATTCTCTATCTCGCTTCCGATTTTTCTGTTGTCTGCTGTCGGGTGGCTGCCTTTCTGGAAAGAATTGGCGTGCTCGTGGCGATTCGTAAGCCAAAAAAGGGGACGCTTTCGGGCTAGCGGAGGCAACAGCAGCGTTTTTATCTTGAACTTCAGTGATGAGGTCCAAGGCAAGATCCGAGGGCCGTACAGAGAGGATCAGACACACAAAGGCTGATGGAGCGGAAGGGTCTTGGTCCTGTCGTGAAAAAACTTCTTTGTCGCTTCGGCGGTCGGGGCGGCGTCACAGACAACCAGCAGCGAATTCGCTTCTAAATTGGCGAAGTCGACCAAGTCAATGAAGTCAAGTGTTGACTCGGCTTCAATAAGACTTTGCACTTTGTTGCTTTGTCCGTTTTGCAAGGGCAGAAACGGACGGGCGATGGGCGACACGGAGGAGGCGGTCTATCAAAGAATCGGCGGCCCAGGGTGAGATTGGCGGAGAGAGCGGGCGGCAGTGGGCAGAAGACCAACAGGTGAGCCTCACGTCGAAAGAAGAAGTAGAGTAGAAGAACAGGTTGCAGCGAGAATGGATTACAAGGAGGAAATGACAAGCACCCAGGGGGGCGGGAATTGGCGACGTCGGCGGCGATGCCGTTGTGCTGTCGGGCTGGGATGGGGAGAAAAACAGAAGCAAGAGAAGGGCAGTCAGATTGCGGGCAAATGTTTTTCATGTCAAGTCTGTTTTTGTTTTTTCTGCGGTCCCTGCCTGCCCATGTTCTGCCCGTCAACAGGACTTGACACCCGCCCCCCCCCCCCCCCCCCCAACAGTCCCCTAACCAAAGTCTGCGCTGGTGGCGTCTGGTGTCAAGTCAACCAGACATTTGAACATTGAATGGCCAACATTAACCAGTTACTCCTCCGTCCAGTCTGGTCAATCACTTTGCACAGGATTTGCGGTGCGCAAGTTGAGCCCACTTTCAATCACAACACAGTCCAGTTATATTCCTTTGGATGCACGCTATATGCAGTCTTGTTTTTTTTTTTTTCAATCACTGCATGGGCCGCCAAGCCAAGAGTGTTCCGTCCAGTCAAGTCCATAAGTACAGACGTCTCGTTGTCTGACAGCTTGGTCTGCAGCGTATTGATTGCAGCCAGGCCCATAAAATACTGGCTTTTGCAGTATCCTAGCGCCAATCCCCACCAGACTGTCTCCCGAGCCTTCTGGGCCATCGGACATGGAGCGCCAGAGCGCCAGACTCCAGCACGCACGAGCCTGTAAAGTCTGGTCTGGTATGCGCCAACTGACTTTCAAGGTCCAAGGCTCAAACGTCAACTGGTCAAGTTGTTAGAATGTACTTACTTGCCCGCGTAAGTGCCTTACATGCGTAGGTACCTACTAGGTACTTAGGTCTGCTCAAGTCCAGTCTGGTATCAAATTCCACAGCAAATGCAAGTACATGAAGTGCAGTACAGTACCTACCTAGGTACCTAGCCTAGGTAGGTAGATGCACGATGTGTGCTCATCAGCCCGACTCCAGAACAACAGTCTCCCAGCTCCATCTACAATACCACGGGCCACAAATTCCGAATCCATCAGTTGATCTCATCCAATTACTCCTACTCCCTCCTGTACCTCGTATTGTCGCCTGCATGATGTGCTCTCCTGTCCCCTAGACTCTCCAGTCCAGCGGTAGCCGATCTGCTTCAAAAAAAAATTTGAAGCTACACTACAGCGTAAAGTAAATGTGTACCACGAGACTTGACCTGATCGCGGGTACAAGGAAAATAAATCTGAACACGACTCTTTAATTACCTACTAAAGTAGGTACCTAGGTAGTCAGGACGTTACACTTTTGAAGGCTGCCATCCAACTCCAGGTAGATGGGTACGTACCACGCACCCCCCAGACACCTGATAAAAAACCAATTGAACATTGAAGTCTTTAACGCTGTATCACATCTCATGCCAACTCGAGATTCCGATGGTCAATAAATCAACAATATCTCTATTTGGCTCAAAGTCAACAGTCACAGATAATGAGGAGGAATTGGCCATTTACAGCGGATATTGTGTATAGGACAGCCCTCTTTGACCCCACGGAGGATGAACTTCAATGCTCTGGTAACAGACTTAGAAACCCAGCGTAGACAGTCAGCGCTATTAGAACTTTTCAATTTCAAAGTTACTCAAGTGCGCGACGTTCACCCGCCTCAACTCCTTGTCAGACTACTAATTAACTTTAAGTCTCCATAGACTCCCCATGTTACTTGATGTTATCTCTATGCTACACCCTACTATCCTACTGATTAGAGGACTCATCATGTATTCATATTCAATGTTCTTTCCTCGGTTCGGCTTGCTTGCTGTGCAAGGTAGCCGCAGGGTGCACGAGACCTATTCATTCCAAAAACGTCTGACCCTGAAAGAGGCACTTGCAGATGAAGCCACCACCTCAGGCTTTGCTTGCCTAGGTGCCGATCCTCGTTTCAGCCTACCAAACGCCAAAGGGCAGACCTTTCATGCTCCCGCAATATTAAAAGTCATGCAATTGGACTTGGCCTATTTCACAACGCCACAGTGCTCTCGAAACACTTGGAGCTGTCTGACTGGCATTGGCCAAAGTTCGTAATGCACAGGATACATCGACGGTTTCGAAAGTCAACTAAACGGGCTGGCGCTGCAGGATTGTTGGCCAATTCTGCACGAGAAAGTTTGACTTAACAATTTCAAAATGAACCGGTCATCGCCCTTTGAACTTTTCTTTCCAGCCCCCCCTCTCAAAGAGCCACAATGCTTCTGTTGCATATGCCCTGCTGCCCCTATGACCGCCCTCGCCAGCGGCGGCTTCCATTAAGCTCTCAAGCACTCGGCCTTTCTTGACAGCAGCCCATATGCCCATGGCAATAGGATCATTATCAGTTTTGCCCCACTCCCCTTTGCCTAGGCGGTACAAGATCCGTCCGAGGGTTTGATAAGCCATGCAGCGTTGAGCCGGCACAGCACTCCTAGCTAGGCGTGCGAGTTCTGCAATGGTGTAGCCGGCTGCCTCCGGTGCTTCTCCGTGATGGTGTAGACCCTTGGTGGAAGGAATGGAGCGGCTAACCCTGGGGGAGAGAAAACGGCCGCGGAAATCAAACCGAAGAGCGGAAACGGAAATTTCGGGATGTGGGTAGTACGATGAATCTTTGTCAGCGATGCTGTCTTCGCTAGGCACAGGTGCCATCCAAGCGAGCTTGCTTGGGTCTGCAGGGAGGTTCGGGAAATATTTTTCGTGAAGAGTTGCGAGGAAGTTGGGGTCGGACGGGTCGAGATCCGGCAGGTTAGGCGGAACCGGGAAGTGCGTGGACGTCGGTTGGTCTGTAATGGGGAACAAATCTGAAGGAATTTGCTTGGGTGCTCTGTCTTCGTCATAGTCGTCTGCAATATTCTTAGACGAAGGTCGTATGGTTTCTTTGCTGCCCGACGTTGACGCATTATTGGGTGTTTTAGCTGAAGGCTGCTCGTCACGCGACTGTTCCGAATCGGCTATCTTAATCACTGGAGGACTGGTCTCGGCCAACTTCTCGGGCTGCATTTGCGTCTTGTTTTCGTCATTTGGGAGATCAAAAGGCGAAGGAGAAGTCGGCTCATCTATAGTGGCGCGTTGCAGTAGGCGCTGGATGAGGCCAGGGTTCAGCCCGGTCATGATATCTTCCTGCGCTTGTGCAATCTCCTGTGGTGTCATTGCCGACAGTTTTTGTCTGTTTTCTTGGTCGATGCGCTGTCGTTCCATCTGATCGAAGTCCTGCGCAGCTTCAACCTTCTGGTTTGCGCTCCCCGGTGCACCATCTCTCCCGTTCGACTCAGCTACAGGTTCCTTCTTGGCAAAATTACCAGCTCTTTGTTGTTTGAATGTGGAGTTGTTCCATCGCCTCTTGTGTTGGGGAAATCCAGCAGACGACGTCGGGGCATCAGGGAATTTTACCGGCTTCTTCTCTTTCGAGTCCCTCTCCACAATATCCCCTATTAGAAGAGTTGGATCCATGTTGGCGTTGTATGTTGCGAGGAAAATGCAATGAAGCACGCAGGCGTCGCCTCAAATCCTGTGTCGGAAACTTTGCAGAGTGGCAGTAGCTGACAAAGCTCCAGCACTAGTGGGGCGGCAAAGCTTCCATATTCGTTTGTTTTAGGAGGGGCTCGGATTCAAAGTCTCCACACGTTGACAATTGTCTGACAGTTCTGATACTGCAGACACGTGAGCTGACACATCCAGACCACACACCAGGTTTCACTCCAGGCACAGATTTGAAGAACAAACATCAAATAGTTCCAAGACACCACCCACTTGATAATTTCAATCATACTTCAGTACGATCATAAACTCCGGGACTAATATATAGTAGCAGCCGGGCTTTCTTTTTGAAGTCCCGCGTGCCGTATTTGGGCTTTGTTCTTCTACGGCAACTGTGTACCCACAGAGCCAAGACCAACATTTTCTTCCATCCATAATTGGTCAATGAACACCATCCCGTGTCTGCAGCTTCTGTGGTTGTTTAATGGTTGCATTTCCACAGTGCCAAATCAGTTGGTGTTTGAGCTATATTATTTCTGTTTTATTTTCTGCTGATGCTTATGATGCTCAACGGATCTCATTTCCTCTGCTTGACATATTGCAGCTTGCACTGGGACGGGAACCACCACCGCCACACCTGCATTAGCGTCGATCGGGCGGTTTAACTTTGTCCGAGGCTTTTGGCTTCCAGAACCCCCAGCCTCCAGATCCTGCACGCAGGGGGCCACAAACAAAGCACCCAGCCCTTCATGTCAATTTCGTCTTTCGAGATGGGCAACAAGAGTATATGAGATGAAAATTACTCCGTACCAAAGAACGGTGGCGTAACTGCATAGTGAATGTACTATACCTAGGTAGCTGATGCACACACTATACATGTGCGTCACTCCAAGCTCAGTGTGTCGGAAGGTTTCAATGTTAGTGCCAGATGAAGTGCACCAAACCACAACGCCACAAAAGACGGTTGTGAAATAGGGTAGGGACTTCCCCCTCCTAACGGTGGTGCAACGAGATGCTAAATTGGCGTTTTGATGGTGTCTATTTGTAGGATAAGTATTGGCTTTTTTATTCTCTTCTAGTGCCCAGCCATTGTTTGACTTCTCTCGGCGCATGGTCGTGATAGACAAAGAATATGCGATGTTACTACAGCGGGTTACTGCTGTTTGCCTTTTGAGGCTGGTGCCATTCTGAGACCTTGCTGCTTCGGGAGCTCGGAGCTGGTCTGATTGAATATAAACCAAAGTGTGCCCAAGTTCTCAGATTAAACTCACAGAATAATTCACCTGCGCATATCAAGACAAACGACACCACCATAACAGTTTGTCTAATCCAACCAAATGGAGCAATTAATGTAATTACTGTGGTGGGCTTTGCGACAAATAGAGATGGCAACCCAATCGCCCCGGTCGCGCGGCCCGCGCTTATCTGTTGGATTGAGGGAACATGGACGCAAGACATGGGCAGTGCCGCGGGACTGAACTTTGTCACTCGCCGTGCATGAATAGGCGAGAAGATACCTGAGGCTTGGCATCACCACCCACTGTGACCCCGCTGTTCTGCAGATTGAACGAAGAACCCCAATGTGGCAGCACAACAGGAGAGACCTTGACAGCCGAACAGAGAGGGACTGGGACCAGGGGGTAAGGAGGGGGGAGGGGAGGAAGGGGAGGGGCGGCTCCTCGTTCATCAACAGCCCGTCTGGGCTGGTCTGGTGTGCAATTTGATCAAAGTCGACCCGCTAACTGGCAACTGGCACCCACCCCCCTTGCCTGAACCGACACGCAGAACACAAAATGATCGGGCTGCGGCCTGACCTGTGGTTGGCCAGCTGCATCACCCGAGTCAAAAACGGGTGTGCAATCTTGCATGGGGAACCCAGCCAGCCCCCGTTCTGGCCCAAGCTTCTTTTCTTCTTTTCCCTGTCTCTGCCATTTTCTTTTTATTCCCACGTTGACGAGCTGCGCTAAGTATTGAACTCTGTCTGGGTTGACTTGACTCAACAGGCCCCCCATTGACTGTTTGGCTTTCAGTGTCTGGATGCTGTTTCTACACCTGGCTCCTCACAGCACAGGGACAAGCACCATCCGATACCCGCTGCTTTGTTTGTGTTGCAGGGGCCGAGGGCTGCAGAAGATATTTTATGACTGAACATTCATTGACTGTGCAAAGAACAGTAGCACTGGCTAAGGCAATTGCGTGCATGCATGTAGACACTGGTGCTGTTTCGTGCATACCACAAAATGGCCAACCTTGAATACAGACATTGATGTACCTTCCTGCAGTGGCCCGTGGAGTTGGCGATGGCGCGTCCCTCTTTACTCAAGTATTCTTTGTTTAGACCTGAGGCTCCCGATGACTACCCGAGTCCCCCAATCTTGAACCCAGCTTGGTGTTTTCTTATTTCTCCTTTGGTTTGCTCTGATGGTATTGCCAATGCACAGATGACGCCTTTTGATTCTCGTCTCCGTTGTTCTTTCCCGAGGCAAGCCCGTGCCACCAGACTGTCTCCCTTTGTCACGCTTGAGCGATCCATGATCCATTCATTGCCCCCATTCCCGTTCTTCCCATTCTCATATTCCGTCTTGACTTTTATGTTCGCATGCAGCTTCTGGTTCCTCTTCCCAGCCGCTCCCCCCCCAATCTGCCTATCTGGCCATCTCTCTCGCGGGCTCTCATGATGGTCCCATCGCCATCCATCGCTTGGCCCGCGCCCCCCCCTTCCTCCCACCCGCAACGTCCCAGTCCCAAGTTGCAGCCAAAGTCATGTCCTTGGTCTGTTGGAGATCCTTGGCCTCTGGTGTCTCGTCTTCCCTTCCCTTCCTTGTGTCTAGCCGGTCATTACATGACATGACAAGACAAGATGCCACTTGGATTGTGCTCGTGGTCATTTATTCTGCCTGATTGAGCCGTCGTGCCCCGTTTTTCTATCCTTATAGTGCAGGTGAAATAAGAAATGTTGTTCGTTGTTCCGAAAATTGTAGCCATCCCCAAATTCCAGCCCCATCCTCCATCGCCATCTCCGTCCCCCCTCGAATTTTCTTTCACGTTCCCCTTTCCACTTTGACTCCTTCACCAACCCCATCACCCAAAATCAACACCGCGCATCACCAGATTGCATCGATTTGCCCGCGTCGTCGCTCCTGCGCCATCGTCAAACCAACATCATTTTATGCATTTCTCTCTGGGGAATTCAGAGCCGCCGTCAGATTACCCGTATCTACGCATTCGGTGCACATTTGCGCAGACAAAGTGCGTCTTGTCGGACGCCGTCGTTGCCCGACCGCTTTCCTGTGGTTCGTGAGGCTATTCGCATTTCCTACACCTGGCAAGCTCGAGGGGTGGCTCCACGCTCCACGCTCCACGCTCCTCGCCGCTGGCTGCTGCTTGCGCACGGCGCATCCGCAGTCTATTTTTTTCAACCAGTCACGTCGCTTGCCCGTCCGCGCTACGCCCAACAGCCAATCACCTGCCTCGCATCTGCAACTGACAGTGGCCAACTTGAGCAGTTTCCGATCCTGGGGATTGATTGCCACACCAAACAAGGCACCTCGCGAAAAGAATCCCTTTAGACGCAACACACCCTTCACTTCTGCTTCTACTGTTGCGTCATCGTTCCCATCCTGTTCGTCTGTCTGTGTACCTCAGCTACAGTTCATGGCGATTCTATTAGCCGGAGCTTGGATCCTTTAGACTTTTCCTTTATCTGCCTTTCCATTTCTTTCTTCTTGTCTTCAGTCGCATTTCATCATACCCGGGCTTCCTCAAGCTCCTACATAATCATTTAATCTATTCGCCGATGCCTCGACCTTAAGTAGCACTCTACATAACGGGCTGCATACAATAGATATTCGACACTGCATATACGATTCGATCAGACTTGTGTCGAGAGCTGGTATTCGGGATACACCTTCTCGTCCACTTCGGGCCTCTCTGCATCTTGCGATATAGACACCGGCTTTGCTATACTCTGGTTTCGCTACCAAAGAGGCTCAGACACCACGACCAAATCAGCAACGTCGCGATGGACAAGGACCGGGAACAGATAGTCGTGGGGAGCGACCAGTCCCCGGCACAGCGACAGTTGACCTTTCAATCGTACCAACAACCCTCACCAAGCGGTACCACGGCAAGTGGGCGTGCCCCAGCTCAGAAGCGATACGAACTCATCGACGGACAATGGGTACAACTCACCGCCGCCGGCCTTCCAAGGAAGAAGCCTGGTAGGAAACCTGGCTCCACGGTAAAGCCCAAGACGACCGATGGCACCGACCCTGCCAAGGCTCGGAAGCCTCGAAAGCCTCGCGACCCCAACGCCCCGCCTCTGCAGCGGAAGCGCAAGATGACAACTGCTTCAGATGCGGATGGAGATTCTGATGCCTCTCGGACTCCCTCGGGGCAACACGTGAACGTCTCGTCTCCATCGCAACAACACCTGCTTCTTGGAGCTTCTGATCAGCGAGGCTCTCCGAAAATGCCAAAGAGGGAAGGCTATCCAGGCTCAATGCAAAGCATTTTAAATGCTGACCCCCCCTCCACCTCAATACCTGTACGCAGCAGCGGGCTTAGCTATGATCCCATTCGCGGTAACTACGACCCCGTTCGCGAGACTATTACATCCCACAGTGCCAATCCGTACTCATCAACCTCGGGCTCGCCTCGTGGTCCAACTCAAGCAGCCAACCGATCTCCTTCAATAGCGAGCATGATTGAACCACAGGCTCGAACCGCGACCTCACCTAGCTTATCACAGCATGGACAGCAAACAGCTTCGGCTCACGGCCGTCTTCACGGCCAAGACTCATCATCCGTGCCGCCTTCGCCTTCCTACAAAGCTGCATCAGTTCTCGGTACTCGCCCAGGCGCGGCGGACCCCAAGAAGGAGAGCGCCGTCGCTACTATTCAACGACCAGTCATCAACCAGGCCAACTTCACGACTATATCCAACGGCCCAATTCGAAGGGCCTCTCCGAAGCTGAAACCCACCACGGGCGTATCTACGCCCAGAACAGACACTCTCGATGATTTCCAAGACAGTGAAGGGCGTTCCATTCTGGACTTTGGAAAGGCCCGGCCGGGTGAGGAGTTCCAGGCTCCCACAATCGTGTTGAACATCCCTATTAAAGCCGGCGAAACCAACAAATATGTCAATTTTATGCGATTAGCTGAAGATCGATATGGATGGGATGCCCTTCACCCTCGCCAGGCTGCCAACCGGGACCGCAAAGCACGTATCGAAGCTGCTACTGCGTCCCTCGAAAAAGCTGAGCTCGGCCGCGAGTCTGGAGATGAAATGTCACTCGATAACTCTGATGGGGAAGCCAGTAACCCGGAGAATGGAGGTACCAGTGGGCCCGATGCTCAGGTGAAGCCCAAGAAGAAGAGAAACTTCAAGGAGGACCAGTATGATGTCGATGACGATTTCGTTGACGATTCAGAACTACTATGGGAAGCACAGGCTGCGGCTAGCCGGGATGGGTTCTTTGTCTATTCTGGACCACTTGTCCCGGAAGTGGAAAAACCAGCGATGTATGTTTCAGTCTCCCGCGTTTGGTGTTTTGGTATTAGTACTAACAAGATCCACAGCCCTCATGAGCGACCTAAGCGTGGCCGAGGCAGTCGAGGTGCCCGTGGCAGCAGAGGCTCAACCAGAGGCGGCACTGGGACAGGGCGTGGCGGTGGCCCAGGATCCCGTGGAGGTACGGTTACCAGAAAGCCTCGCATCACCAAAGCCGAGCGGTTGCAGCGTGAACGAGAGAAGGCGGAACGCGAAAGTATGGCACAAATCAACAAGACGCCTACTAATGGATACGTGCTCCAACCATCAACGCCAGCTTTTTCTGTCAGTGAACTGGGTGCTTAGGCAAGCCCACAGTACTTCACAAATAGCGTATGGCCGATGCCGTTTCCTGGCCAAAATGCTCGTGATTTGCATGAGGATTACCAAGCGACTTCTCGGGACCCTATGCTGTCCCCTCTGCTACCATTTGCGACGTATCGTCGTGAAGAACCATACTTTCGGAGATCCTATCAGGCGCAGCCGTAATGCTGCTCGCCATATCAGTGGAACTATTTCAACCTGTTGGAGTTCCTCCCTTGGGTGTGTATAAATGTGTATTTGGGAGCTGCTACTGGTGGTGCATATTGGCAACGAAATTTTCATTCGCACCATTTAATGTTTGTGGTCTCTTTAACGGCGTTTTTGAGTCGTTTTTCATTTCATGGGATACCGACTCGACCTGATTTTGGAGTTCTGGTATTCAACTAAATAAAGCACACACGGCTTTGAAGTGTGCCTCACAGTCAAGGACGATGCATACTCATTTGTGTTGGGCGTTTGGACTGGTTAGGTCAACATTTTTGTCTTGTATGGAATATTACTTTTGCTCAGTTCGGTGTGCGTGTGTCTTCTGAGACGGTTGATTGATTTTCAAGAGCCGAAACCGTCTGTCTGGTGATGGCTACGATTGGCGTTTTACCCAAATGTATCGAGTATGAAGTTGCTGAAACAAGCATCAGGTGTTCAAGGACAGTCTTGTGTAAATAGCGTGCACCAGGGCATATACACATAGATGTTGACCATTAGCGATTCTATATCTGCTTCTCTAGTTTATGGGGTGCATGTTCCGTTCTTTCATATTAACCCAGGTAGTGAGAACATGGTGAATACCGAGGCGGCGTCTCACCATGCTCCCGGATTCTCTGACCACATAACCGTGTTGTGCAAGATGCTGTTAAATTTGGCCCAAATCGCTTTTTGCGACACTATGTAGCTACGCAAGATATACTTTGTCATGCCAACTCTGCCCACATATAAACTCCGCGTCAGGTCTTTCTCCCGTACGGCAAGCGTCCACCTCCTGACTGTCACCGTTCTAGCCTGGTTGTCTCCCTCCATGCGCGTAAATCCGATCCATTGGGCAAAACGCGAAACCCTTCACTATGCGATGCTAACTTCTGAAATCTCCCCCATTTCGTTTTTCTGCTCTGCACCGACCTTGTATGTAGCGCGCCATCTCAGCTTGACGGACTCTACTTTTTGGTTGCGGTTGCCAGCGTGCCAAATGTCTACTTCTTGGGTGATACCACGGCTCTGCTTGGGAGCCAGATCGCGGCCAGTTTGGGGTTTCAATTGCAGTTCGTAGCCCTGTAATAGAGTTAGTTTGAAAATAATTTGGCGCTGACTTCTTTTAGAATTCGTCTTTGGTCTCACGAACCTTGGTGACTGCCAGCTGGAAGTGAAGCTCGGTAATGGGCTGGGCAGAGTTGTTAGAAAAGGCAAAGGCCATGTGAATTGAATTGCTTGCGCCGGTGGTACGCCCGGCGAGGAAATCCGTGCGCAATAAGGACTGGTTGATTGATCCCCTATATTCCTTCGGCTTGCTAGTCGCTGGTGCAGGTAGTGAAGATGAAAAGTTCCATTCGTCATCGTCGTTGGACACGCCAGAGGTCTGAGGGGGTGGTGGAGTTGGTGTTGAAGACGATGCAGCTCCAAGTGCGGCAAACGGATCTGAGGCTGGCGGGTATGAAGGAGGTTTGGGTTGCTGATGTGCTGCAGGTTGCGGAGTGCCAGATTGTGACACCGCAGGCGACGTGAAAGAGGCAAATTGAGAAAATGAAGGCGTCTGGTTGGAAACGTTGCCACTCGCACTATTGTCCTGGGTCATGGAAGACAGTAAAGCTGGTCCAGGGATGTCTGTTGCGCAGCACAGGTTAGCTGAAGAGTTTCAACGTTTCACACCAAGTAGACGAAGTGTCGAACATGGCACTTACTCTGATTAGCCCCAAAGCCAAGCACGATATTACCTCCCTGGCCAAAGTTGTCTGATGAGTTGCCAATATCCAGTCCTAACAAGTCATTCTCCAAACCACCGGCCTGTGAGCCGCCACCCCCGGCGGCACCATTGTTTTCGCTATTAGCATTGCCATTAGATTCAGTTGCTGCATCGGCATCGAAATCTATCAGAGATAACTCGTTCGCCGCGTTGCCAGAGGCAGACGAAGGGTTTGTAGCCGCAGACGGAATCGGAGCCCCTGATGCAATTTTGGCCGCACCTTCCATATCGCCTTTCTTCATGAGCTTATATCTTTCGACAGTGCGGTGAATGCTGTCGTTGATCTCGAATAATCGGGCAACAGCCTCGTGGTCATCTGACTCCTCCTCACACATCTTCTGAATCTTGGGATGAGCGCTCTGTAGCGCAGAAGCCAGTTCGCTAAACACATCGCCATCGCTCATTTTGTCTCCGGGCTTGAAAGCCTCTAGACGTTCTTCAAGCAACCTTGCCTTGGCTTGAATCTTGGCCACGTCTTCTGCTGCCTTAGCGCGGTAGTCCGTTTTGGACCGGGTATCGTAACCAGCCATCACCTTCATAAGGCGGTTCGCTTCTCGGAGGTCTTCGGGAGAACCACGTCGAATGAGCTCTTGCAGCTTCGCTGACTGCGCTTCTTTTTCCTCTTCTTCCATCTCCTCAGCAGATTTGAGATTCTGCCCCCAAGTTAGCACTCCAGAGTTGCAAAGATGGCCTAGTTTGGTCTGCAACGGCAACTTACATCGCTCGGATTCAACACCGCAGCATCTTCGTGTCGAACTTCAGGAAACATGTAGCCTTTGTAACTCAGAAGGCGATGCATATCCCTGATAAAGCCCAAATCTTCCTTATAACGGCTCGTCTCGCATATCGTTACGCGCCACTCTTCGATGGCCTCAAGGATCTTGGCCTGAACTCTCGTTGGGCGCATGGGAGGGCGCTCCGGGAACCTGCGAACCAGCTCATTCAGAAACTCTTTAGTGCTAATCTGTAGCTGAAAGGGATAGCCGCAGTTCTTGACGCATATGTCGAGGAGGCTGAGAGCAAGCAGCGCCACGTTCGGATTCCGATGGTTGATATAGCTAACAATCATGGTAGCTGCCTCGCGCGGGGCAGAACCCTTCTTGCTGTTGATTAAATCGGCGATTTCCAGACTCAAAGCAAGGTTTGGCTCGTAGTTCTCGGGACTGCAAGCGCCTTGAATGAAGCGCTGGAGCTGGGAGGGGGCATGACCGAACTCGCTCCAGCGATCCCGGGCGGCCGCCCTTGCAGAAGCAGCCTCCATTGTGTCTTGTGCTCTGGAAGATGGTGAGCTGTCGAGTTTGGTTTGGGCTGCGGGAAATACACCGTAAATCGACGTAGCAATAGACAATGGGGCGTGCTTCGTGGCAGCAGGATCGTGGTTCCAGCTTACCAGTGAAAAGAAGGTAACAAACGGCTGGACAAGGCGGAGTATGATGACTGACGGGGAGGCAGGCAGCTAGTTGTTGAGCGTCATATGATGTCGACAGCGATGGGAGGGGGAACAATGGAGCAAAGCAATTCGTCGTCACTTAAGATTCCCTCATGGCTGCCGACAAAACGGTTTCGAAAGAACCAGAGGCGTAAGGCACCAGCTTGAGGTTGAAAGCGCTAGGCACAGGAGACGGGCAGGTTAAAGAGGGGAGGCTAGGATTAGACCAGACGGATGATTGACGACAGGATGGATGGATGGTATGGATTGGATGGTGGAGATGCTCAGGCGCAGGCGCGGGTCCAATCTAGGTCCAGCCACGAGTCTGGTCGGTCAACCAAGACTAAAAAGCCAAAAGCGAAAACTCCAAGCACCAGACTTGACTTGATGTATTTCCTGCCGCATAGCCCCGCCCCCACCAGAGTTGGGTCTGGTTCATCTTTTTTTAATTTTGACCATATCAATCATCCAACCAAGTTTCTGGTCCCCTCAGCTTCGTCAAACGAACCAGCCCGATTACCAAGACACCCAAAGTAGCTGACTGATTAACAACGACCTCATCGCCTCTTGAAAGCAAATGGTTCGACACAAGAAAGACTTTGCCGCCAGAGGCAAAAAAGGTGGCCGTGGCGGTGGCCATGGAGGCGGCAGCTCTCGACATCCCCGCCAACAAGACGACTCAGAGAGCGAAACAACACGCCCTGCGTTCAAGGCAGCATGCTGGGACCTCGGCCATTGCGATCCCAAACGATGCTCAGGGAAAAAGCTCATGAAGCTAGGAATGATGCGCGACCTTCACATGGGACAACGACACAACGGCGTCATCATCACACCCAACGGTCGACAGGTCGTCTCCCCCGCCGATCGCGACCTCATGGACCAGTATGGCGCTGCCGTCGTTGAGTGCTCTTGGGCTCGTACCCAAGAAGTTCAGTGGAGTAAGGTTGGAGGAAAGTGCGAAAGACTATTACCCTATCTCGTTGCCGCGAATACCGTGAATTATGGCAAGCCGTGGCGATTGAACTGCGTCGAAGCCCTTGCAGCGGCCTTTTACATTTGCGGACACCCCGACTGGGCGGAGCAGATCCTGGGCCCCTT
The DNA here is from genome assembly GCF_001653235.2 of Pochonia chlamydosporia 170. Taxonomy (NCBI): domain Eukaryota; kingdom Fungi; phylum Ascomycota; class Sordariomycetes; order Hypocreales; family Clavicipitaceae; genus Pochonia; species Pochonia chlamydosporia. The sequence continues at coordinate 2,315,640 of NC_035793.1, forward strand.
TTCATATGGCGAGTCTTTCTTGGATATAAATTCGAGCATTCTCAAACGATATGCTGCCTGTCAAGATGCTGCTGAGGTGAAACAGACTGAGGCAGAATGGATGGAGAGACTGGAGCGAGAATACGCCGAGAGTAGGGAGCAAGGTGACGGCGACATGTGGACAACCGGTAATACTAATCACAGGGCGATGCCCTCATCAGATGAGGAAGAGGACGAAGGGGACGAAAGCGACGGCAGGTCAGATGATGAAGGCAGTGTGGACGGCATATACCTTGGGAAGAAACCGCTAGATCCTAAGCCTGGTGAAATCCCCAAAACAATAGAGGACGCACAAGCGAGGCGAGACAAAGATCCATTTGATATCACAGACGACAGCGATGACGACGCCGCCATGGAGGAAATCCGGCGCAAGGTCCTCGCGTCCAAGACCTTTTCGAATCCAAATCCCGAGACCGAGGAGAAGAAAAAACCAGCTTCAATACCACGACCACAACAACGGCAGCAGTACCAAGTCGATCTTGATGCGCAGCCAGATTCAGATAATGAGAGGAGTGATGATAATTATGACGACAGTGATCCTGGGGAGGAGGATGATGAGTTTGATAATATCATTGAGGCTACGCCCGTGACTGACAAGATCGGGCTGGCAAAGCTTGAAAAGGAAAGGAGGCTGGCTACTACAACTACCAAGAGCTTCTCGTCAAATTCGGTATCGGCACCGAGTAGGTGGTAGATATTGGCTAAGAGAAATGGAAACAATGAAAGACAATTGCAGCACTGTTCCTTCACAAGATATGTTGCGTGTGTGGCAATTGTAAATCGTTGCCAATATGTACAATCTCTTCGTGTGTACTTCATTGAGAAGAGACAATTATAATACATTATATTTGTTGAGGCCATTCATGGCCTTGGCCGCTTCAACCCAGTGTTGTGTTGTACATGGTAAATGCTTTTATGTGATGGTACAGATGCAGCCACCCCTTTCGCTATATCCTGACATCGATATCTACTTCTATACTTGCTGATTTCTTCATAATTCTCGCTTCTCTTTAACCTCCTCATACGCCTGGATCTGATCGTCGACTTGGAAATCTTCAAAGCCGTCTAGACCGATGCCGCATTCAGTGCCTTTGCTCATCTCCGACACGTCCTTCTTGACGTGCTTCAGAGTGTCGATTTTGCCTGCAAACGGGGGCCTTGATTAGCTCACCTTCGAGACATTGCGGAACACATTAACGGAATGCAAGGACTATAAAAGCTTACCATCAAAGACGACCTTGCCCTTTCGCAGTACTTTGACCATGGACGACTTCTTGACTGATCCATTTCGGACTCGACACCCGGCGATATTCTTGAAGACTCTCTTCTTTATGTTGATGGGGAATACCTGGAGAATGTCCGCCTCTCCAGTGACACGGTGGGTGACCTTCATAGGTAGTAGCTCTGAAAGGGCTGCCTTGGCGTCATCCACAACGTGGTAAATGACATTATGGTCCAAAATTTTGACTTTGGCTTCTTCTGCCCGCTGCTTGATATGGGGCAAGATGGAAACGTTGAAGTTGACAATTACGCTATTTGAAGCCGCCGCATGGTCAATATCGTATTCTGAAATTTGACCGGCTGCTGACCTAAGGATCTTGGGTCGTACTTCATTGTTGCCCAGTTCCAGGATGCTGCCACAGACGGCCTCGACTGAGCCGACGACATCGGCCTTTACTGTGAAATTCTGGTACAGGATACCAGGCTCCGACGGAACATCAGCAGCTCCTTCTTCTCCAGAGGCAGCTTCGGCAAGGGATTCTGCTGCAGCTTTCTCCCTTTGCCGCTGTTCTTGCTCAGCTAGCTGCACTGAGCTCTGCTCACGCTCTGCCATTTCTAACCGGTACTCAACAGCCGTCTTTGCCTTGCCTTCGTCTGGAGCCTGCAAGACCTGCTCCCCGGCATCTGGCAATTCTCGCCAACCCAATACTTCAACGGGAGTACCTGGTGGTGCTTCTGATAGCTCAGTCCCGGCTTCGTTGCGAAGGGCTCGAACCCTGGCCCATGTTTTGCCCGCAACAATGAAGTCTCCTAGGCGGAGTGTTCCACGCTTCACTAGAACCGTTGCTGCCTTGCCGTTCTGTTTCACACTGGACTCGAGAATCCAGCCCTCTGCCATATTGTCTGATTCTGCGCGTACGTCGAGGATCTCCGAGAGCGTAATGATATTTTCCTCCAGATCAGGCATGCCTTGACCGGTTTTACCACTCACGCAAACAACTTGTACGTCTCCACCGTAATCTTCAATTTCGACCCCATGCCGAGCAAGATCCGCCTTTACTTGGTCAACTCGGGCGTCCTCTTTATCAATCTTGTTGATCGCCACGATGATGGGCACCTTGGCAGCTGTGGCATGCTTCAAGGCTTCGATAGTCTGTGGCATGACACTGTCATCAGCAGCAACTACCAAGACAACAATATCGGTAACGTTGGCTCCTCTCTGACGCATGGAGAGAAAGGCAGCGTGTCCTGGTGTGTCCAAGAAGGTAATTTGTTTGCCAGTGGACATCTTGACAACAAAGGCGCCGATGTGCTGTGTGATCCCGCCATGTTCTTGAGCAGCAACAGATGATTTCCGTAACCAGTCCAACAGTGTCGTCTTCCCGTGATCAACGTGACCCATGATAGTGACCACTGGAGGGCGGCTTGGAAGTGAGGACACATCATCTGGAATTGGGCGAGGTTTTAAATCGCGTTGCGAACCAGTGTCGACCGTAGGATCGAAGCCGTACTCCATGGAGATGAGCGCAGCGGTTTCACCCGTCATGATGGTATCAGGCGTCACATTCTCAAAGCCCATCTCTTCCATGTCCATTAAGAACTGATCTGGGCGCTGCTTCAAAGCCTGGGCCAAGTTTGACGCGCTGATGTACTCGGGAAGAAAGATCGTGATAGCTTGAGCCTCTTCCTGAAGCTTGTTGTCTTTGCGTGCCTCCTTCTCTGCCTTTCGACGCTGTTTTTGTTCCCATCGATGTGTCGACTCATCGTCCCAATCCTCCTCCAATTCAGCCCGGCGCCCTCTTGCAGTTTTTCTCGTTTTCTTGCTTGGTCGATCATTCGAAGTTGGTTCGTCTTCAAGGTCAAAGCGCGATTTCCTCCTCTCCTTTTCCCTGGCCTTTTCCTGTGGTGGATGCCCAACGGTCTGATTGTGCCCTGCGCCATCTTCAACTCTTCTATCTGGAGCACCAGCCGTGACTGCTCCTCGTCGACCCCTGCCCTTCTCTTCTGTAATTCCAGCGACTCTCGTGTCTAGCTCTCCCCAAAAGTCTTGTTCCGATGCAACCTCGGGCTCATTAACTTTGGCTTTAGCTGAACCACCGATATTTGCGGGCTTTGGCCTCTGATGTGGTTTTCCTTTTGTTTTGTTCGCCCTTGTGATCTCCGACCACAAGGTGGACTCATTACCATGGTTATGGCCATGCGTAGGAGCCTGCTGTTTCCGGTGGCTAAAGGCGCCCCATCCGATTTGTCTTGGAGCACCACCCGGAGGATGCTTCGATGATTCAGCAGTGGAAGCATTGCGTTGATCTATACGGACGCTGGCGGAAGATGTGCTCGAGCGAGCAGAGCCAGTACTTGAGTCCTCTGGCGAAAGGCCCGTCGTCTGGGTTTTACTTTGCGCCTCTTGACCAGCCGTGGACCAGGACTCAGGTGTTGGAGGCGGTTTCGGTTCGCGCATCGTTTTAAACACATCGGCGAGAACGGATTTTGACTTTTTGACTTGTGCCTCGTGGGTACCGTGATTTCGGTTTCTGGTCTTGACGCGGGTAGTGTCCGAGACGGTGGGCTTGCTCGTTTCGCGATTCGCTCTGTTGGCATTTCTGTTCGGAGTGGTTTTGGTCCCTTTCATGCGGTTCCGGGCCTCTATCTCGTGAGGCAACAAGCTTTCATTCGTAGAGCTGTTGCTGCTCTGCGTAATTGAAGTTTTGCTGGTAGCAAACGAACCCCACGATTTTCTTGCGGCGCCAGAGAAGGCTCCGGGAAAGCCTTTATCGAGCGGTGCGCCTCCATTGGTATTTGAGTCGCGCAAAGCAGACGTCGTGCAGAGTCCTCGTGAAGTAGAGGTCCATACTGTCTTCTGGATGCGGGAGGTACTCAGCGACAGCTGGACTCGACAATTTGTACAAACAAACTGGTGGCCATGGCCCTGGTGGTTGCCGCGAGGATAGATTAGCTTCTATCAGACATTGTATGGAAGGTTGAAAAGGGAGAGCACACTACCTTCCAGGCTCGGGCTCTTAACATTGCCGTTGTACAGGCCAGACGGGGGAACTGCGGCCTGCCTCAATCATTTATGTTGACATGGAGCAACAATTAACGATGGAAGATGCTGCATCGGGTGAGGTCGACTGGTCGACTGTTCTCGTTTGCCAGGTGGAGCTTACTTTCTCTGGGCCTTGATTTTTGGGAACAGGGAGCTTGTCGACAGCACAGTGTGGTCTGGTCGGGTCTGGTCTCAATCGGGACAGGGATTGTCCGCCCAGCTCAGCTTTCTTGGAGGCATCAATATATTACATAGAGAGTATGGGCCTGCCAATGATGGCTAGGTCAATTCGAAAATCTCTGGATGAAGAATTACATTGTACATGATTTCCTATTATCAATTGCTTGCATTTCGCAAATTTCACCAGACTGTAAGAAGAGCTGTTCCTTCAAGAGCCGAATGTGCCGACTTTACAAACAATTTTTATGCTGATGACGTGGGGCCGAACTCTCAGGTACCACCAACAGAGAACCTCGCTCCTGTCAAGTTGGAAGTCAACACGGCAGTCGCTATATACTATTTTGCGCCAACCACCACAACAGACCACACAAAATAACACCAGACTCTGTCATCAGCGCCCCCTTTCTTCCTATTCTCCCCTGGTAGCACCTCCGTCATGGCTCCCACAAAGCGGGCTGGGAAAGCCAAGTCTTCAAAATCTGACGGTCCCAATGGATTGCCGCCAGCTCCGTTTAAGCAACCTCCTGACGTGCTCAAACCATTCATTGATGGCCTGTCGGAGAAGCATGTGTACATTACGCATATCGATTCCAAGCCTGCTTCTTTCAAGCGCAAGATATTCTTGGTTCCGGTTGCCATGAATGTCGCCGTCTCAATACTCTTCGTATGGCGCATGTATGCCATCCTGCCTTGGTACTGGAAAATCGTACAGTCTGGCTTTGGTTATTCCAATGAGACGACATTCCCCATTGGGAACTCTTCGTGGCAAGACTTCGTCTGGGAGGTGCTTCAGCGTGGCATCACCATGTTTATAGACTTTGTCTTGTTCGTATTTGTCTGGCCGTGGCCCGTGGAATTCACTGCTGGCCAAGTTCATGGCAATCCCATGAATTGGAGACGCAAGGTTGGCTTTCAAGACAAGGAGATTTACGTCCGACGCAGCCGCGACTGGGACCGGGTTCTGGGTGATATTTTCAAAGACGACGACTCCAAAAAGATTCTATTGGCTTACGTTAATGCGGCCACATCGCCAATCTTGCAAGAGCAAAAGACGGGCTACTTGCTGATGAACGGCCAGTGGGATCTCGACTGGGACTCCATGGTCCACGCTCACGCCTTGGTTGACAACAAGAATGTGGCGCTGGAGGCATTCAAGAGTGTTGTGCTGGTGTACCACAAGGATTTCGGATGGCTTTGTTATGACTTGAAGGCTAGTATTGCTGCCGAGGGAGACGAGAAGCGCAGGCAGGTTTTTGCCTTCCGGAATGCCCTCACTTCCATGGGCAAAGAAGACTTGTTCTACCGATGGGTGGAGATGGTGCAGTTTGACGCAACTCAGCCTGGAGGCTTTGGCCCAGAGCAGCAGGAGACCACGGCCAAGAAGATACGTGAAATGTTTGAAGAGGCTGGTGTCGACTTTGACGGTTTGTGGAAGGACGCAGTGGGCGAGGCGGCGATATAAATCGTGCACGACTCTACAAAGTGACGCGAATTTCCATGGATAATACTCTTGTACAATAGCAGTGGAGAGGGCTTCTTCTTCTCCGTCTTTTCTTTTGAAATAGAAAGAAATAGAATGTGGTCAACTAGAACTTGTCAAGAATAAAGTGCAAAAGCTCAAAGTACTGTCTCGTTGTGTGAAGGGGTTTAGCACAGGGTTAGGGTTGGAGATTTGTATTTGTAGCAACAGCGTCCCCAGACAGCTAACACAGAACAATCCGTCCGTGCATCATGCTTGATATGTTGATTGTGAGTTAGGAGCAGTTGAGATGCTGGGGATGTATCAAAAAAATTCAACAGATCGGACTAAGGATGGGACACTCAAGCTTAACTTCAAAGTAAGTTTCGTGCCTTGCAACACATTCCTGTTGTGTTTTTAACCAAGTTGTATGGTATGTGTCCAGGGCCGAGGCCGCCAACCATGGGTAACTGAAAATGGAATGGAGACTTGAGCCGTACTTAAGTACCTTTGCATACAGTTTGGAGTCGAACATGCAAATACAAACCATACTGGTTTATTGCACATATGCTCCGGGACATTTCTGTCAATGTCTCGGGGGCTACATGCGAGTTATGTTCAACAGAGAGTGTCACGTCACGCTACCACAGAGCTTGCCCGCATTACCATGGATGCGCATTTCGTAGAAATGAATCGACCCCCAATTTGGACCAATGTCTTTAAATGGAGCACTTAACGCTTATGTGAATTTGGAGAAAGGCAACGTTGAAGGTTAAGGGTTAAGCGATGCAAGTCCAAAGTCGTCGTCAGCATTGCTGCACGTCAGCAAAAGTAGAAATGGCCGGTGAGAGCAGCGGGATTGCTCGAGTCCACCGCTCGAGATATCAGAGACGGACAAGTTCACGACACAAAACGACGTAGAATGATATCACTAGCAGCCAAAAGTTTTAATGTTCAGACAGGGGGAGGTCAGCATCAAAGTTCTCAGTCAATTATGTTGACATGGACATATGCACGTCTGGTATCTGGAATTTTGGTCCATGCCGCCTCACTCCCGAGAGCCGGCCGCTCCATGTCAAGTCACCTTGCATGTTGATCAATTGATTGTCTGGCCCTGAATGTCTGGTGCACGTCTGGTGCCTCGAGCCCTATTGGACCCTGTAACCCTTGAGCCGGTCAGTGCCCCTTCAGTGGTGCTTCAGCACTGTGCTACGCTTGGTCCAATTGACCTTCACGTTCCCTGGCGCCTGGTTGGCTGGTTATATGTAGTCTGGTCTTCTGACTCTTGACACAATTGACGGCTTGGCATCGCTTATGTCCCAAGCCTGCACTGCGCCTAGGTACCTAGGTAGGTAACATGCACACATGGCCATTCTGTCATTCAACGACAAGGCCACCAGTTGACAATCTCTCGAATCTAGCTTCCAGTGGGACCAAACCTCAGAGCAGAATCAATCTTATCTGTCGGCATCGTCCACCGCCCTCCCTTCCCATACCATCCAGCCTGTCTGCGTCGACCACCTGAGTATCCTTTGTCGCTGTGGACCGCTCCCTGCGCCAACTTGAACCGTCTGGTCCAGCGTCCAGTCCGGCACTTGGTCCCTCCAGTCCAGTCGTCTTCCTTGCCTTACGTCGTCTGGTCTCGTCCCACTTGACCCCCTTTCTGCTTCACGCCGACACGACACTGTCCTGGCCCTTGCTTGGCCAACCTCGAAAATCTCATTGCCAACAACGCCCGGTCGACTTGCGACGAGCGGCGCATTTCTTTGGCGCCGCCGACATACGAATCCCCTTCGCGCCGCTAATCACCACCTTGTCACCTTGTCAACATCGTCCTCGTCAAGATGTCCTCATCAGGCCTTACTCGGCGCCGAGGCGCTGGCGGAGGCGCCGCTGCCAACACCGAGGGCGAAGCAAGCAATGCCGCTTCAAGAACCAATTCCTCCAACAACGTCAGAGACAATGGACCAGAGACGAGCTACGAGAATAGCGAGAATGGCCACAAAATTGCATTCGACCCCAGGGATATCAGCGAGAGCGCCGAGCGCAGCAAACAGCCCAAGCTGACCATGATGGAGGAGGTCTTGCTTTTGGGACTCAAGGACAAGCAGGTAAGGGATGCACAAGCAGCATGTTTTGACCATCGTGCCCAAACCTCCCAATTTGTCTCCTATTTCTCGATGACTTGGGATCGGCCCGTAGTTGTTGTGGCAAGGGCCTTCAATTGACGTGTCCTGCCTATCTAGGGATATCTCTCATTCTGGAACGACAACATTTCATACGCTCTCCGAGGATGCATTGTTCTCGAGCTTGCCTTTCGCGGACGCATCAGCATGGAGAAAGACCCTTCTAGACGGCGATTCTCTCCGGCCGATCGAAATATCGAAGTCATAGATGATACCCTTACCGGAGAAGTCTTGCTTGACGAAGCTCTCAAGATGATGAAGCAAAGCGAGAAGATGAGTGTGAGCTCCTGGATCGACTTGATGAGTGGTAAGTTTGTCGGCCGATATTGCTCTTCCTTGGCCCTGGACAGTCGTCGGTTTGGGTCGTCGTCACATCATGCTAACTTTGGATTGTTTTAAGGCGAGACGTGGAACTTGATGAAGATTGGTTACCAGTTAAAGCAGGTCCGTGAGCGTTTAGCCAAGGGACTTGTAGACAAGGGAATTCTCCGAACCGAAAAACGAAACTTCCTCTTATTCGACATGGCCACTCATCCCGTTGCCGACGGCGGAGCCAAAGAAGAGTTGCGTCGCAGAGTCCGTAACGTCCTCACCCAAAGAACCGTTGTCCTCAGTGGAAACCAATTCCTACCAGAGAACCTCGAGTTTAGATACCTGCGGACCATCTGCATGGTCTGCGCCGCTTATGCCGCCAATGTGTTGGAGAATGCTCTGTCAACCCTCGGCCACGAAGCACGTGAGAGAGCCTTTGCTCAAACAGACGAATTGTTGGCCGACTACAGCCAGTGGCCGTTTGGAAAGAAGGCTACCAGCAACGGCATTGGCGCTAACCTGCCACAGGTTATTTCAGAAGTAAGTTACCTCAGCCGAGAGAACGACCCCGAACCCACGGACAGTTCTTTGATATGGTGGGCGCGAAGATGGCTAACTCACTTGCTAGGAAATTGGCAAAGCCAAGGACAAGGAACTGCAGCTAGAAGTTGTCGCCGCCTGCCTGAGCGTCTTCACTCGCCTCGACTCCCTGCTATAAGCCACCCAAACACACGACTACACCATGCGTCGATGTACCGCAAAGTAAACACCACCTTTACGAATCTGGCGACCCTTTGATGGTAGTGACCAATCCCACAATTCTGGCGCAGCCGACCCAATACAGTTCTCGAGTCGAGGTGCTTCTTCACTACCTACCGAGATAAACAACCACTCTTTTGCCTTCACCTCATGATCTCCATTCAAACATTCCACGTTTCAACGACAACGTTTATCACTCGAAAATTGCTTTCCTCACCGAACGACTTTTAGGCTAACAAGACATGGTACCAATCAAGGTGGAATAGACGGGATAGCAGCCCTAGGGAGAACTAGAAAAGGGGGTGGGTGATATGGCGAGCAGGATAAAAAGGGGGGCAGTTGGGGAAAAAAAATAAAACACAACGGGAACATGGGAAGGGAACCGTGTTTTTAACTTGACGGATTGTTTTAATTATATGCCAAATTTTACTCCTTTTGTTGTTAACATCTACCGCTGTTCAAAGTCATGGGGTTTGTAGTCTGCGTTATTGTCAGAGAGGTGTATCCGCTTCAAAGAGAAACACACGATATCTGAAGAGACAGCATGACGGTAGATTCCATGCGGAGTATCTATATGTGGGTGACTTATGAAGCGATTCATGGCCCATGGGGCATGTAGAAGGGACACGACAGTGCCGTACATGGATAGGGGAACAGTCCCAGTCGACCTATGGTGGTTATTTGTGGTTTTAGCAAGTGTGAAATCTCAAGACAGCTCAACATGATGAATTAAGCGTATGCATTGCTTATATGAATTTTAACCCTAGACAACAATCATGATTATAAAACAGATAAACCATAGCCGCGCTCATCGCCCCGCTCATCGCCCCCGTTATGCTGAGCCTTGCAAATCTACCCGGCCCAACTTCGAAATTGTGCAACCACCCCTTTTGCAGTTCACCTATCCTTGACCTAAACATCAACTCTAGTCAAGAGTGTAAACATGTAACCATCCCAGCTTTTAATGAGTCCGAGACACAGCAAGTGTCCAACGCCAACGCCAACATGAGAAGACGGAAATGTCGCCCCGTCATGCAAAAGAAAACGTGCGGTATGACATGTAGCAGAATTGATCAGCCCGCAAATACAGGCAAGAAAGATGCTTGTCCATGATTCCATGATATGCGCCTACTTTCGGCGACCGCCAACCCCAAAGCTGCCTTCAAATCCAGGTCGTCCGCCCTTCTTCTTCTTGGCGCCGCCCTTCTTTTTGCCAGCTTTTCCGAGAAGCTTTTCTTCTCTGCGTTGCTTGATGTTGTCTTCTCGTTTCTTTTGTCTCTCCTTTTGCGCCTGTTGGACGCCCTTGGTGCGCTCTGTCCAAGCCTTTTCGCTCTTTTTCTTGGCTGCCTCTTTCCGTTTCACGGTCTTCTTCAGGATCGCTTCGTCGTCGCGAATCTTTTCGCCCTCAACTCTCCGCCTAGCTGTTAACCATGCCTCCTTGTCTGCAATGTCGGCGCGCTTTTCCGCATCCAACCCTTGCAGCCTCTTCTTCTGATTTTGGACCTTCAGCAGCGCAGTCTTGGCATCAGAAGGTCCTTTCTTCTTGTCTTGGCTCAACATATAGCTAAGATCGTGAGACATTTGTGCGCCATCCCCGAAGGCGACCCGGCCAAAGGAGAAGCCGCCAGTGCCTTCATCAAGCTCAACAGCGGGGCTCATGACACCGGGTGAGTTAGAAGCCAGGGCTTCTTCTCGTTTTCTAGCTTCTTCCAGCTTGGCTGCCTTTCGGAGTTCCAGTTTGCGCTCTTTCCGCTGCGCTTGCTTGGCTCGTCTGGATTCAATGAGCTCCTGTCGGGTTCGGATGGGTTTGCCATCTGGGCCGTCTGCTTTTCGAGCAGCCCTAAGCGCTTCAATCTTAGCCGCAAGTCGGGCTCGCAGGGCAGTAGTGTCCGCAGGCAGCTTGATATGCTTGGGCTTTTCTGATGGAGGGATGGTAGATGAGATGGAAGTTGTGCTACTGGCTTGCTCGGCTGATGGGTCGTTTAGCGAGCCTGTAGCATCATCGTCGACATCGAAGGTTGGCGAATGGGGTTCGGACTCGGATCGTGAAGCAACCTCGGCATCGACTTCCTTGGAATGGCTCACTATACTATGTGAACGTTCCTCGTGGCTGCGATGCGCGGATTTGGCCACACCGTTGGCATTCTGGTTAGTCTTGTCGGTGCTTTCTGGCTTCTTGGTTTTTTTCTCGGCTTTCTTCTCTGCTTTCTTTTCTCGTTTTGCTTCGCGCTTGGCATCCTTCTTTGACATCTTGGTAGCTGCTTCTCCAGCCTCTACGGTACCGTTTGTTTTATCTTCATCTCCATCCTCGGCCAATTTCTGCTTTTTGTTGCTCTCTTCGGACTTCTTTTTCAGACCTTCGCCAGGCTTCTCAATCTCGACGCCATCGATGGCTTGGAAGGAGTTGTCGTCCTCTTCATCCTCATCATCATCCTCGTCTTCGGCTTCCTCCTCCATCTCTCTCAGTTTCCTTTTGTTTTTGGCTCGCTCGTCCATGACCTCCTTGGCGTTGCGGTTTAGTTCGCTGTCAGGGTCTAGCTTGGCTCTTCGAGCAGCGGCGGCTTCCTTTTTTGTTTGCTTCTTCTTCTTCCATTGATCCTAGAGACAGTCCTTAGTTAGAGAATTTATTCCTGGAATTGCTGAGAGTGGCTCAATTTGCCGGCATTAAAATGTGGTGGGCACAGTGAGCCATGGGTAAAAAGCTGTATTTCATTGTGGCTGGGCTGGGTGTTTGGCCGAGTGCAAACGTCGTCACTACTGGGATTCACATACAGTCGTATCTTCCCCATAGTAGTCCTTTGCTGAAATGAGACTCAAAAGGCCATTAAAGGCTGCTGCATGATCGCGCAGGCGATCCTAAGGTCGCTGGTTAGCCATATTTTTGGGATTGGGTTTTTCTCGGCTCCATGAAGTAGCGGGGCAAAACGAACCTGTAGTGATGATGCTTCCATGGCTGACGACGCTCTCCAGTGCGGTAAATAATATGAAAACTATCTTCAGCAAATTGATCGACGTTTTGCGAAGTAGGAGACCAGCTTTGCTCCTGCCAGCCGTGGCGCAGGTCTTTTGAACAGACGAGTCGAAGATGGGTGTCAAAATGATGAAGGCGGTCGGGTGGTTTTGGCCGCCTCCAGCATTTTTTTCCTGGCACCAAAAAAATCCGGACTCCACCTCAACTTTTGTCGTTTGTGGCTGATCCTTGACTGGACTGGTGGGAATCTTGTGCTCACGGCAAAATGTGGGGTGCCAGGTTGACCTGGGTTTGCTGGGCTTCAATGTTACCAGTTTGCCAGGCTTCAGGCGCCGGCTTCCACTACTTGCCTGGTAAGTAGGGACAAGCAATCAATCCCCCGCAAATAACATTGAATACTTGACGTGTACAGTATGTAACAAGGAATATTGAACTCTGTCATGTGTTCCCAGGTGCCATCCTTTTGAACGAAGGGGTTGCAACTGGAGGTGGTTGGTAAAAAGACAAACGAAGAGACTAGAGCTTTGAACATTGACCCAGCAGTCGCAACAGGCTGTAGCAGTCTGGTCGCTTATGATCCATTGAAGAGTCAACATTGAAGCCATGCAGGCTTAACAGCTTTTCTGCGCCACCAAGGCCGACTGCCAATTTCGCTGGCCATTACCAGACTCCAGTCCTCCATTCATGTTGCTCCTGCATTGTACCTCATACCAGCACATCACCTAAAGGAGGAACGCAACACAACGAATTCAGTACACTCGCTTTACCATGAATCTAAGCGTTTCGAAGACATGCTACATTCACAAAACAAAGATGGATTAGGGTTATTTGCAAGGTCTTTAGCAGAATACGTTTTGATTACGAGCAATTCGTCGTGCCGTAGCAGCTGGGTAGAACACTGGCTCAACCCGAGCTGAGGTCAAATTCAATTCATTTGCCATCTGCTCACTGGTTTACGCGGACACAGAATTGCAAGATTGTCACTGGCGTCATCTACCACACAATGATTCCGTTTGAGCCTGTGAAGGAGATATATTTTGTCGCGGACCCAATACCTGGACCGGGTCTGTGTATTCATGCTTGCTAAGATATGAACCAGATGGAGGCCTATATCATATATCATTTCTTCTTACTGGACTTTTTAGGCCCAGCCGCAGCCTCTCGCTTCTTAGCCTCCTTGGCATCAATCTCTGCCTTTCGAGCCTTTTCTTGCTCTTCTTTTTCTTCCTTCTCGGCCTATTGTGCGAAATGAGTCAGCAACACCAATCATGAATGGCCACAACAACGATAGCCAGTTTGTTAAACTGCCTGCCTTCTGTCTACATACCTGTCTCCGGGCAGCGTCGGCTGCGCGTTGTTCTCGAATGAGCTTAAGACGAGCAAGGTCTGCCTTGGCCTGATCTGTTTTGCCTTCTGCCTGCAGCTTCAAATACCTCTCCTTGGCGGCTGCCGCCTCCATAGCTTCCCGTTCTTTTCGGTTGCCAGGAGCATTCATGTTCTGAACGCCCTCGGTGATTTCATCCACGTCGCTACTCTTGGTTTGTTTCCGGGCTGATTTGGAGTGGTTCGGATTTGTGGGCATACCGTCGTCGCTCTCATCGTCGCTGGACGGCATGTCGCCCACTTCGACGTTACGAGACTTTTGCTTGGCAATGGCGGCCTCTTTGCGGGCCTTTTTCAGAGCCTTGCGGTCATCACGATTCTCAGAATCCGCCGCAGCTTTTGAAGCGTCAGCGTTGTCGCTCTCTTCTTCGCTAGACTCCTCCTCGGAGTCTTCCTCTTCATTTGAACGCTCGTCCGCGGCGTCAGCAGACCACATGCTGACTTGATTGCCATCGGCGTCGACCGGCTGTAGCGAGCGAGAATAGTGTTTACCACCTAGTTTCAGGGAGAAACGTATTAGTGTTGGCTAGATTCCTGGCATCTAAATTTGCAAATGGCAAAAGCACGAGTTTTTTCAGTTCTCGGGCGACGTACCACCTCTGGTTGGCTTGTTAAACTTTCCAGCACGACCACGAGCACCGGTTGTTGCACTGCCTGCCATGTTGTCTGGTCGAAATTGATATAGATACAAGAAGCGGAATAGCAATGAGAATCGAGATGGATTTCTTGGGCAGGAAGCAAAAGCAAGATCGTAAGGGTATCAGGCCGAAATGACGGGGGGGAAGGGACAAGTTGACTGCACAATATGAATGGAAAAGAAGAAAGCAGAATTGCTTGGTGGCGCCTGAGGCGGGGTAGCGGGGTACTTTTTGTGAAAGTCAAGTCCAGTCTGGTCTGGTTGTGGTCAACTCAACTGGTTGCCGTTGCCAGACCAAACAGAAAAAGGCAACATGCTCAAGTGGTGGACGGAGTGGCGTCTCGTGCCGTTGGCCCTTTGAAGACTTATGCAGGGCATGTTGTTTGCTCATCAGTAGCTCCATGTCTGCAAGACAGGAAATGTGTCACAGGGGTCTACAAGGATCATTCAAATGGACTACGGAGTACTTCGCATGGATAAGCAGCACGTCAACATGAAGTGGTGAGTCAGTCGCATCGAGACATGTTGAGTCCACAAGGCTCTAAAGGTGTGAGTCGTGAGTCAACCAGACATTGAACTAATAAGGGTAAACTGGCCTACTGGCCAACTGGTCAACTGTCTAGTGTGGCAGGAACCGTCAACACTCACACGACCAAAGAGTGAACAGCAATTTACTCCTTCAATGTGTCAAAACTGTCCGGGACCTTCCTTGGCTGCTGCACTAGGCATTGACTCCTTCTTGATCCTTGTCCTTACATACTTGTAGGTATGACTGATGGCCTGTAGAAATGCTCAGTGGTGACGAGGCCATTCCGCAGAAATCTAGATGGGGAGCAAGACTTGACGGCACTCAGCATTATGCACGCCATCCGATTGATCGAGGCAACCACCAGCCATCTGTCGACACTCCATAGCTTGTTCGTTTCCGTATATTCCTTTTAGCATTTATTCATTTACGATACCCCATAAACTCCTAGTCCATTAATGGATTGAGCACGAAGCCCCGGGAACTGCGCTTCAAACGCCAACCCTTTCAATGTCGACAGAATTCGGGAGCATCCGCCCACTAAACCCGACGGGTCAACTGCAAGTGGCCAGCCAGTAAAAGCCACGGCAATGACCAGTCTTCAGGTCATGACCACGAGCCAGATTCAAATTGCGGCTGCCCCTCCGCCCACTCCACGGCTCTGGCTGATCTTTCTTCCGGAGGCCCCTGCCCAACGAATAAACTTGTGCTCGTCTCGGCCGCACGTTTTGGCCTTTTTCTTCTCTTCTTCTTCAACCTACTAGAAAATATCAATCCTTCATATTCACTCTGGCTTTCACTTACTTCAATGGATGTCACCGGAGGGGAAACTGGAGGAAAGATCGGATCCTAGCCGTCGATCTTACCATTTGGTCTGCACGCATTTCGGTGCTCGTGGTCCAGATAAAAATTTCAACCGGCGGCACATTTCCTCCTCGAGACGCATCTTGTGAGACGGCAACTTATTACTGTGACATTACGCCAGATCATCTCACTCGTCTCGATATCCCTCGCCTTTTAATTCTCTATTTTCATCTTCTGGCTTGTCATGCAGAATCGTCAACGTAAGTTAGAAGTAGCATTCGCGAATTGTGGCAGTAGTCGTAGAGTGCGTGTTGTCAAAGGAGTAATCATCGAGTTACCCACCCACACTTCATCACCGTAGCTTCGGTCCCGTATACATTAGCCTCTCTTAGTTGACTCATCCATACAATAACATCATTTAACCTTCCATATTTGGCTGAATGGCTGGCTTTGACTCGGTCCGTCGAAGATGAGCACCAACATGGCGGATTGAATCTGTGCATTTAGTGCAAAGCAGTAGCAGTACATGGCATTCCCAAGCACGGTTTGGCGGTCATGATAGCTGCCCATTACGTTCAGTTGATCACGTACATCACATGTGTGAGATGGTATTTTGAATCAAGTTTTGCCCTAGCCGTATTATTCAAACGAGCTGCATTGTACGCAAATTATCAGGGACAATGAAGCCGCAAAACTTGTAATGTACATGCTTCTTTTCCAACATGTCGACGCCGAACCCCATGCATTAAAGAACAGATTGCCAAACCGACCAATGAGAAAGGGAAAACTTCGCCTCAAAAGAGCACACCATTCTGGCCTGTAGAGTGAGTGCAAATGCCGTTGCGCCTGTCCCATCACATAGTACTCTCAGGTGTTGTCGAAATTAGACAGGCTGCCGATCAACACCACAAGGTTCTTGTATCAAGTGAAAAAGCCAATTCTTCTCACTCAAAAACGCCTTCTTATTATTTAATCAGGGAGAAACAAATTCTGCAAAGCCAAAGTTGTGGTTCGTGAGTATCTTGGAGGGGGCTCGTCGGCGTCGTAAGGAGGTGGATTGGTCTCGTCCAATTCAGGCACTGGAATTGGAGTACGGGGCACAGATACGGGAAGGTCAGAGCTAGACTCTGAAGTGCTGTTATTCTGATGTCGACGTCTTCCGTATTGATCGTAGCTGGCCCGCCATTCGCTGGCCGTGTGCTGCTCGAATTCGAGGCGTTCCCAACCATTCGATCTGATTTGACAATATTCCTGCTGTCGCCGTCGTGGGAGATCGAAATTATTGAGCGATGGTCTTCTCGAATTGACATTCGCCCACAATTCTTCCGACGGAGAACAGCCACCCGGCTCGTTAGCCCTTGGCCGCGAAAGAATACTGTCATAGGGTTCTACCACGACACACCTAATTGCAGCCGCATTCAAGCGCGATATTGGCAGGTTCCCAGATGTGTTGGGCTTTCTAGAGGATGAGGTTGGTCGAATTGGAGAGTGTGGGCTGTTTTCATCACGGCGTCTGCCCAACTGGCGTCGGGTGTGCCTTTCGCGGAGGCGCACTCTCTCTCGCACCGCCTGGAGGATTCCACGAATGTCACCGGCGTCGAGCCTGCGATCAAGCATGTTCGACATTGGTAAACTGGAGGACACCTCGTTTTCATCAACCGCCTCGTCAGAACATTGTCTTGCCGTCGCATGAGCTGAGTTCGACGAAGATGTCATGTCCACATCTGACACATCTGACACATCCGAGCTGCTCGGTGCCGAAAGCATTTCCCATTCGCTTGGATCATCCATTGTTGTCGTATTAAAAGTTCGGGCTTCGGCCATTGATTCCACAGCAGCCGTGTATCTTAGCCAGTGTCGTAATAGTCGGTCTTTGTTCTTTTTGTTGCTCTCTTGCAGTCAATGGCAGTGAAACACTGAACTTGAATCGCGATAGTAAAGTATGCCGAAGAAAGCGATTGAGAACAAAAGGAAAAGGACCCTAAAATCTCCCTTTCAAAGGAAATAGTGGCTTCATATATATCTGCTACTCGGAAATTTGAGTTTGGGGAATAAGCTCGACACTGAGCCGTAGATTTCCTTTCTGCCATTGTCTGTAGGTTTACGCCTGCAGCATCCGCTCAAACGCAAAGACAGAAGCTAAAGTATTGATGTCGTAGAAATGAGTTTGACTCGCCGAGTCTGTTTTGGAATGGCGTGAAATTCAAGTACTCGGTGGGCAAGTATGAGTTTGACCGACTTATAATTAGTAAAGGGTGTTGTCGTCTCAAGAAATATCATTACCTAGTGATCTTAAAACTTCATCAAGTCTCCGCCTCTTGTTTCTTCGTAATGAAGGCTCTGCTTGCTCGCTCCATACCATGTTTGTTGCTTTCCTGGATGCCTTTTGTGACAAGTGGAGCTTTCCAAGGCCTTGTACAACAAGGGGACGAGTAAACGTCATTCTTTTAGTTGCAAAGAGTCCCCTGCTGACATATGATGGGGTCGAGGTAATACCACCTCGACCACTGTGTCCCAGAAATAAGCACGCAAATGATTTTGATGGTAACGTAAAAGGTCCTACAACAGCTTGCGAATCGGTTTGAGCTTCGCACAAACTCAAATCTTGATCTTTGCCCAGCTGACCAATAAAGGCGTAAAGCCAAAATGCCCATGTCTCGAAGGCAATGTCGTGGCAGGATCCTCCGGCTTTTACAGAAGTCTCAATGTCCCACGTCGGTAGATATGCCTTTGCAGTATCCGTCAGGTAGTCCAGCAATGGGGGCGCCTGCCCGTCTGCAACGAACTTTACAGAACAACGAGAGTCCCTGCAAAGCAAAGACAAGTCTGCGTCTATTCTCTTCGAGAGTTCCTTCAGTCGGTTGCTTCGAATTTGCTCCAACGGTGCGAAAAGTAGTAAATACCGTAATAAGGAGTCTTCCATGCCGCTAGCCGGACCAGCTATTTCCCAGCCGTGCTCATGAGCAGAGCTAGAAGGGTCTGGCCAGTCACTTTTGGAAGCCGTGACATCGTATAATGCCACTGATGGAAACTCTGTGATCCAGCGAAGTGATTCCTGCGTGATGTCTTGATCACCCCAAATGCGCAGCACTCGCAGTAAAGGGAACGGAGTGTCCATTTCTGACCAGCCACGGACGACTCTGTCATTAACTTCGGGAAACGTAGAGCGCACTTCGTCAGCAGGCTTTATAAGTTCCAACACTCCCAGGTTTTTCATATCCGCGAGGCAAAGCAGCTCATGCGTGCTGAACTGACAGCCACCACTGATAGTTAAGTGTGCGATGAACTGTGTTGATGAGGATGTTAGAGGCTGAGTGTAGATTTTGAGTTCCTCTGTCGGACGGCAAATATGTTGTCTAAATCGATAGAGGCCAAGTGTCATATCTTCATCATCCGCTACCAAGATACGTGAGAAGAGTTTCCAGGCGTGCAGGCATACCCCTCTGGCAAGTCATTGTTAGCTTTCTGGAGCAGTGTGTAGGCAATATTGTGGCAACCACATTTGCCAATAATCATCTTGCGGCGCCAAATTTACTAACCTTGCCTCGAGGAATCGCCAGATACGCCAAAGAAGTCGGCTGGGGATTGATTCGAGGTGGTGCTCAGTGACGTCTCCGATGTTGTTAGCAATGACGTGCGTGGCCATGTCAATCAAGGATCTCGGTCCCTTTGTTCCTCGAGGAGTAAACAAAGGATATGGCCGCCGACGAGACCAATCCCGTTCACCATCATGAATGGTGAGGCTCTGTCGCGGGACAGTCCATTCTCTGTAAACCTGCCCTGACGTCTTGTCAAACATGGCGAGTATTTGAGGGCAATCGCACCATGGTGGGAGAGCGAGGCGGATGCGATGACGCTCGAAATTCGAGAGAAATGCAGACAGCCAGATCACAATTGTAGTCCAAGCAAAATGCTAGCTTGGAATTGATGCGATCAACTGGGGCACATGCTCGCTCGATGTTGAATGCTGCCGGGCCCTCTCTAAAGTTCAAGTGCGTATGAAGAGCTTGGAGTGAGCGAGCATCAACTCGGTGATGTGATTCGTAAGCCAACTTTGTCAGGCTGGTGCAAGACATCTGAAGCACCCACCCACCTGGTGAGCATACACTTTGACAGTAATAATATTTAAAACAGAATCAAACGAACAAGGACGCTCATCTAAAATTTCCCGACAAAGGTCTTTTCCTTGTATTTATCTAGGTTTTTATTTATTTATTTGTGTTTGTTTATTGAGCTTTTCCTTGCTTTGCCAAATGGCGGTTTGCAAATCCGAGCTCACAAACGGCCCACCAAACGCCTCAAAATGTGTCGCTCCCAAGATATCAAGTAAGAAACCATCATGCCCAGTTATGTCGTTTTGACATACAACTTTAAACAAAAAATGCAATCATCTTCATGCCACCGGACGCATCCGCGCCCACTTATTGCTGGCATTCCTCTTATGAAATGCTATGCATGCATATGTTTTTTTTTTTTTTTTTTTTTACAACATGGGCTTAAGATCCTTGGCCACGGTGAAAGGCGCTTCCGTCTTGCTCTTGATCTCATCGACCGTAACACCGTCCGCAATCTCGATGAGGGTCAACCCGTGTGCAAAGTCGACGTCAAACACTCCCTAAAAATCCACAATGTTAGCCATGTCATGAATGTGACGTGGTGTTGGGTCAGGGAAACTCACCAGTTCAGTAATGATTCGAGACACACATGCACGTCCAGTCAAGGGGAATGCACACTGCTTGACAATCTTAGGGTTGCCCTTCTTGTCGGTGTGCTCCATTGTCACAACCACCTTGGTCTTTGAGGGGTTGCTGACAAGGTCCATGGCACCTCCAAAGCCTTTGACCTTGCCTGGCAACATCCAGTTGGCAAGGTCGCCGGTTCCACTGACTTGCATGGCGCCCAAAATAGTGAGATTAATTCTTCCACTGCGAATCATGCCAAAGCTCTCTTCGCTACCAAAGACAGCTGCGCCGCGGTTAAGGGTCACCGTCTCTTTTCCAGCATTGATCAAATCAGCGTCCTCGCTACCCTTCTTGGGATAAGGTCCCAAGCCGAGAATGCCATTTTCAGACTGAAGCTGAACCTCAACCTCTGGGCCAACGAAACCCGGCGCGAGCATGGGCATGCCAATGCCAAGATTGGCGTACATGCCGTTCTTAAATTCCTTGGCGGCCCTCTTGACAATACGCTCGCGTTTGGCAGCTGTGTCGCCAGAGCCCAAGGCAGCCTTGGCGTCAGCATCGTTCTCGTCCTTGGCAAAGGTAAATTTTTCGATGTTCTTTTCGCTGGTGCTCTGAATGACACGCTTCACGTAGATACCCGGTAGGTGGACGGCTTCGGGAGGGATCTCGCCAGGTTCGACAATATGCTCGGCTTCGACAATAGTCATCTTGGCGTTGCGACCCATGGCACCGTTGAAGTTGTGGGCAGCAAGACGGAACTGGCAATTGCCAAGTTTGTCCGCCTTGTAAGCCTTGACAAAGGCGTAGTCACCATCAATGGCGTGCTCCAATAGATATGACTTGCCATTGAACACCTTGACGTCCTTGGGATACGAGTATTCATCAGGGGTGCCGTCAGCTTTGTTTTTCAAGGGTAGGTCACCAGTCTGAACAACGGTGCCAAATGCAGCGGGAGTATAGAAGGCAGGAATGCCCTTTGCCACCAGCAGCGCAACGCTCCGCCAGAGTTCCCTGGGGAGTCAGCTCAAGCTCAACCTCACCAGTCAGGTACATGGTTTCAAAGGTCTTGTTTTCTCCAATGTAACTGGCAACCATCTTCTTGACCTGTTTGGTCTTGAGGAGCTTGCCGAGCCCAGAGTTGTCTGTACCGGCATTGTTGGACACAGCGGTAAGGCCCTTGATGTCAGGCTTTTGGAGAACCTCGTCGATGAGAGTGTCAGGGACACCGCAAAGGCCGAATCCTCCACAAAGGAGCGTCGAGTTTGGTTTCATATCCTTGAGTGCTTCCGAGGCAGAAGGAAAGACCTTGTTGATCTCGGCGCGGCGCAACGACACGGAGAATGATCTGGACAAAATGGGAGAAGGCTGACGCGTAGGCCGTGTTAGCTCATGTGTTCGTCAATGGCCACAGCGATGACAGAAACGGAAAGGCACGTACATTTGTGCCATGGCGAGCAAAGGCTCGCAAGGTCGCCATGCGAAGCGCGGTAGATGGCATGGTGAATAGGAGAATTCTGCCGTGTGAGACAGTTTACACTTTACACAAGCAGGCGTTCGCGTACGAGATGTCTTGTCAGGATCGAAAAATCGTCCACAGAAGCCAAGACAACGGCGGGTTGGGACTTGATGGTGAGGGAGGACTGCAGTACCGGTAAGAGCCGTTCAACCTATTTGTGACAATGATGAAGCCGAGCCGTTGCAGACTGGAGGGGAGAAGTGAATCAAATGACTGGGCTAAACCGGTGGCAGAAGAGGAGGGCCAAAGGCAGAAGAAGCTGGGTTGGGAAGCTGGATGCGACATGTTGGCGGTTTAAAGCAGCTGCACCACGGTAACAGCGGCATTGGGCCGCTGATGGCCGAGCCGAATTGGCCCTCCGCATGTTCCTGTCGGGTGCAGCGTTCGGGAAAGACCTCTTCCCATCGGAACGCGGTTCGGTTCCGCACGACGACCAATTGCTGGCCTCCATGGGATCCTGAGTGAGTCGAAGAGCTGCGGGGGTGGGTCTGTGCTTTGCAACTGGATTGAAATTGTCTTGCCTGGTGCAGGCATCGGTTCCGAAATCCAATCCGAAATTGGCCCGAAGCCAATGGAGATTTTTCAAACAGTATTAAACGTCTTATGACCCCCAGGAGGTCCAAGAAGGACCATGATTAAAGTTATCACCTAGCAAACATTGCACGGTGAGGTGTAGTCAGCCCTGCGCCCAATATTTCGTCATGTCACGATGCTAGCTGTGATCAGTCGTGGCCAGAGGGCTCCGTCTGCGGAAACCAGTCGGGTTGTCTCCGGCATATCGGATCCGATATCTCGACGTGAGCTTCCATTGACCTAGGGTAAACCGTCATCCGGCGTTGGAGCGCCGACAATACATCGGCGACAATCAGCCGGAGGCCGAAAATCGGCCCTTGGGTAGGGACTGTGCTGGAACCGGTGTGAGGACTCTCTTTAATAAAGCTGAATTCGTTAGTCGTCCTTGAAGCACCAAACTGACGATCTTGTAATGTGGCGGTTACGATGCACTTCATCTAGCCAACTCGTTTTACAATTCCCAACATGCTGTTTGAGTCGTGGCACTTGTACTTGGGTCCATTTAATATGCGCCAAACCCCGATATTAACCCTATGGGCTTAGACCGTGGCATAGTATTGAAGCCGCCAGCAGTTATCGCGTACAATTCCAAGCTGTGATATCAAATATTTTGAGAATTGATGTGCTGTAGGAGCCTCTAGGAACGTGCCAGGCATCTTGGGTGTTCAACAGTGGGGCACGGCAGTTTGACCTGCGTCCAATGTTCCCTCCAAAGCATGGTTGCGTGGTCAAGCACAGCAGTTGCTTATCAGCTTATCGCCCCGCAGCCATACAACTAGTCAGCTGCAAGTCAAGCAAAAAAAAAAAGTTGTGATATCCAGCTGCCTCAGCCATTGAATCTAGCCCAAAAGGTTGCCGCCCATTCAATCACTTTTTACCAAAACTGAAAGCCGCGAGGCAGAGGAACCATGGCCTTGGACTCGGGGGCCAAGCGCCGTAAGATTGATCATGGCGGCTCGAGTCTCCGACACGATGGTCTCATTGATTTCAAGTCACGAAATGCTACCCGCGTGTCATCCGCCAGCACCTTCGTGCTTCAAACCGAAGAACTACTCAAGGAGGCCAAGATGGACTATGGCAAGACACTTAAAGACGCCGATAGCCAATTGTTTCGATTGAAGACCGTCGTGGATGCGATTGAGCCACATGAGCCTCTCCCGGTGAGTCTCGCGGCTTGCAACTTCATGCAGGACATCAGCTAACCAGCTTTTTCATAAGATTGCCGACGCGACGTCGAAATTCGAGAAACAACATTGCATTACTGTGCCATACCCAGACCCAAAGCCTCCCAAAGATTCTCCATACAAATTATCATACGCTAAGCCTGCACAATGCAATGTCGTCGGCAGTTACGTTTCGAGGACGATGGTCAAGTCTCAAGCCGTTCTGGGTATTGACATGGTTGCTCAAATGCCTGCCTCGCTTTTCCAAGACAAAGACTATCTAAGCATGCGATATTTTTACCGTAGAGCCTACTTCATCGCTTACATCGCTGCTCAAGTTCGCAAGGAGATGGGGAATGCTGCGACACTGACTTTCGAATTTCTCAACGAAAATCCCCTTCTCCCGGTACTGGTTCTCCAGCCGTTGCCTGAGGCGGCCGAGGCGGCAGACACAACCAGTGCCAAGAAAGCAGATCCGAACGTTGCGAAGAAGAACAAAAAGAACTCCGGCTACTTCATCCGCTTAATTCCATGCGCGCCGGACAATCTCTTCCCTTGGTCGAAACTTACGCCGTCCGCAAATTGCACTCGCTTGGGAGAGACCAAGGAAAAGAAAGGAAGCAGCTCGACCTCCCCATTCTACAATTCGACTCTTAATGCCGAGAGAACCTTTATTCAGTACCTCAGAGTTTTAACATTGGCGAAGAACGAATGTCCAGCCTTCCCGGACGCATGTGTTTTGGGCAGAATATGGCTGCAGCAGCGCGGCTTTGGCGGGTCTATATCTCAAGGCGGATTTGGCCATTTCGAATGGGCGACGATGATAGCTCTTTTGCTGCAGATGGGCGGAAGAAATGGGCAACCTGCTTTGTCTAGCTCCTTAAGCAGTACAGAGCTGTTCAAGGCCGGCATACAATTTCTGTCAACAACAGATTTCAATAAGCGGCCATTTACATTCAATTCGGCCACTGTCGATGCCAAACTAATCCGAGAAGCTGGTCCAGTCATGTTTGATCCCGTACGGGAGCTGAATATTCTGTCAAAGATGACACCGTGGTCCGCTAGCCTTCTGCGACTTCATGCGAAATCGACATCAGATCTTCTAGCTGATGAGAGGGCTGAAAAGTTCGAGCCTACATTCATCACCAAGACCGATGTCACGTTCCAAGTCTACGATGCCGTATTCCAGATCACCAAGTCTGATTTTGCCAAATATGTAGATTCCGCTGATCGCAGCAGCATCTCCTGGAAATTCGCATTTGATGTGCAGAAAATACTCAAGAAAGCCTTTGGGAATCGTGCACAACTAGTTCACATAGAGCTTCCATCAGTGAACCCATGGCAACTTGCCAGCCCAGCCGCGAAGCCCGCTACAGAGCTTCTTGTTGGGGTCATCTTTGACCCAGCTCATATGTCTCGGCAAATGGAGTATGGTCCACCCGCGGAGGAAGAAAAGGAGGCTGCTGTTTTCAGACAATTTTGGGGCGAAAAAGCCGAGCTGAGGCGCTTTAAAGATGGAAGCATTCGTGAATGCGTCGAGTGGAATGGCAAGTCACCTTTCCAAGTTTGTGAGGAAATCACTACCTACTGTTTAAAGGAGCACTTGAAAGTAGCAAAGGAAGACATAACTGCGCATGGAAACGGGTTCAGCTCCCTGATTGGCCTTTCTCACATGGACAAAGAGGCCTTCGACTCAGCTAGGAGAGCATTTACGACGTTTGAAAACGACATTCGAGGTTTGGACGACCTTCCTCTTCAGATTCGCCAGTTATCACCAGTCTCACCATCTGCTCGCTACTCGTCCTTGGAGCCACCAATGCTTGGATTTCACAAGGACAATGTTGAGCCGATGGAAGTCAACTTGTACTTCGAAGCATCCAGCAAATGGCCAGAAAATCTTACGGCGATTCAAGAAGCAAAGGTGGATTTCCTTCTTGACTTTGACCGGCGTTTAACAGCTGCCAATGACAAGCTCACAACATATCTTGGTCGTGAAAACAGAGACGTCGGCATTGACAATTTGGCATATTTGGATGTTGTGTATGAAGGCGGTGCAGCCTTCCGCCTGAGGATATACTGCGACCTGGAAGACACTTTGCTCCAGCGCCAAGTCCAAAACAAGACGCTTGATGCCCATGTGCGCGAAGAAGCCTCAGAGGCTCTCGCTTCACTTCACTGGCATTCTACCACACTACCCTTGCATACTCAAACCATCGCAACGTTTTGTACTCGCCTGCAGCCCTTGTCACAAACTATTCGCCTGGTTAAGCATTGGTTTGCCAGCCATAAACTTTGTGGACACTTCTCGGATGAACTCATTGAGCTGTTCGTCCTGCATGTCTTCATTCAGCCATATCCATGGCTAATGCCGTCGTCTCCTTCAACGGGACTTTTACGCACTCTATTTTTCTTGGCAAGGTGGGATTGGCGGGACGAACCATTGGTTGTAGATTCTGCTGAAACCATTACAACGGAGGGCCAGTCCACGATGCGACGAGAACTCGAAGCTTGGAGGAAGCGAGACCCTCACATGAACCATCCTGTTCTGTTTGTGGCCACGTCTAATGATCAGTCAGGGCTGGGCTATACTAGAGGCGGACCATCGAAGCTCATCGCATCACGGATGACTCGCCTGGCCAAGGCGGCATGTAAACTCGTTCGCGATCAAGGATTACATCTCGTGCCGAATAGTCTTTTTGAGTCGTCACTCCAAGACTACGACGTTCTGATCCATCTCTCAACCAAGACTATCAAGCACATCTTGGCCGAGGCAGCCACAGAATTTGGCGCAAAGAAGCAATCACAATACAAGAATCTCAATGCCCGCACTGGCAAGATGCCCCTACCCATCAGAGCACACCCGTCTACCGTCCTTGCCCAAGAATTGCAACGAGCCTATGGCGACACTTTCGTTTTCTTCTCAGGTGGACCAGAAGAGTCCGTCTTGGCGGCCATTTGGAACCCGAAACTGCAAAAGAAACAAAAGTTTAGAGCTGGACTACCGTATAACTTCCGAAAGGTTGAGGCGGGCAATGATGCTGATGATTCGGCCCCTGACATGGTTGACGTAAATCGACAATCTATCCTACTGGAGATAGCAAGAACAGGCGGTGATATGATCAAGAAGATTGAAGTTGGGGAGGATGAGGAATAGTAGGTTGCCAAGTGCAAGTCTCTTTTGGTGCGCCAATGAGTTCACGATGCGTCGCAAGGGTGGTGCGGAATGTGAGATATGGAATGCAATCACCTCGGCGTTTGTATATAAGGTCAACTATCTGCTTTGAAAGGGATACCCCATTGGGTATATTGGACTATAAATGAACCCTTTTTCGAGTCCGTCATCATCACACCAAGCGTTCGGTTAGACATTGCTACTTGTATTGTATTCCGTAAAGGCTCAATGCCCTCCATATTCAAAATGTAACGCCAATTCCGTGGTATATATGCACATGTACAAGATAATCCTCCCATGCCCAAGGTCCATCCATTATAATCCATGCTTCTTCATCGCGCATTTCTCTATGTTCCGTCTCACCGTCCGTCCTTCTTCTCAGTAGCTTGCTCTGTCGAAAAGGAACAGTACTTGTCCTTAATTGCGACGACTTCGTACGTGCCTTCTTGGCTGGCTTTGATCACCTTGCTATGCTCATAAGAGGTATCGTGTCTCCTTTCCAAGACAACACTTCTGTGTCCCTTTTTGGCGTTGCTACTTCGCGTGTACGTGAATTCAAACGGAGGCGTGCCCCAGAATTCGAACAAGATGTCAACCTCGTTACCTTCATGGATATCAACGCGAGATTGCTTTCCACGGCTAATTTGGACGCTCGGCAGAGGGTGAATCCTCTTGTGCAGGTTGACAGCTGCACGGCACTCACTGGCCTTGTCCGAAATACTGGTGATGATGAAGTCGCCGGGCTTCTCGGCCACACGGCGGAAATTTGTCGACTGTGATTTGGCATTCCAGCGCCCGTTGAAGTCATAGGCTATGTCAAACGGCGGCGTTCCCGACAGTGTATATGCAATTCGTTCGCCAACGCAAAAGTCGTCACGAGATTCCAGCGGATAAATTGAAGGAGCATCAAAAAGCTGGATCTGGATTGACGGTCCATTAACGTCGTACTTTTGCTGGCATCCTTTAGCGTCTCGAACACGTCGTATGCGAAGTTGCTGTGCACCGAGGCGCAAATGCTCTCTCGGTATAGGCATGGAGTAGGAGTGGGAGTTAATGGATGGAATACGGTAGGTATCTGGCACCGATCCAGACTGATGTTTGATCTCCACTTCGACGTAGAATGGCGGGACACCAGTCAAAGCGATGGGGATCTTATCTTCGTGTTCCTGTTCCTCCATACAATACTTGAATGCCTGGCCAGGTTTAGAGAAGACCGCCGTTGGCTTGGCGTTGACGCGTTGCTTTACCACTAGCGGCTGTAGTTTCTTGTCGTTATACAGGTTGTCGGCAAGACCAATAAACTTGTAAGAGTAGTCGCCAGCTTTGCTGGTATCCATTGATATGGATGCCTTGGAAAGTGCAGCATCAAATTCCCTGCTTCGTTCCGAGTGGGAGCCCTTTGCAACTCTGTGTTCCAACTTGTACGACACGTGGTATGGTGGTGAACCTGGGCCTGGTTAGGATGCGTACGCAGAGAAGTGAATATATATGCCACTTTGGACTTACCTTGAAGGTTGACTTCAAATCCGTCGATATCGCCCTCGCAGACGTCTTGCTTGACGAATGCGTCCTTACCGTTTGTTATGCTCTCAGTTTGAACGAGCGAAATTTGGGGTCTAGGGAACCAGTCCACCTGGAATGTAGAGGCAGACTTGTCGACGGTGCCTTGACACTGACTGTCCTTTACCTCTAGAATTTCATACACTCCTCGGGACTTGACGAGGAGATTATCGTTCGGTGCGGTGGCAGTTTTAGTAATTTCGCTCCCAGATTCATTCATATTCCGATACCGGATGGTCCAAGGAGATTCACCTTGTAGCCGCAAGGGGAGACGCAAGGGAGTGTCTTCCACAGCCATGATGGAGTTCTTCTGCTCTACCAACCCGAAGCCACCTCGCGGTCGCTGTCGCCGGACTGCAATCTTGATCTGATCCTGTAGGAAGGTTTTGCAACCACGCTTGTCTTGCACGCTGCTGAGAGCAAGAATATACTCTCCTCCTTTTGCAAGGACTTGTGTCTTGATCTTGAACTTGTTGTCTTCGAGGTTGGTTACGCGTTCTGTTTTGCGTTTGCCATCATGTACAGTTTCCCATTCGAGGTTAAAGGGAGGATCGCCGTTGAGGGCAACATCTATCTCGACTTCTGAATCAAGACAGGCGTTTATCGTGTCGCGCGGGTGGATGATCTTGGCCGAGGCAGCTGGTTTTACGACCTGCTCGAGAGTGATGTCTTGGCCAGACAGGGGCAAACCAGTATACACGGCGTCGCTGATGGACATGAAAACGTACTTATGACGGCCAGCCTCCTTAGGGATGAGCTCGAGTTGTGCACGCAAGCCAGGCACACGCAAGGTTTTGCCCTCAGGTGGACCATCAGAAATGATGTCGTATCGGATATCGAATGGTGGAGTGCCCACAAGGTCAAGGTCAACTCGAAGACCGATTGAGTTGCCTGCGCACTTGTCGGGTATGTCTTCGGAACGAATAGACAGATGAGGTTCCAATGGATTCAGCAACAAACAAGATGACGGTTCGTCCACTTCGCCATGACAAGAGCCACTCGTCACCGATCTGAGAGTGTATAGCCCAGATTCAGATACGAAAGGTTTGTCTCCAGAATATTTTGCTGAATGACTGAATATCGATGACTTGTCGCCATGATCCCCGCTGTTAGTTAAGGTGTCAATAGGCGAGAATTCCCATGTAATTTCATGTGATGTATCCTTGATAGAACCAGAGAGACTAAAAGAAATGGGCAGGGACTTGGCACTGCCCTTGGCCACTTTTATCGGATGTCTGAGGTCACAGCCATCCATGCGAATCTTTGGCCGTTCTCTCACCGTGAACTTTTGAGTAAGGCCCTTGGGATTGGTGACATCTACGTCTTCGCCTGGCTTGGCGTACTTGACTTCGTTTCCGAATGCGTCGTGAACTTCATCAACAGAATACTCCCATTCTCCAGGATTGGTGAGAGATTCGTTGAGACCGACCGTGACCTTGGCAGGACGTGCCCAGGAGAAGTCGTCATTGTTAGCAACGGCACCGCCATTTGCGCCTGCAATGAGTGGCGAGGCAAAGCCGTCGGGCTGTAGGCTTTGAAATCGAAAATCGTGATTTATGCCATTGATAGAACGGCTGTACTTGATTTTGAGTGGCGGAGTGCCAACCACTTCAAGCGACAGATCAGACAAATCGCGAATGCATCGCTGGGACGATTCAGAAGCACGAATATTGGCCCGCGGACAAGGGACCACGTAAGTTTCCTTGGTGACGCGCTGCACCTCGAGCTTGTACTCATCCAAGACTCTGCCCAGACGATAGACACCAGTCTTCTTGACGACATGGAGCCAGGTGAATGCACCATTGTTGGGATCGATGCCTTGGTCGCGGATGGCTCTGGCAACCTTGTTGACTTCGCGTGTGGGGATCTTGATGGTTTCCTCCTTGTTTGTTTCGAGGTCGACACGAATCAACTCAATTTCGGCGGGCACGGTGGCATTGAAGGAGATTGGCAGCGAGGCGCCAGTCTTGTCCTTGCGGTTCAAGCAGTAGGGCAACATGTCAGGGTTGAGCACGGCTGAGCCTTCAGGAAGAATGTTGATAATTTGCCTGCCCATGATGAGCGAGTGATTGTTCAGGATGCTCGAAAGCTTCACGTTGTGCTCGGAAATGGAAATTTCGCGGTCATACAAGACCTTGGCGAAGCCGAGAAGCCATGTCTGCCAGGGTAGCTGGGTGCTCAAGATTAGACGCGAGTGTTCGAAGATGAGCATGGATGCAGCTGCGCAGTCCATTGGGATTGGAGAAGGTGACTTACAGGAATATTGAACATCAACATGTAGTTGAGGACGACATGCCCAGTGAAAAGGGTAGTGACGAGGAACTGGGAAAGCTCCAGCCATGGGATTCTGAGTTCGGGCAAGCCAAAGAGGAAAGCAAAATCAATGAAAATCCACTTGATAAATAACCACCAGGACGAATCGCCATCTTCAATGACTTGAAGCCAATCGTAGAGTTTCCAGGCCCATAGCAGCACATAAACGGCCAGTGCGTATAAACGCTGTTGAGGAGCATCGAGGAAGGTCAAGGGGATAAGAGGCTCGCTCGTGACGCGACGGCCGGTAACATTTTCGGGGGCGAGAGGAAGAGTAGGTGACTTGGCAGAGGCGGAGGCTGAATTGGAGAAGGTGGTGCCATTTGACGAAACGGTGCCGACTGTCGAGGGTGTTTGTTGGAGGTTCTGTCGTCGAGCAACGGTAGCTGGAGTTGCTGGGAACCCAGACCGCAAGCGAGGAGTCCCGCTCATCGCATTCCGTATTGACAGTTGGACGAAGTTGAGCAGGAAAGCATCGAAAAGCAAGCGTGAAGGGCAAGGACAAGGTCGCAGTCAGTCGTCGCGTCTGGTGTGGCGTGGAGATGAAGCTTGCACGACACGACACGAAACGACGATGGACGATGCACCAAACAAGAAGCTTCTGGTTAGGCAACTTTTTTGGACTCGAGTCTGGACGTGACGAGCTGCTGGGCAGGATTTATTATGTGGACCCACCAGACCTGACCAGACCAGACCTTTCCATCTCTGCACTTTCCCATCAAATTCAACCAACCAACCAGATTGACACCAATCAGATCAATCGATGCTCTGCACCAGCCAGTCTGTTCCTGGTCTGCTTGACTTGACGCGCTATTTGCTTCTACAGTCTGTGGTCCAATGTATTTGAACATATCCAAGTATACACTAACACAGCTCAATATGCCTCAGCACACAACGAGATATGCGATACCTTTCCCTGTTCAAATACTTCTGACCCCCCACTGTACATGTAATCCTTGTCAATCCCATCAGAGTACTCCGTACAGCACTCCGTGAATAAGGTCAATATCAATCGGGCTCATTACACAAGTATTGTCCGCTTTTCACCGAGAAACAACTGCATCATGTATTTCTTTTGAATCGGGTCATCTTGCTTGATACTTGGCACTCTGCACCCTTTCCTGGCTACCTAGGTATAGGTACCTACCTACCAATCTACCTAGGTACCTAGGTAGGTAAAGTAGGTACTTTCATAATATATTACCGTATACGGAGTATATCTGGTGGCCGACTCTGACTTTGTACCCGCCTTAGCCTGGCTAGTTTCTACTGCCATTGCCCAAGCCAAATACTCCCAGCCGTAACCAGAGCTGTCAGTCTGTCTTGCATTTGATACTCCGCACAATCCACAACAATTATTCCCAACTTCGTCACTTCTCCGCCATCTTCCTCTCTCTTTTTTGGTCCTTACGATATCTTGTTCTCCATTTTCCATATCCTGCATCTTGCTATATTCCAAGCCTCTTGCCTGGAATGGCCACCAACCCTGCCTAGTAACCGGGTACGTTCACTCATTTCGCCCCATCTGACCTGCAACTCCATCCATCACACATCACATATCAGGCCAACTCGGTCAAAGCTAAATGGTGCTCATAAGTAATTTTCTTCTTTTGCCACTAATGAATATCTTAGGTCAGTATCTGCCTTAAGTACCTAGGTATCTTGTGCAGCAGGAATTCCCGAATGCTACGACGAACTCCTCACTCACTCCAATAAGCACATCGCGTCAAATACCCAATTTCCACCTCGCTTGGAGCTGGGAATATCTGTCTCCCCCTCACATTGAGCAGCACAGAATGGAAAGACCAAGACGAAACACAAAACGAAAAGCTTCAGAAACCACAGAAACGCCCGATGGGCCTGCTTGCGACCTATTAGACAGGGCTTGCAGTCCCCTCTCCCCCCAAGAGATTGAAGCCTGGCCAGGTTGGATTGAGCTGGAATCTGAACCGGTAAGTTACATGCCCCAACTCCATTCCGCGACCGTAAATGCAGCCCAATTGTTGACCTTACAAGGCCTTCTTCAACATCATTCTCCGAGATCTGGGTGTCAAGAATGTAAAAACACAGGAGCTGTTCACAATCGACCAAGCTTCTCTGGATGCACTCACGTGGGCGAAAAGACTGGCCCGGCATCCGAAAGAGACACTATCTAACAACATGTCAGGAAACCAGTGTTTGGGCTGATATTTTTATTTCAGTATGGACCTGAACATGAGGAAGATGAGCAGACTGCAAATGCGGATAGCGAGCTATGGTTCGCGAATCAGGCAAGGCTATATCCCATACTTATCCTTCCCACGCTCTTCATTCATGGGCTAAGGGAAGGGCAAACTCCTAACAGCTGTTCGCAGACTACCAACAATGCCTGTGCCACTGTGGCCCTCTTGAATATCATCATGAATGCCGACAACCTAGATCTCGGCGAGCGACTTCAGAACTTTAAAGAATCAACAAAAGGCTTGAGCACCGCCATCCGGGGCCACAGCATTAGTTCCAACAGCTTCATTCGCAAGATTCACAACTCCTTTACTCGCCGCATGGACCAACTTAACGCAGACTTGTGTCTAGAGAATGATGTCAGCGATTCCAAGAAATCTGTGTCGAGAAAGGCGAGTAAAAAGAAACATTTGAGCAGAAAGGCAGCGTTAGAAGAGTACGGCTATCACTTTGTTGCTTACGTTCCTTGTAATGGAAACGTATGGGAGTTGGATGGTTTACGAAACAATCCTCTCAAACTAGGTGAGATCCTGCCGGCCTTGAAAAGAGTCGTCAACAATCTAACGTGCGTAAATCAACAGGGCCGCTAAACTCCGAAGACTGGACTAACATTGCCAGACCGCATATAGAAGCAAGGATATTGCAGTACGAGGACAGTCAACTCTCATTCAACTTACTGGCTGTCTGTCGCGACCCCCTACTGCAGCACAGTCAAACCATTGCCAGCCTGCTAGCTGTGTTGCGCTTCATTCGATCCCGCATGGCGGACAGCCATGTTTTCAATGAACTCATATCTGCAGAAGAGCCTCTCCTGGACATCAATAACCAAGCTCAACTCGCCGAGTTTCATTTAACACGCTCCGACATTGAAGATACCGAGATACCCGATCATCTACTGGCCGCAGCATCCCGTGCGAGTCGGGAAATTCAGGATGCATACGAACTTTATCAGAAACTTTGTATAGAAGCGAAAGCTGCCATGGGTGAATTTCGCGCCGAGTTGATCGCAGTGGAGGAAGACGAGCGACGAGTCAAAGGCCGAAAGCGGGATTACGGTAGCGCTTTACATAGCTGGGTGAAAAAACTAGCAGAAAAAGGGGTCTTGGAAGATATCATTAAAATGTCATCATGAATTCTTCATGTCTGTGGACTGATATCATGGCGCTGGCGACGGACATTAGAATATATATGAACTATAAACATCTTGGTGTATGTAAATCCAACGCGGGTCGCAAAGCACTTTGCAGATTGAGCTGCCGAAAGCCAGTGGCAGGACCAGTAAGAAAATCAGAATCCCCCCCAAACTTGTGTCGTTTGACATGATCCATTCGACACTTGGGCAATATGTAATTGAAACCCCAGGAACAAAGTTGAAAACAAAAGTGAAAAACTGTACACACTAATATTGGCCAAGCTGTCCCTTTTAGCTGACCTATCCGAAATGATGTTGCCTACCCATGAAAGCCCAATTCTTATATGCCCAGTAATTACATCTCGCTCGCAAAGAGTATTTAAACAGTTTCCCCAATCCACGACCAATCATTGGGCTGAAGTCATCAGTCATCAATCGTCAGGATATTGCTCCTTGATATTGGAAACGAATCTGCATGATGCTGGATCAAAACGACTGAAAAATTTTCCTGCCATGGGAAACATGTTGTCGTCAATGTTCGTAGGGTCGTGTATGAGTTCAATGTTGTCAGCAGCTACTACATGTGGCTCAGACCCTGTGCTTGGACTGGTACAGAAGGACAGGCTGTCAGCACGGTACCATAGAAACAAACAGCCAGTGTTGCTGCTACATTGAAAATAAAGGGGCAACTAGGGCTTACAAGCACATAAAATAAAATTGATTAGGTGGTCGTGTAGGCACGAGTGGATGGCCACTCGGGTTGGATGCGTCCCCTTCGTCATCTGTGTCTCGAGTTGTTGCAACAGGCAGTCGACGTGTGCCTTGGTCAGACCAACCGGTGATGACGCCTATCCAACCATAGCGCCTATGTCGAAACACCTGGCCGATTTTGAATGGCACTGACTGGTTGCCTTCTAAGTCTCTTCGGAAAACGGGAGGTATCAGGTCGTCCTGGTCCCGAACCAGGCGCCAGTGATCCCAAGGGTCTCCCAGGCCACGGTTGACATGCCGTGCAAATCCGTCACGAACCGGAGTGAAACTGTTATACATAGGCCAGAGATACTTCTCTACCAACCAGGCGTCTTCAGGCCATGAGCCTGCGAATCGGCGGAGAAAGCTGGCCAATCTATCGTCCCACTCAAAGGTATTGGGAGGTGTCAACATCAGAGACGACCACATGGCTGAATACAAGGCAGCATCTACATTCATTGCGCTGTTCCCACGCAAGAGCTGGCTCAATTCAGGGTGGGCGTCGTCTTGAAGCTCCAAAATCCTGGCAAAAGTCGCCTTGATATTCTGAGCAGTCCTCAGCACCATGGATAAAGGCGGCACAGGGGCTAAAAAAGCATCTGTGCTTGTTTGCCATCCGTAGTGGGCTAGCAGGTTCTGCAGATCCGAAGCAGGAACCTCGTTGTCAAGCCCATAAGGATCGAGATACATCCTCTCGGGCTGCTCCCGGTAGCCATCAACAGGCTCGCCGTCCAAAGTACGTCCAGACTGGGCAAAAACAATGGCGTGGACGTGACTAGGAAACGCACAACATTGAGCATTCAGCCCCAATCTCCCTGCGAGGCAGCAGAAGATGGCACTGGATATCAGTGGAATAGACTCGTGTTCTTCATGCCGTAAAGCCTGGCCTATCAAACAATTTCGTAGGTTTCGATAATTTCGCTCCGGGTTGTGTAAGCCGGTTAAATTATTGGCACGCACCCATCGGTTCAGTGCCAAAGCTGTCTCTCGAGTTGTGAGTTCTGAAAGGCCAGCACGACTGGCCCGAAATTGAGCCACCATATCATCTAAAGTCTGAGAAATCTATGCAAAGGCGATCAGCGTCTTAGTTTGTCACTACACGCATAGGAGGCAGTTTCAATGGGGACATACGTCATCCAAGTCGCCAGATTGATCGTGGAGTACGAACATATCAAAGGCCCCGAGTGCTCTTTCGAGTCTCTGCGCGGCAACTTGTGCAGGCAGTGAATCACGATCCAGGCCAAGCCTGTACCACTCCTCAATGGCGATGCTCCGGTGGATGCTGTCGAGTATGGCATTGCTGAAATATCTAATAGATAAGGATTCATTAACTTGATGTCGTCTTGCTTGATGTGTAGGAGAGAGGATAAGTGTAGAACTGGTAAAATACCTCCTTGCTAAAACGTCCGGCGCTGATTCATGTATGTGACATTGAACTAGGAGGAAGTCCTTGGCATCGTATCCCAGACGACAAATCTTCTCCATCTTTTTTAATCGGCCGACCTTGGTTTCCAAAATACCGTCAAAGAGCTCTGCAACAGCATGATTGCTTCGTATCCTCATCAGGAACAGGCCCTTCCAATCGACGCTCGCCACAGGGGCCTGCAGCTTTTTGCGAAAGCCATGATCCGGATGCCAATATCTGAAAGAGCTCCAGCAATGATATCTCCACAGCAACCTTCCGTTTGCTAATCTATGAAAGCGACGACATAGCAGCTGAAAGGATTGCAAGGTATCTTCAGGTGGGACATATTGAAGCAGGTGCTGGATGATTTCGTCTGGGACCTGGTCCAACGACATGGCAGCCCATGTGGATGACGATGCTGAGGGGACAGCAAAACGCTCAAGGAAAATAATAATAGGGACTTGACAACACCACCAGCACCACCACCGCCCACATCAACACAAAAGCCTCAACTTTTGCTTTAACAAGGGACAGGGAAGAAGGAACAAGGCCCTGGCCAACCTCCTGGCCAACCTCGCTTTGACTGAAGGTTTCGACAAGGGGGGGCTCGGGGGGCAAACCTAACCTGACAAACCAAACCAAACCAAACCAAACGAAACGAAACCAGACCAAACCAACCCTCAGAAAGTATGAGGCTACAGCCCACACACTGCTTTGTTCCCCGTCACTCTGCTTTACGCAGTGCGCACCAGGCAATCACTGGTGGGGTAAACAGTTCCTGCAACCTCGGGCCCGTCCTCTCTTGACGAATTTTAATGGCTTCGATGTCAGCCTGACGAAACAAGATGAGATGAAGCCAATGCTGGTTGTTTTCATCTGCGGTTTCGGCTTTGAATTTACCTCAGCATTTGAGACATTGACAGCTCCATGCATCTATCCGTGCAAAAGCGAGTTTGATGCAATGGATTCTTGAAGCGGAGTCGCCTTATTGGCTCAAAAAAATAGAGGCTACCTATTGGCTGTACACATAGGTAAAGGGCGCTAAGCCCAAACAAGGTAGAAAGTAAACAAGACCCAACGCGTTTCCAGGATCATTGGACTTATGCAACAACCGCGAGAGATGCTGAATGGATGGATGCCATCTCCGCGAGTCGTCAGGCCGTGAACCAAAATTTTTGTCAATCGTTACTCGGCTCTCGGTTGGATTACTCGATTGCTTACTAGTTTGCAGCCGACGACCTGGACACTCGAGAACTTTTCTCAACCACATATTTGGTCAGCAGTCTGTCGGTATTATATTATTCGTCCTGCCCGACCAAAAACAGCGGCCCCAGTCACTGACTCCCGGCAACCGAACCTGAAAACCTGTCGCCAATGTCATACGCAGTACATTTTTGGACGAAAGATATCCTCGTATGAAGGCTGTAACCTCAGCAGCGCAGACCGGCAACTATCTCCTCGACGCCCGCCACCATGGCTCATCCGCGGTTTGGCGGCGCGCTCGACACGCCTCGAACGAATGTGGGCGATGCTACATACCTCAGCAGGCAGCCTGATTTTGCCGACATTTCGCAAGAAGCCTCCTTTCACTCGCCGGGCAAGGACGGCGATTTCCTGAATGAGCTTCGCAACGGACAATCAAATGGAACCAGTCTTCGCACACCACGCCAACGAGGGCCGCTAGCCGATCGAAGAAATCTTCCCCAAAATCTTGGAGGGGCTGAATTTACACCTATGCTCAAGTCTGCGGCGAGGCATGGTGCTCGTAAGCTCGGCAAGGAGAATGGAACTGCTGTGATGAACACGCCAGGATTGGATCGGATAGACGAAGACGATATGACCCCCATACCACGAATGGACAGCTCTGTGTTCTTGGGCTCTCGAAACCAGTCCTATCTTGATAACACGTTGCCCCAGGTTGACAGCAGTAGTGTTGCTTCCACCCCATTGGCCCTGCAGCGTCGGAAGGGCGGTGATAAGGGACCATTAGATGGCAACCAGCTGTCGCTAAGAGAACAAGAAAACGTCATTGATAGAATTGAAAAGGAAAATTTTGGCTTGAAACTGAAGATCCACTTTCTTGAGGAAGCGTTGCGGAAGGCGGGCCCAGGGTTTAGCGAAGCAGCTCTCAAGGAAAACACAGAGTTGAAAGTCGACAAAGTAACGATGCAACGAGAACTACATCGATACAAGAAGCATGTCACGGCGACCGAGCGAGATCTTGAAAGTTATCGACAGCAATTGCAAGAGGCTCAAGAAAGGGCACGACGGAAGCAAGGTGACGAAGGCAACCGCCAAGAACTATCACAACTGCAAAAAACTTTGGAGGAAAAGGAATCGAATATTGATGCCTTGCAACAGAAGATTAACCAGAGTCAAAACGAAGAGGATCAAATAGAAAAACTCCGTGACAATATTGAGGACCTAGAGGCCGATTTACGCGAGAGGGATCGCCAGATAACGGAAAGAGATGACGAGCTGGATGATCTCAGAGATAAGCTAGATGCTTCTGAAGACAAGGCAAAAGAAGCCCAGAGGAGAATGGCAGAACTGGAGGGTGTGGCTGGAGATAATGAGGAATTAGAAGAGGCCAAGGAGAACATTCAGGACCTCGAAATTACTATCCGGCGCTTGGAGGAACAAGTCGAGGAGTTGAAGGAGAAAGCCGACGAAGCGATTAGCCAGAAAACCCGGGCGGAAAACGATCTAGAGGAACTCCAAGAAGAGATGGCTAACAAGTCTGTAATGACAAAAGGGCTTTCACGACAAGTTGAGGAGAAGATTTCTCGCCTGCAAGAAGAGCTAGACAGATCCGGCAAAGAGTACGCTGAGCTGGAGAAGGAATTGACCAGTGCAAACGAGGAAAACGAGCAACTCAGAGCTGAAGTGGATGAAATGAGAAATGAGCAAGATGAAATTCAACATGGAAGACGGCTCGACTCAACCAGAGTCCAAGACCTTGAAGCAGAACTTCTTGCTGTTGCAGATGAGAAGGACCTTCTGCAAGGGCGGCACGAAGCACTGATCAGTGAGTCCGATGCTCTGCAGAGTGAAGTGCAGAGACTAGAAACGGAGGTCGAGGAGCTGCAGAAAAATGTTGCAGACGAGAGAGAGTATGCGTTGGAGATCGAAAAGGACCTCCGACAACAGTATCAGGAAGAACTAGAACGATTGAACGACTCCATTTCAGATTTACAAGCCGAGGTTCGCGAGAGGGATAATCTTTACGATAATGATAGTGAAAAATGGGAGAATGAGAAGCAAGCTTTGGTATCCGAGAGAGAGAGAGCAGAAGAGAAGGCAGCTGGCTTGCAAAGAACCATCGATCGTCTTCGTGAAACAGAAGGAAACTTGTCTAGCAAAGAAACTGCTTTGCAGCAGGCCATGCAAAGCGAGATGGAACGACACAAGAGCGAAGAAGCCGTGTTGACCCGTCAAATAGACGACCTTCAGGACGCCCTGGAAACACGGCAAACATTGCTCACGAGCTTGAGGAATGAGCTCTCGACCGTCCGGGATGAGCTTCGACAAACGCAAATTGACTATCAAGCACAAGTGGGCAAAGTTGCTACGTTGGAAAGTGAGGTGGAGGTGCTACGAGCCAAGAGCAGCAATCTAGGCACACCGGGCCGACGTGACGCATTGGCAAGAGATTCACAATATCTGCGAGATCAGATTGCCCGACTCAAGGCTGATCTCACCACTTCTCAATCGTCTCTTGCAGAAGCTAAAGCACAACGCGATGAGCTTCAGGTTCAGATTCGACGAAATGCATCCCAAGAGAATGATACTCTCCAAATAGATCAAGAGCGCCTTGATATGAGAACTGCGAAGCTAAAGCTGGATACCGAGGTCTATCGTCTCAAGGACGAGAATAAGTCACTTAGCGAACGGTGCATTGCTGCAGAAAAATCTCTTGAGGATGAAATCGCCAAAGCGACAGCACTAAAAGCGTCTCAAAGCAAGACAAGATCGACTGCAACGTCTTCGCCAGCAAGCCAAGACCTCAGTTCTGCTCAGCATACAATACGAGAGCTGCAGCAAAAGGTGAAAGATTACGAAGACGAGGTGATCAAGCTTGAAGCAGCCGGAACCGGGGCGGACATCGGCAGCTTGTCTACCATGAGAAAGGATCTATCCGCTGCACGCCAGAAGGAACTCGACTTCCTACGCAAAGAGGCAGCTCACCGCGACAGTATCAGGGACTTCAACATGCAGATTGCCGACTTGGAGCGGCAATTACATGAATCCAAGGTCTCTCAAATGTCAAGATCCCCCGCAGGTGCGAGCGCCAAGTCTAAAGATGATGCTGCAGCTATAAGGCAACGGCTCGCAGAATCACAACGTGCCTTGGATGAGCTAAGGTCGCAGAGCGCTGAATCGGAACGAATGGCATCCCAAGCAATAGAAGAGTTGCAGAAGCAGATGGGCGACCTGGCAGACCAAAAACTTGTGCTAGAAGAAGTTCTAGACGAAGCAAACCAACAGGCCGAAGATGCTGCAGCAGAGAATGACAAAGCTTTGCGCCGCCTGAAGCACCAATTAGACAAGGCGGAACGAGAACGAAATGTGGCATATGCTTCGCAATCGGAGAATAGCAAGCAAGGCAAACACCTAAGGAAGAGCCAGGCAGAGGTTGAAAACCTGGAGCATGATATTCGGCAACAGCAAGAACTAATTGATGCCCTGGCTGCCACTGAATCGTTGCTGAGACGCAAGTTGGAGCGCGCACGCAGCGAACGAGCAGCGTTTCGTATGACTGCTGAAAAGCTGCAACGGGATATCCAACTACTCCAGGTTTCGAGTGGCCCTGTACCAAGCCAATACGACCGGCATGCCGGGAAAATACAACATCATCACATCAAAAATGCCGACAACCACGCATTCGAAACACTGGTTCGTGCAGCCGAGGGGGCTGAAGAGCGACATAACAAGGAGCTCAAGGGAATGGTCATGCAAATGGAATGGATGCAGGCGCGATGGGAGCGAGAAGCCTCTCTCAGGTCAGATGCTGCATATGCTAAAAAGTTTATCCAGCTGCAACTAGATGTTGCCAATGCTTGGTTCGTTACCCCCTTTTTCCTAGTCGTCTATCTTCTTTACTCCTATCACCACTCATGCAAGTTGCTAACGAAAAACCTT
This sequence comes from Pochonia chlamydosporia 170, assembly GCF_001653235.2. Classification (NCBI taxonomy): domain Eukaryota; kingdom Fungi; phylum Ascomycota; class Sordariomycetes; order Hypocreales; family Clavicipitaceae; genus Pochonia; species Pochonia chlamydosporia. The sequence continues at coordinate 2,356,788 of NC_035793.1, forward strand.
CACCGTACAGCAACAAGGCTCAGCTGCGTGAACTCGAGCACATCCGGACCAATCTTCTTCACAGTAAAAAACCATTGGCCCTTCCTGTTGCGCCCAGCGGCCTCGCTTTTGGAAAGACAAAGGCGACTTCGATTCGGCCATTCCTCACCATGGCTCGCTTCATTGCTCGCATGCGCATCGCGTCGCGTAATTGGGCTCAACAGGAGCAAGTTCGTCTCAAACTAGTCGCAGCTAGAGACGACCAACGCCGGGTCAAACGATCTAAGCAGCTCAAAGTTGTTCGAGTGGACGCATGATGCGACCCGATTTTGCACATCATGTATTGGCAGTTATGAGGCAGGCACTTGTTTTCGTTTGTTTCTTTATCCCCTTAACGCGGTGACATGGCGAGATTGAGATGATACACATGAGGGCAAAGCGGTTTCTGGGTAGCTAGGTTTAGTTTTACAGGTTCAAAGGCATGGGAAGGCGGCGTTATTCGTGTTCATGGGCGGCTTATTTGGCCAACTTGTATCGTATTTGTAGCTAAGCATTCAACAAGGCAATTGACAGGGAATGGCCCAGATATCGCGTCATTGTCTCCAACTTAATCAATGTCCGATAATGTATCGTTAATTGAGAAATGCAAAGCACTAAACATCAAGACACCAATAGCACAGCTACTGTATTTACAATGTATCATGGCATGGCTGAACAAACCAAGCGGCCAACCTGTGATCGCCTTATCGTGACCTTTGTCTTTTATGCTAGACATGAAATTTCGAGTATACCCTCCCAAAAATTTACCAAAAGGCATAATATCATCCTCGCAAAACAATTCTCCTTTAATCCCAGGATATCGACCACAGATGCAATTGTCCCATTACCCATATCCGACATGTGCATCATAACTTGTAGAAACGAGGAAGAAATAGTAACATCTTTCAAGAACAAACAGTCCCATTATTCCTGATACAGAACACTGCGCGACTTGGCCACACTATGTTGCGATATCATTATTTACATGACGAAAAGGAGATTCGTATCTATTTCATTACGTTAGGTATGCCTTCCTCAAGTCGACGGGCCTTGGATTTGGTGATATGTACTCAGCGGGTGGCTGCACGAAAGCTGTGGCTTTTGTGTGTATTTAGTTGCCAATTCGTCTCTGATACTATTGAGAAGTTGCACGTAGCTCTGTTGAGGATTTTTCTTGAGGGCAGTCATGAAAGCCCAAGACATGGCACCAGTGGCTTGTGATGCAATTGTAGCATCGGCACTAGAATTAGGCATTAGTTTAGCCTGGTTCTTTGACGCGTTTGATATCGGATTGAGGGTATGAATATAATGCGCACTTCTCTCGCCGAAAAGTTCCGAAGAGAGCAAAATTAATGGGACCGGAAGGCACTGCACGTGCAGTGGCACGAAACACATGTACCCAAGGATGCATGCGCTTCTTCTCCAACACAGAATAGAGTGATTGGGAATGACTACAGCGGATAGGATTCAAATAGGAGACTTACGATGTTTGGTCATCCTTGCTACCAGACAGCATGATGACATCGGCAGGAGAAGTTTTCGTAGCGAGGGTACGAGCGTAAGCATCTTCACCGCTGGTAGCCTTTTTGAAAAAGCTCATAATGTTGCTGGCAACTCCCCCAAGGTCGCCCTGGCTGTATGAAGATATGACACTCAGCAGGCCTTGACCGGCTTCTTTGGCAAGGTTCGGTTCCTTGAGAATACCCTGGGTTGAATATATGTATGGCAAATCAAGGGCGGTTCCGGAATGACACGAGTCGAAAATCGCCGTCAGTCTCACGCCAGCTTGCAATGGTCGAACCATGATGCGATGCATTTCGTCGTCCGTAATATGCCCAGTTTGTCGAAAATCAACTGGATATATGACTTCGTCATACCCGTCTGCCTCATCACCATCCAAGTCCTTTGTCTGACCACCATGACCTACCGAAAAGTTGTCAGCTCTGGGACTCCGTTGCAAGGAAATCTACTACACTCGACTAAGTCGTCGACTTTTGCAAGGAACGGTCTTACCAGAATAGTGGAAAAAGAGAGCATCGTTCGGGCGGGCATCTTTGACCAACCAGTGCATGGCGCGAAGAATGTTTTGTTTAGTAGGCTGGCTCATAGGATTCTGTTGGTCGTCTGTCAAAATCACCATGTCCTCCCGTTTGTAGCCGAAGTGTTCTGCCAAGTATGCTGTCATATTGCGCACATCATTGATGCAGCCTCGCAGCTGGCCGCGCTGGCCAAAGTAATTAATGCCAATCAAGAGTGCCTTCCTGCGTCCGGTACAATTGGAATACTGAAATGCATAGCCCTGAGGCGCACCTGAGCCAAAGTGCTGCAAACCTGACGGAGGAGGTGGTGGGCCTCCAGGTCGAGGACTGAAGGCACCCTGCGGTTGTGGAGGCATTCCTAGATTAGTTGTCAGAAAAGTATGGCCAGATGCTGGTGTTTGAAGAAGGTACGCATATCACGTACCAGGGCTTTGTCCGGGTCTTGATGTGTAGCCAGGCTGAGGTGGTGCTTGGCTATATTGGCCAGCATACTGTTGCGGAGGCGGAGGGCCATGGTGCTAAATAACAAGTTGTAAGCCACAGAGGTCGGCAAATCTGAGCTCGAACGAGCAAGTACGTCTCCTGTTATGGGGATAACACAAGACTGATACGGCCATACCTGATATGCAAACTGTTGGGTGGGAGGTTGTTGATAGCCGTAGCCGGGTTGAGGAGACTGTTGACCTTGAGGTGGATATCCACCATAGCTGTGTTGTTGCGGTGGACGACTATGGATTCGATTATGCAGGTCAGTGTCCGAGAATGAAGGCATTGAATATTTCTAAGAGTGGCGGACGATGGCAAAATCGTATAATTACCTATAGTAGTTGCCCTGATACTGAGACTGTGGGGGACCGTAGCCACCACCACCTCCATAGCCCGGATATGCGGACATTTCAAGTTCGCGGAAGGCTCGAGCACTGCACTGCGTAGAACAAGATATTTGTGACTCAATTGTGCAATCCTGGGATATAGGGAGTCTCAATGACGTTTCCGACTGTCACCAGGCGCACTGACGAAAGTGGTGAGGCCGATAGTGATGTCAATGTGGGCGCTTAGCGTTTAGTGGAGAGATGTGATCGTTGAAAAGCTGGCGGGAAAGTTGCTTATAAAGTCAGGTTCCTTGAGGTGAGAGTTGCGACCTTGAGGTAGACGACGCGAGGCAGACACACAAAGCTTGCTGACACTGCAATGTCGACAGACAAGAGATGCAATGCAAGAGAATGAGGGAATAGGTCCGGCGTCGACCGGGCCGCGGCGTTGATCAAGACCAAAAGCCCAAGCTTGGTGGAGTGGATTTAAGACTGGAGTCAATGATGTGGGAATTTTTTTTTCGCTGCTTCCTGGGGTAGGGATGCAAGGCGCGTGAGTGTATGCGGAAGATGTTTGGTGAATGGGCGGTCAACGGGCAGCGAGAAGTCAGAGATCAGAGATCAATGTTGCACGAGGAGGGGTGAGAGTAGTGAGGACAGTAAGAGTCGCGAGAGAAACGGGGAAGGCTGGGCAAAGTCGGGACGAAGGTATCAATAAAGAGAAAAACGAGGCATGTGGTTGATGCTGGCTGATGAAAGCTGACGATGAGCAGCGCAGCAGACAAGAGGAGAGCAACAAGCTCGCTATTTGAGAGGAACGAGGTGGTGTGTGTCAAGATGAGTTGGTGTGGTCAATAATATGTGTCTGTGGCTTAACGGCTGGGTTGTTCGGGAGGGCCAGCTGGCTGCCGAGATCAAATGGATGGGCTGGGGGGATGGCATGGGAGGGGAGGGATGGAAGAGGAGATGATGAAATGGCAGGAACGATGGACGACCAGATGGCTCAGGTACATGAGCATTCGGATGATAGGCATAAAATCCCAGGGTGCCCGGGCAGGTAGGTAAAGTAGCGGAGAAATGACAAAAGAGGGGAACCGGAACGGAGTTTTAAACGAAAACAAGCAACCAGGCAGTTTGGCAGTTACATTGAGCACTTCCGCACTTGAGACTCGTACCATAAAACGTTGGGCTGGACTGTGCTCTATGGTTAATTAGTCTGGGGCAATGTTTGTAGAGGACACACAGACGAATCTGCATTTCGCGAACGCCGCACCAGAACTGATTGAGATTGGATAGTGCATGTGCAGCGCTTGTTGGCGGGGGCTGGTCCATGCAAAGACAGCACTTGAGCCAGGCTGGAGCACACCACAGTGCTGGACTGTCCCGGACGAGCCACCAAACCAGACCGCAGTTGAGTCTAGCAGACGACATGGATCTGTGGAGTGGCCGAGCCGCAGCCGCAAAGCAGCCTTGTCCACGACTACATACCGGGAGCTTAGGCGGCAAGGGCGACCTTGTCTTCTGTCCAAAAGCAGGGCCTGAAACCCAGTGTTTGGTATGGAAGTGTTCAGAGGAGGAAGGCGCTAGCAAGCATACAGCCAGCACTTGACATAAATTTGGTTCCATGTCTGGTTGGTTCGGCCTAACGGCGTTGGTCATCATTCGTCTGGTGTCCTTTTGGTCAGGTCCAGTTGGGTAGGGGGTCAATCATGCTTGGATGTCAGCTCCAGTCCCTTGACTAATTCGATGATCGTCTGTCTTAGTTACGAGTCGAGCCTTGACTTCTTTTTTTCCTATACTTGACGACCTGAATCCAGTTTGGAGAACTGTCTCTCTTTAGCTACAGTTCCAAAACAGAGCAGGGGTGCACTGACATACTCCATGCTTGTCACACAGGCACTCCAAAAACGCCAGGCTTCATTCAAGTGAAGTCTCTCGCTTGCAGATGTCGGGCAAGAACACTCGGGGAGGGGAACTACTGGCAGGAACCAGCCACTCGGGCTCGTTTGTGGCGGTCGATTGACCAGGCAAAGAACGCGAAAAGGAACAATTGTGAACGTCAAGTTCTGTTTCTTCCACCCAATTGCGTTACCATTGGCGATTTCTGGCCGTTCTGGGAAGACCTCATTTGCCCAAGTTCCGTCTGCCTTAACTACCTAGATACGACGTGGAGCGTCTCAAACGAATGATGAATTAAAAGTACTTGGTAGATGATCACTTCATCATTCGTCTTGCCAGCGGTGTCACGATTGAAGTACGAGTTGAACGTATCTACCTATGTGTATGTAGATGTATCACACGAGTTGCTTCGACGCCGAAAGGGTGCGAGGGGCAGAGTACATGAGCCCAAGGAACGGCTCCAGGGAGTAAACAACATTGAACATTGAAAGTTCAATGACACTTAAGAAGTGTCTGGTGCTTCTCGGGCACTCCATGCGGTCAAGCAAGTTCCACAATGCCCAATGAGCCCAATGTTCTGCAACCTACCTGCGTACCACAAAAATTAACTATTCCATTGGCTTCATCGAGAACATAAAATTCTGCTCAAAGCTCACAGTCAAGCATGGCTGTAGAAAGCCATGATGGCCGGGCCTCTCTACCATGGAGATGTGCCTGCCGAGCGCCACTCTTCAGCCCTCTCTGCGGAGGAATAAACGGCTGCCATTGTCATGGTTTGTTTATTTTTATCATTGAGCAAGTGGTTTTCAGCATTTGAGTTGGCATTGCGCCTCGACGCCAAAGCTGGACGAGGCTACATCAGCCCGGCTGCAAATTCATCTCGGACACTAATCATGTACGATACTGCAAAGTGGTCCGATCTACTAGTCGTGATGGGGTCTCAGATGGTCCATGTGTCCACGGACCAGACGGAAGGGGGCACGGGACCATTCTAGGGTCAACATTGAAGTTCCATGTCTGAAGATCTGAAGACAAACAATGTAGTCCAACGCCCCGTCTGATCAAGTCTGGCGCTTGCCAGCACAACCAGCACGGCCAGCACGGCCACAGCCTTGGCTGCAATGCACCAGACTGCAGAACCAAGACCGAGTGCACCTATGCCAGTCTGGTTCGTCCAGGCTTGATTGAGCTTCAAGCCATGCACGAACAGTTAGTGGACCAGGGGTGATTGAATGGGCCACGAAGTTGCTTCCCTCCATGTCCAGATGTCCCGCTTCAATGTTCTGTGGCGTCGCGATATTCCTTTTCCAGTCCATGGTTTTTCAGGTCGGCAGGGGATCTCAGGGCCGGCCACGCCGAACCTGTGGGCTGGGCGCCTGGAGAGACTCTGAGTGGCTCACAACATTGAACATTGGAGACCAGACAGTGCGGGACATGCGATGGCCCAGTTGATCCTGACCAGCATTTGATCGGCTGTGGCGGTGCGCACGCCGCAAGCTCCACTACAGCATGTGCGAACATCATTCAATGTTCAATGTTGGCCACATGCACCACACTAGAACTGACTTCATCTAATGGTTGCCAGCCTTGTAGTCCAGGCCAAGCATCTCACTGGAGGAGGAACCGATGCTGAGAAATCATTGATGGGGACTTTGAAGGCATCACTGAACATGCAGGGTACATATCTGGGTCAACGTAGTCTTATCTGGTCTGGTAGTGCTTCCGTTTACCATCAACATTGAACCCGGGTCCTTGGGAACTAAGATCCGCATCCAACTTGACATTAGACATTAAATGTTGATTTGAACCCTACCAGGCGCAGCACAGCCCAATGCGGCTCCTGGGCTATGTGAGTTCAACGCAGCCATCGACTAATTTTCACGTCATCCTCAATCCGTTTGCCATTGATCACCCTTGCAGGAATTGTATGCATCATGGAAAAAGATTTTTTTTTTCTTCCGGACCCTGCGGGTTCTTCTCCTTGGTCAATGTAGCTGCATGCATGTCAGCACCGACAGAGCCATGTGGGAGGAAGCGCGCCACCAGATGAAAAATTCCCCTTGGAGCATTCCCGTGTTGTGTCATCCCAGACTTCTTGTTACATCACAGCGCTCACCTTCTTTTTAGCCCGTATCACCAGCGGAGGATATACCAAGTTGGGCTGTCTCTTCGCCTCTCCACCCAGACCAGGCGTTGGGCATGTTCTCGAATGGTCAACTGGTGTCTGTTGCATGCCCGGACATTGAAGGGAATACAGCAGTACCAGACGTTTGGCTTGGACGAGCCTAGCACTTATCGCACGCAACCAGAATGGTCGCATGCCAAGCTTGAGAGGTATATCAAAGACGACAATGCACTAGCCTCGTTGTCAAGCACGTAGGGCCTCTCTCAGGGTCCATGTTTCTGCTCTAGCGGCCAAGCCAGGTAAGTTGATTCAGAGCAGCTGGACATGGCAAGGCCCGATTTACCTTCATGTTGGCACTAGGACCCATAAACATGATAGATCAGTTTGACAAACCCGGCCGTTGTAAGTAAGCTATTATGTACCGAAATAGACTCACGTAACAACTTCGCGCATGCACAAAATGTCACTGCCATGATGATATGATGTCTGGTGGAAAAGATCCACAAATGCCGAACATTGAAAGCTCTCGTTGCTTGGACCGACGCTAAAACATGGCAACCCTGCAAGTCCGTTCAGTTCAATGGTGCTATCCCATGAGGCTTTGGCGGCATCATGGCACGCCAGGCCAGGGTCATTAGCGGCAACACCGACAAGCTGAACCACAAGTGTGGCTTGGCCAATCGAAGACTTCAGATGTATGAACATGATTCTCGGGTTTAGACAGAGAACATGCCATCGCAGCCAGACATTTTTCTTCATGTCTGCCCACAGTTGTAACCGCGGCTACGTTGGAAGACCAGGTTGCCTCGAGACTTCTTCCCGATTAGCTACCTACCTATGTACTTTCACTTGATATGTTTCTCACTGAATTCATCCTGTTGATGCAGTTTTATCTTCTTTTCTTCACTGTCTTCTGTTTAATTCATTTCGGCACTGCCTTGGCAGGTACCAACATTTGAACCCAACAAAAGTTTCGCTATCAAACAAAACCCATGTCACGTTGTTCCAGGTTGTGTCCTCTGTTGATGGCTTTAGTCTTCAATTAGGCCATCATGTGAACATGAAAATATAGCAAATTCTGACGTAAATTGACAAGATTCTATGCTTTGGCACACACATACCAGCCCTTCCAACTTGTCACCAAAACTACCGACAGTCTAGCCCAGTTTTATTGTAACGTACAAGACTCTAAATGCGGGCTGTCCATGCCACAAATGCACCAGTCAGGCAAGACTCTTTTCGAAAATCCTATACTCGACCGGACCAGCAAGATGAGGGGCCAAAGTCGGGTACTCTTTCTCGAAGATGCCAAGTCTGACCACTTGATAGGCCATCCTTTGATACCAGGCTTGAATGGTTGACTTGAAGGTATGTTCAAAGCTCGTCGGAACCAGCAGCTCTAATTGCATCATTGTGCAGCCTTTTTTTCGACAATGGTCTTCGGCAAATTGAACCATTGCACGCCCTAGGCCTCCACCGCGGAGATCGGGGTCAAGAGCCAGCATACCAAAGTTTCCGTGCGTGGCAGACAATTGAGTCACATAGACGCATCCAACCACTCTCATGGCCTCGGGTTTGTCGGACGATGCCAAATTTTGTCCTTGCTGCGTGGGATTATCCCTGGCTGGAATATACGCAACGGCTAAAAGTCCGTCGCGAATGAGCTGGGCAATCTCGGCGCCGTGTGTTCGTTGATAACCAGGGAGAAATATACCGACTTCTGCTTCTCTGAATGATTTGTTGACAATTTCCACAACAGAGCCTACTACCCTAGTGTCGTCTGCAACAGAAGCATCTGGGAATTGGATCTGCAAGCGGCCAGTTGACGTAATTGCAGCCAACTCCCCGCCCATGGCGGGCTTTGTGGATTTGATACCATTCTCGTTCAATATTCCAGAAGTGACTTGCGGTTCTGAGTCGTTCGCCATGGTATGCGGAATATTATGCAAGGCCTGTGGGCTGAGTGACACAACCACAGTAAAAAGCTTGCACAATTGCGGAAAGACGGGCGGTACGGATTGATATTGATATCACGCATGTACGGAGTAGTAGTTTTGCCGTTGGTGAAGTTGCATCAACATTGAACTCTCTTCCTAGATGAAATGACCAATTAGGTAACGTGTCGCTGAGGACTGGACCAAACGTTGAATGGATGATGCCAGATCTGGTCTGGTACCCTAAATACCCGGGGCAGGCAAGTTGACATGCATGCCTCAACATGTCAGACACAGGGCGTCGATGGTACAAGGCGGGCATGGACAGACGACAACCTACAACCAGCTTCAAGTGAAGACAAGTTTCTATTAGGCTTTGATGTCAACAGTATTTGAGGCTTGCAGGTGTCTAGCGCACGAGAACTCCCTTCAGATGTCCACAAAGTCCACACAGATTGGCCCTATGGTGAACCCACAGACAACCAGACATGACAGCTGGCATGCCCAGCCATACCAGTTGGCAGCTACCTGCTTACAGCTGAAATGATTGGGCTGACAGCTGCTCACATGCGTCCTATTGCACTTTCCGCCTGATTGACACAACGGGCAGGAAGCTGCGCATGAACCTCGCTGACATTTTGTCTGTGCACATTTCGACAGACTTCATCACAACATTCTATGATTAGCCTCACATTCAGATTCGTCGCGAACTCGAATTTTCCTTCTATTTCGCGCAAACGATGGAGACGAAAAGGTCATATGGACCAATTCAACCCACACCGGCTTACTTGCAGCACCTCCATCTTTTTGTGCATCCACATAGTGAACTGAAAAAGTCTGGATACCTCCTCACTCAGTTAAGCGCGACAGGCCTTGAACGAAAGAGACGATGCGAGAAGTGCTGCAAAGGTAAGATGCAGATTGAGCGCCATGCTACGAAAGCATCACTAACAAGACACTTATCCCCATATGAAGTGCTACAAAGAGAAAGACCACGAAATCGTCCCCCGGAGCATGATGTGCCTCCAAGACATACATCTAGTGTTGTCCAGCCAAATGATTCTAGATTACGAGATTCAAATCTCGGCACAAAAACAATCGTCACGGAGAGTCACAAAGGGGCAAATGATGACATCCCGGAATTAATTGGAGCGTCCAAGTCGACCAAAGGCGAGCAGGAAAGCGCATCCACGAAACCATTCTTCATTTGCAAGTATCGTCCGGGCCATATTGCATACAGGGTAAATATTTTCTATCCATGCACCTCTTTATTTCATGCCATTTCATCTAGTAGGGTGACTAAATGAGCATCATAGCAATGGACGTGCTGTAAAGGACCACCATTCTCACCGCCTTGCAATGGGCAGTCCGACCACTCTCCTCGTCACTATAAGATGGGTGAACTTGAGAAGAACTGGAAACTCTACGAAACGAAGCCGGGGCCTCTTCCAACTCATGTCTCTGCTGTGGTACTGGACTGTGAAATGGGAACAGCCTGCAGCGGCGAGTCAGAGCTGATTCGTATATCCATGGTAGATTTCTTCTCTGGGTCGATTCTAATAGACAGCCTTGTCTATCCCAACGTACCCATGGCGCACTACAACACTCGCTTCTCAGGAGTCACCAAACGAGCGATGGATGAAGCCCACCGCAAGCGCGATTGCATCTTTGGACGAGATGCAGCGAGGCAAGCCGTGTATAAGTTTGTTGGACCAGAGACCGTTGTCGTTGGCCATGCCGGCCATCAAGATCTCACATCGCTACGTTGGATTCACACTCGAATAGTCGATACGTTGATTCTCGAAACAAGGAAACGTCGTTTGGAGGAAGACGCTGCTCTGCGCAAAGAATGGGAAGAACCCGGAAAAGATCCTGGCTGCAAAACTGAAGGCGATGATAAGAACGCAGAATCAAGCCCCCAGGAAGGTGGGCTGTCACTTAAATCCCTTACCCTCAAAAGGCTCGACAGAGTCATTCAGATCAAGGGTCGTGGCCATGATAGCCTAGAGGACGCGTTGGCAACGCGAGACTTACTACATTGGCATATTGCTACTTTACCGGAGGGGGTTCGTGAGGGGTTGTGGTGAAGGAAATGATCAAAGGACTAGGCCCGTAATTCTCAGATAGGCTGCAAACTGCGACTAGGTTGAGAAATATTCGGGGTCAATGCGAGACGAAGTTTTCGCAAGGAGATGGGCACTCATGTATTTGGCGCAAAACTCGGTATTTAGTTTTCCACCACAGCTGCCACTTGGCACGGCGCCCCGAACGCGACGCATCAAGGCATCTTTGTATTTGAACCTTGATGGCCCATGCTCTGACCAAGTCTCGCCAAGTTGATTGACTGATTGCTGCGTGCCACAATGAACAAGAAACCGAAGTCGGACAAACAAAATCGCAGTCGGGTAAGATTGTACCGGCATCCGAGCGGAGAGTCGGTCCGCCGAGTCAGTCACCAACTACACAAATTGATTACCAGACAGAACAGATGGTTCCGAGTCGGGGAAATAGATCATAATAAACACTCAATATGGTCCATTTTGATCACCTTCACTTTGTGGCGCAGATTCAGCTGAATCTCGGTTCTTACGTTGAATACGCATGAAAGTGGACCTATCGTTCGAGTTTATCAATCTAATCAGTCCAAGCAACGGATCCAGGGACCCCGGCTCTTACATCCAGCTTCAATAGTTCATTTTCGGACAATGCGCGTATAAAACCCGCTGGGGTCCCAGACATGTCCGTCTTGCCATGGTGAGCTCACTATACCTCCCAGAAATCCTCATCACTACGATTGTTGATATGGAGTCATGCAAAGTCGCCGTTATTGGCCTAGGCACGTACCTTGCCACCTACTGTCGTGGTCATGAGTGGTGCTAATAGTGACAGTACAGGGCCATTGGGTTTAGTCACTCTCAAAAATTTCCTGGAGAAGGGATTCGAAACAATAGGCTTCGAAAAAGGGGATGTTGTTGGCGGTTTATGGAACTTTAGGGATGACGACCAGACCACTGTCCTTGAAAGTATGCCATGACTATGACCTGAGAATTCAGGGGGAAGAGAATTAGACTCATTGACGTCAACTGTTTCTTAGGCACCGTGTCAAACATATCTAAACAACGAGTTAGTTAGCCTAGGACAATTACCGACTCCGACTGGACTGGAAAGCAGTTGCTAAACGAAACGTACAGGGCTGCTTCACTGACTTTCCTTTCTCAAAAGGTGCAATAAACAAAAGAATAGATTTGTCAATGGTCCGACTGCTAACATTTATCTCCATAGATACGCCGACGTTTCCAGAAGCTCGACATATTCAGAAGTATCTCCATGATTATTCCTCCCACTTCGACCTGGAGAGGCACATCCGTTTGCGAACTGAGGTTCTTGATCTCACCTTCAACGAAAATGATATGAAATGGACGGTCCAAACACTGCACTATGGGGAAACCACGTCTCAAGCCTTTGACAAGGTAGTCCTTGCCACTGGTATTAACAAGCTACCACTGATTCCTGACATTGGCGGCCTGGATGAGTTCAAGGGCGAGGTCATCCATAGCGGTGGGTATAAGAGGTAAGATATGCCCAGAGTGCCGCTTGAAAGGCTTTGACAAGGTCTGACTAGTTCATGATGGGCGGTAGGCCAGCTTCGTTGAAGAACAAAACGGTATTGGTTGTCGGTTTGTCAAACTCTGCAGTGGACACTGCAACAACGCTGGTCGGCCACGCGAAACATGTTTACATATCGCGTCGACACGACGCATTTGTAGTAAGTGACTATTTTTTGATCCCTGAAGTCTCGAACAATGAAGAAGACTCGAAGACATATTCAACGAACCATTTCTTAGCTCCCGCGGTTCATTGAAGACAAGCCCATGGACCATACATTCAACCACCGAAAGAGCATCATCTTCGGGGCAATGCAACACCTCGCCCCAACCATAGCCGGCAAAATGATGCGAAAATTTCTCACAGCCACGACCTATAAAGGCTTTCCAGAGATGCCTGACGATTGGGACTTGAGCACTGCTCCGCTGCCCACTCGTACACCGCCCATCATCTCGGATACGGTGGTGACAGAAATATTGAAAGGCAACATTACGCTGGTGAAAGCCCTCAAGAAGGTGACGGGTCCAAATACTGTCCAGTTCGATGACGATAGTCAGCTTGAAGTTGACTCTATCGTCTTCTGTACGGGATACAAGGCAGATTACAGTTTGGCAGGTCAGTATGATCCAACATTGGAACAGCCTGAGGCTTGGAAATCATCACCCGGATCCAACTGTCGTGCATTGCCAAGACTGTACCGGAATATTTTCTCTCTGAAGCTACCGCATCATCTGGCTTTTATGGGGGCTATTGCATTCCCGTCTCCGGCATTCCAATTATATGATTTGGCCTCCATGGCTCTGGCACGAACCTGGGCAGGGCAATACGAACTCCCAACCTCGCAGCATATGGCTGCGCAAGTCCAGAAACAGCATGACTGGCTTGTGTCTCTCTCTGCGGAAGGGACCGTTATTCCAAGTTGGGTGAATGGAGCTGAATGGATGGCCTGGGCCGATGAGGCGGCAGGCTCGGATGTCTTTCCTCATATAGGCTACGGACTCAAGGGATGGGCGTTTTGGTTACGAGACCGACAGCTGTCAAAGATCTTGATGGATGGCATTCCCAGCCCACATCAGTTCCGCTTGTTTGATAATGGCCAGAGGAGGGCATGGAGTGGAGCAAGGGATGAGATTTTGCGAATAAATATTACAGATGTAGCTGAACAGAGCTAGAAAGTGTGTCACGCACACTTTCGCTCTGCGTGTAGTTTATGACCATATGGCCCCATTGAGATGTTTACAAGATATCATTCCCCATACTGTCAGGCGGTCGTATTCATGTGTGAATAATATGAATCAATTATAAAAATGCAGTATCCTAGCCACCAAGACGCCGTCGCAAATGCTACTGTTTTCCTACTCCGCCGTGCAAGTCGGCTATAAAGCTTGCCCAAACACCACACCGGGTTGTCTCTTGTCTCCTAGCGGCCGTGGTACACCACTCGGGTGCGAAAATTCTGATGATCTGGGGTGGTCCCAACTGATAATGTTATTGGCCTGTGTTTGCACTGCTTTGGAGGAGGCACCGCCGGCATGTATCACACTCCAGCCGCTCACACTCACGCCACTGGTATATCGAGATGACGGGCCACTATCGGGCTGAGCACTGTACGTCGAACTTGCTGCCGTACGTCGAGGCATTTCTGGTATGGGGCTCTGGCCGGATATTAAACGGCTTTCAATCTCCAGGTCAAACGGATCTGAGCGAAACTTGTTCCGTTTATTGGTAAATGAATCGACGCTTTGTATAGATTCTCGGTGGACCGAATGTGGTCTCGACGGAGCTGGTGGCACGCTTGGGTATTGAGACGCTCTAACAGTCGCACTAAGGGATCTTCCACGAGATGTACGGGAGTCGGCTGCACCGGCATTGCCTGAGTCCTTGCTCTGGTTCCCCCATGGCATGTCAAATACAAGAGCAGTCGCAGGTAATGATGGTAGTTGGGGGGCCACGTCGACAGCGTTCCTATCTGAGAAGGGGTTCGAAGGCTCGATCTGGCGTTGCCCAAGTCCAAAATTAGGTTGGTTCGTGCCAATGGTATTTGAGTTGTCCCGGGAGTGCCCATTATACCTCAGAGGAGCATATTCAGTATATTCCTGGTTGTTAATACGGCCCCGACCTAATAATCCGGGAGCAGCAGTTCTCTCTGCCATGTTTGGTGCCACCGCCGCAACATTTGACACCCCGAAATTGTCAAGGCTACTGGGGTCTCTTCTTGGCCGAAAGAGCCGTTGTGGTGATATACCAATCCCACTTTGTCCCCATTGCCTCGGGTTTGTGTCGGGATCGGCCACTGGGGAATACAGTGACCCAGTCCGTTTCTTCATCGATCTTCTTCTCCAGAGCCAAAATAGAAGGGCTATTAAGCTTACGGCTGCAAATGCGCCAACAGATATACCCACGATAGCACCGGTAGACATATTCTTTTGACCGCTATGGCTTGTATCGTCGGTTGCGCCTACTCCGCCGCCTGTTCGGCCAACGCCCACGTTGGGAGGGACTGTAGATGTGGTTTCGGGCTCATTACCCAGGAATGGAGCGCCCACTGCGCTTGTAGTAGATAAAATAGCAGTAGACGAGCCTCTCCCGACTTCGTTCTCGGTATTAGGTGAAATGCTGTTGGTTGCTGTTCTCAGGGTCGTCGGTATTACAGGAACCACGACACCTACGCTTGACAGTTTTGACCCACGATCACCATCTGGACTCACTATATTCGGATCTGGTTGCTTCGACGGTGTTGGATCATCCCTCTGTGCTGTCGGGCTATTTCCGGTAGGGCTTGGCTTAGGTGCCAGGGGAATGGTTGGTGTTTGGCTGATTTGCGGCGGCTGATTCCTTGCAGGCGGTGATTCAATCCTCGTCGGCGTAGGTTGAGCTTCCGGTGCTGGTCTCTCCGTTCCTTGGACAACATCTTGGCCAGGTTTCTGGCCATCAGATGAGTCTTCGTCTTCTGGTGTGCTAATTTCAGTCGGCTGTAGCCTTTGAGGGGTGGTGTCGAGCCGAGGTTGGGACACTGATGGAGAAGTTTCTGTCACGGTATTCCTCGGCGTACTTTGCTGGCTTAGATGCGATGTTGATATTGATGGCGATGGTGATGCGAGTGTCGGCAAACTAGACAGTGAACCTGGGGAAATGGGTTTGGGGGAGCTTGAGATCAAATGTAGTGATGAGGCAGTAGCGGAAGGGGTTGCGTTCACCGCAGACGACCTGGGTGTTGATGAGTTCGTCTGACTCGCCATTGTGGTTGAAGAAAAATGAGAAATATTCAAACTTTTCATCAATGGCCTTTCGTTTTCGGCAATTACAAAACTAGACGGAAGAAGACGAGAGTGGTCCGAATTTCTCGTCTCTGGCGCGGGTTGTGTGGGAGTCTTTGTAGTCGAGGAGTCCCGGAGGGTTTGAGGCCTGGGCGGACTATGTTCTGCTGAGGTATTGTAGTTTATAATCGTAAAACTTCCTGGTGAGACTGTCGGGGATCGTTTTCCATTGATGGGAGTTATGAAGGTCCCGGGTGGGAGCCAAGACATGACGATTCTATATCCAGCAAAGAAAGTCGATATGGCACACGATGTGGCTGTATATCAGAACAAGCACCAGGCTGTTGAGTTGTCGGTGAACGACGGTGTTCAGATCGTATACATAACTAGCGGCCAAGAACCAGAAACAGGGTTATGGTCCTATAATTGAGTGGTCGGGTGTTTGTCGTGGGAGTCAATACAGACTTTCTTCTTTCCAATATCCAAGGAGCGATCGCGACATGACAAAAGGATCGGTTCTTCAGTTTGTATTGAGAGGGGAATGGGAATGGGACGCGAAGTGCCAGGTTGACAGTTTGTAAATCTTCCTAACAAGCCCCGAAGGGGACGTAAAGGCTAGTCGCAGGATACCAGTCCAGTTAATTGTGTATGGCATATGCGGTCTCGTCTGGTGCTAAACTGTTGCAGATTGTCTGAGAGGCCAAAGGATCACAGCGACGAGGCAGGCAGGCAGGCTGAGTAGAGCATTCTGGAACTTGGAGAAGACACAGTTGGCGGGATACGGAGTAAGGTACAAGGAGACATGTTCTTGGACTATGGTATTGCACGAGCTGGTTCCTGATACGATTGGGCAGGTGAAAACTGAGAGTCGAGGACGATGGAACAGGGGTTGCAGCAACCCTTGATCTGCGACACTTCTGAGGCACAATCATCGTCAGAAGCACATGAGAGCGGATCATCCGACGGGGACCAAGCGCCTCGCCAACGCCATGCTGGCAATTTAAAACGACCATGAATTCTCCGTCGTCAAGTACAGTCAGTAGCAGCACGTATAATTGAGAGATTTGCTTCATTGGTGGTTTCCTATTAGAGGCTCGGGACCATGGTGATTCTGACCTGATTCATATGTTGCCAAGAGTCCGTTGGGCATATTCGCAAAGAAGTACGTGCCGTGAACCCTAATAAAAGAAGTAGGCGAACAAGTCTGGTGCTTCCGACCATGATTTTTTTTTTTTTTTAAGGAACACACTGCCACTGGTCAAGGCGTGGCTATTTGAATTGTTACGATGAGAACAGAGATGTTGGTAGCGGACAGCGGTTTAGACTTTTTGTGTTTGGCGTCAGAAGTCAAGTGTCTCGTGGCTCATGAGGTTGTTTCTGTGCCATGTGTTTTGCCTTGAAATGTATCAACTAGACATGTGATGGACGAAACAGACTGGACTGTCAACGAGAGTAAAGAGAGGACTGAACGTAAAACAGGAGATCATTTTGCGATGAGCATTGAAGACATGAAGACATGACCGGAAGACGGATGGGCTCTGGGGCTTGGGGTAGAGACATGGAAGGAGCGACTGGAGGGAAGGAGAGAAAGAGGGCAAGAGTCGAGTCTAGTCTAGTCTGCATGTGGTGTTTCGAAACAATGTGAGAATCCGTATGGAGTCGATGTGAAACAAGGCGCGCATGCTAAACGCCCAACAGTAATCAATCCAGGGTCTCATGACGATTGAACGCTTTGCGAGTTGCTCTTGAACCAAGGGTCTTGTTTTTGATTTATTTATTTTTTTTTTTCCTTCCTCCTCGCCTTCCAGATCGACCAAGGACTAATTACTGACACAAGGAACCAGACAGTAAATTTAACTGTGGTCCCCGTACATACAGTACGCATTGGCGATGATGGTGAAACATTGGATGCGTCTCTGTCGGGAAACATGTAACGGCGACTCTGATGATGCTTCTCAAGAGTCAAGACGGTTGCCGACTGTTGATTCCGCTCCTATTTAAGTACCGGCTCTGCGGATGTCTTGATTTGTCCTGAAACTTCTATTGGTGTCTGCAAGGCGGGAACCATCAACTAAATCTGCTCTACATACTATTATGTGCTTTGAAAAAGATTGGCAAGTAGGCAATACAACACAATTTAATGCATCCTGCCTGTCGTGAGCCAGCACAGCGTTGATCATATCATGCGTAATGTTTCCGATCAACTCGAAAGACCCACTCGACGATCAAATCAAGATGAGAGCTGGAATCCAGAATAGATTGGCAGATTGGTCAAAATCGTCATTGGATCTATTTACGGTTCGGGGTTGGGTCGGGGTCAAACATGTCCAACAAATCCAACAAATCGTCGCTCTTTCCAGCATGTTGCTTCAAAACACCCTCAGTTTCTCTACCAAGCCACCATCTTGTACCAGACCACTCAACAACCTCACCTCCTGTCCAGAAAGAGTTCAATATTCCCAGGGCTGGTCCTAGCAATTGACCAACCAGACGTCTGGTGGCGTGGTCAAACTAGTTTGACGCCTTTCCCCCTGTCTGGTCCTGCAGCGCACCAGACCGCAAGGCAACCAGACACTGAACATGGAACATTTGGACCCCCGCAATTGCATCTGACCTCCATCAATGGATGTCCAGTCGTCAGCACTGGAGACCAGTTGACCTTCTCTCGGCTGGTGCATTACGGTCAAGAGCCAAGTCTCCCTCCCTCCCGTTTGGCCCACCACCGCTTCAACCAAGACGCATTGACTCGGAAGCTTTCTCGCTTTGTGGCTGCTCCGTCGTGTCATTTGTTCTTTATCGTCTTCGATTGTCCATTGGCACAGTAACTGTCCACCGAGCCGTACTATACAGTACCGGACCAGACCAATCTCCCTTCCAATATCGGTCGATCGGGTCACCGTGCCAGCGTTCCACGTTGACCCCTGTTCTGCTAGAGCATCAAAGCTGCATTTTGCGCAGTTGGCTCTCCAAGTCTTCCAGACTTGAATTGTTCACACTAGGGGGTGGCCTACCATCATTTCGTGCTTTGGCCCTTTTGGGTGTTGGAGGAAGGAATCTTTGGACTAATTACGACTTCTTGCCACTTGGTCCTCGCCACGATTGTTCTGCAGGTTTAGCAAAGGCGACAAGACCTGCCCATGGTGCTTCCATAGTGACTTGATCTCGTCCTTGACAAATACCTTGGTTTGTTGTGTGCTTGCTTCGGGTCTAACTAGCTGTTGGCGGTGTCGTCATGTTCGGAGCCTTTGCCGTTGCTCGTAAGTTTTATTTCCTCTTAAACCAGTCTCATCATGAGACTGTTTCAAGTTTCATTTCAAGCACTCTCCGGTCTCTGCATCCCTTCAGTCTTCAAACTAAGAGACACTTGACATTTGCTAGCCATGGGCTAGTGCCACGGAGTTAGCTAGCTGGAGGATACACAATGTTGAATCCAAGGCATCACTTTATTTCTACTTCGGGCATGCTTCCCGTCCTGCTCTTGATTTCCGAAAACCTATTTCTCTGACCCGGCATATAGCAAACTTGGCCACAGAGGTAGATCCAAAAGATATACCCAGTCCGACATCTATCAATTTACCAAGATACCAGCCATTCGCTGAGGATGATGAGGTGATTGGTGGCAGGAGCCAAGCGTTGCCTTGGTTACTTGAACAAACTGGTCGGGAGTCGCTTGTTCTTGGGTCCGCCGGTCTGCTGGCAATCGGGCTCGATTTGAAACTTGATGCGGACGACCGTGATCTTATCCCTGACACATCCTGCCTGCCAGATTTTCATCAGTGGGACTGTTTCACAGCTGAGGAAGCTCGTAATCAAGATGGAAAGGATCGACTACCGTTAAAGACGGGTGGTATGTCCCCAGGGTGTCAAGTATACCTCGAACGTCGGCGGGAACTCTCCAACGCCAATGAAGACGCATTTCGTACCGTGAGGAGAATATCGCCTCCAAAGGGCAGGCAGCAAGCCCGATTGGGCAATACTTATGAGTTCTTCCGTTGTTTAGAGTTATTCACAACTTTCTGGGATGATCCAACACAACGTCCAGAGCTTCCGCCGTCTCCAGAATTGACAACTGTGGAGGATGGCACCTGCAGTGATGCGGCCAGGGAGAAATATTTCGATACCGAGCCGTCTCAGCCGTCTACGATCAGTCGAACCTCTTGCGGTCAGTCTATGCCCCCGGAATTCCGGCAAAATCTCCTCAACGCTTTCATAAAGCTAGTCGCGTACGATTTTGGATGCAATGTTTCAATGGCAAGAGTAGAGCCAAGGCTCCATCTTACGTCCCTTCCAGGACGGAACCAACGCAAATCCTACACCCCATCAAACTGTCATTTTGTGTTCCAAAGTCCCATGACACGGGAGACTGCCCGGGCCGGTGTTGTCTATGGTCCAGTTGCTGCCGTAAGTGCACGCCCAACAGTAAATTTTACCTCCCCAGATGCCGAGACAGCACAGTCTTTGGATCTGGCACGTGAGGTGCTAGCTGCTTTGATCACAGCTCAGCATCGCAATCGTGAGGGAAAGGAGGAGAGTCGCTTTGGGCACCAACAGTGGTGGACTACCCAACGCAGATGGGGTGGCGGAGTAGGAGGGCCTATTGGCCGTGAAATTGAGAAAATTGAGCCTGTAGACGACACTCAGCCAGGTGCTGACATGCCTGATGGCCGGAGAGGACCGATTACAAAGAAGGCTCGTAAAACTATGCCTGTCTATGATAATTACCGTATGGTTCGCCCGCCGGCTTCGACTTGGGACAGGAAAGCCAAGTACGAGACCATAGGCAAGGTCAAGGGTGCTGGCTATGATGACATTTTTGTAATCAGCTCCCTTTTTCATCATGTGTCTGTCCTCCGTGTTCGAGTACCTGCTCGTCTGCTCGAGGTTCTAGACGGGTCACCTGAGCCGGATTTATCAAAACGCAGCTGGGGTCGGGTTCCGGCCTGGCGAAGCCCATGGTACGACTTCTTCGATGTCGATCAGAGGATTGCAGCAATGCGAATGGTGTGGGCAGTTGTGGCGTATCAGATGCGGAAGAATCCAAGTAGGGATGAGAATATTAGGGGCTAGGTTTGGTGAATGAGTGTAAGCTGATATACCGTAGAATACACCCAATCTCTCGATGTCTCCTGCTTCAGTCGGGAGAAACTCCATCCTCGAGCGTGATACCTTGGTGCATTGGGAGCAACCCAAAGCGTATTACCAGTGCCGGGGTGCTTCCTCGACCCTAATGGCTAGTCCAAGGATGTGAGTCAGCCCCAACGATATGTTCCATCACGAGACGTTGGTCAATGCAATGTCGTTAGTGTGACGTGCCCAGTATTTTTTTTTGGTCCCTGGCGGTTGCTCGAGTTATGATCAAGGCCATAAGTCAAGATAAATTAAATTGCCTAGGTGGCTAAACAAGCAAATCCACTACTACCTAGGTACTTCGTACTTAAGCACGGGTTACAGATTTTGGTTGACTTTTAATGTAATGCATCGAATCACAATGCGAATCATTATGCAGATATGGGGCCCAAATCATTTGTAAAAGTCCATAGTCTATGAAGCTCATGACGCCCTATCGGCCAAGAGCTTTGAAACTAACCCCCGGGAGCCTGTATGAACAAGAGGCAGCTGAGGTTTTGCCAAATCTTGATATCAGCCTATTGTACGGAGTACGTAGGGTAGATGTGACTAGAACTAACCACCTTGCCTACCACAGCTTACATCTCGGTGTTTATGTTCTGCCCGCCCAGGGGTGTTCAAGAATTGTGTATCCTGCCTTCCAAGGGACAAGTTGATAACAACCCAAGCATGTGAAGAACGCACCAAAGCCATTGACTCAACAGCCAAACAACACGGACGGTGGGTAAAGAATTATTTCGGCACTTGTTTGGCGGCCGATGATCCTGCAAGCTCTACCGCCATGGACTCCACCGATTTCCCATGTCTTGAGTAAAGTTGGGGGTTGACATCATGGTCAAACTGAAATGGGATTCTTGTTGCTGATTGGCCAGAAGGCACTT
This sequence comes from Pochonia chlamydosporia 170, assembly GCF_001653235.2. Taxonomy (NCBI): domain Eukaryota; kingdom Fungi; phylum Ascomycota; class Sordariomycetes; order Hypocreales; family Clavicipitaceae; genus Pochonia; species Pochonia chlamydosporia. The sequence goes on from NC_035793.1 coordinate 2,378,486, forward strand.
TAATAGCGCGTTATTGTCGTGACAGGTTGGCGCGACTTCTCGCGTTGCCCCACATAAAAACGCGGAAATTGCCTGACTTGGCGCGTCCACAGGGCTGAAAGTTAACTTCACCTCGTCGTGTGGCTGGCTGATGGGCAGTAGTCAAGCACACCATTCACGATAAAATCATCAATATCCGTCTGGACCTGGCGTTCTGACGCCGGGCCACCCGAGGAAAACATTTCCCGCACATCAAACAACTAATTGATTCGGCTAGATACAGTGCTAGACTCCCGTTGACGCCCTAACCAAGCCCTCATGACAATTCCCCATGCAAAATCCGACCCTCACGTTTTGGGGCAAGGACGGATAGAATAAAGTCCAGTAGTAAAAGATACCCCAGTAACTGAGCCAGCATTCCCAAACACAAACACATCAAGTACAGCCCTATCCAATACTCTTCCCATCGGTTATCATCCACACGGGTTCCACCATCTGGTGGTTGGCAAAGGTGGTTAAAATCACACCGGCCATTGGCAACCCAAGTATGCAACAATATATCAGGATGCAAGACAAAATAAAATATAAGCGAAGGAAACAGAACATGTCTGATCTCCACCGTCACCTTGTTCTGGTGTTGCACTCGCTGCCCGCAAAGTCTCTCGCTAAGCAGCTTCCGTAGTCTTCAAAGTCCGGTTCAGTGCTGTAATCGTGGTATCATGTACACTAGGAAATAAATTTGAAAGGACGTGGAAATTTCTCACATCATTTCATAGCCAGGGGTGGCTGTTGATTGTAGCCAAGTTGAGGAACTATGCCAGAGGCTCCTCAAATGTAAGCCTTCGTCTAGCAACGCTGAGCGGCGTGCGGGCCGAGATAGGACCGGGTGTTCTCCATGGTTTCTGTGCTGGGCTGGGGGTGATGTTGACAAAATCAGCAAAATCAAAACCCTGGCCAGGAGTATTAGGAAACAGGTTGCCCCCGCCTGGCGTCATCATCATGGATGATGGTAAGTCAAGCTTGCTATTCTTCGGCGGTGGGGTTGAAAGGCGCTCCATGCGGCCGCGATTCGACTTCACGGCAGGAGATGGTGACGCTGCCAGGTACAGCAACAGGTCGGCGCCCTCTTCGCCCGTCTTGCCGCCATTAGCGCCCTCCGAGTTTTCCTTGCCGCGCTTGCTTGTGAGACTTCGTGTCTGCATGGGAGGCGTGCGAGGCGGAGACGAGCGCACGTTATTGACATTGAATGAGTGTGCCGGCAGCAGATCGTCCTCGTCGTCTGAAGGTGCAGCAAAGTTTGGCGATGTCAGAGCGGCTGTCATTCTGCGCTGCTGGAAAAAGGACACATCTGGCCCACCCGAGGTGGTAAAGTGTTGCTGGCGCCTTGGCTTGATCGGTGACGACTGTGCCAGCTGGTGGCTATCTTTCCAAGTTGAGTGTCCAGAAAAGGATTTGTGTGCTGTCGGCGATGCTCGAAAACGCTTACTCGGGCTGGAGGCTGTATGATCAAACGATGCAAAATATGTGCGTTTCCGGTGGCCTGAGCTTCCGTTGCTCGACCCAATGGCATCCGAAAATAAGGGTGCCTTGAGAGGCGAACTCATTAGGGTCTTGGTGGGATACGGCAGGTCGGATGCACTAGAGGACGAGTCGGAAAGGACATCGCCATCGCAGCAGAGGCGTCTTCTTCGCATTTCTTCTTCCAGCTTCGGTTCGATGGAATCGAGCGTCAAGTCCTCCCAGCCATGCTTCGTTTTGAATTGAGCTAGCGCCAACCGGTTCTGTAGTCTGCGTGCAATCTAGGTAATGGTGAGCCATATAAGCGTTTAGTTTCGACAGCAAATTAATTTATGTGGGAAGTAAGAAGAAAATAGCCCAGAGCGTGGCATGTTGGAGTCTGGCTGCTGTTGCTGCATTGACGCACCTTGCTGACTTCTGCCCGTTTTAAAACACTGTCAACGACATCCTCGGGCTGCTTTTTCCACGGGGACGACATGGTGTACGTTGTCGGGAGAAGGGAAAAAAAAAGTATTTCCCTGCTTGATATGCCGTCGGTTTATTGTGTTCGCAGCTGCGCCTTGCGGCAGAATTGACGTTGTCGGGGAGGCGGTTTAGAATCTTGTCGTGCCAATTTCACAGATTGAAGGGAGAGAGGTGGGAAGATGGAAGGGAAGGTCCAGTGTGGACTGGACTCTGGAGTGTCTGGGTGACCAGGTGGGTGAGACGGAGCCAGGCTCAGCGGCTAAGACCCAAACGAGGTGTAAGCGGCTGTGAAGGGAGGGGGCATTAGTGCATCAAACCAACTTGACTCTACGTGCTTGGTTTTCTTTGTTCGAAAGACGCCATGTTGAGCAAACATGGAGCGTAAAGTATAAGGACTTCTAGATTGCGCTCAGCAATTGGCAATTTTTGGCTCGTGGGTTCAGCACTGTGGTTACAGTCAAGTACTGCCCTGGCTTACAATACATGTCACGGTGTATGCAGAGGGTCCAGATGCCAATATGTGCTGCATGTGGTTTCCCGGGAGAACCAAAAAGCCCACCAGGTCTCTCACACTACGGAGTAGACTGATGATGTACCAAGTACATTGTACCTTGGTGCTCGTGCTCCTCCCTTCTGTGCGACGAGGTGAACAGCAGACCGACCAACCATATTTTCGTCTGTTTCCTTGTTTGCCCATGATCTCTTTTTCTCCCCTTCCTTTGCCAGCTAGTTCCAATTCGATTCAAACTCTCAATACCACTTGTTCTCTGGTACCTGCTCCCTAGTACCATTCAATTCATTGCACGGGGCCATATCGCTCGGAATCCAACCTGGTTGAGAGTGTCTGAGGGACAAATGATGGGCATTCCTGTCCTCAACACCAGACATGACGATACTGAAAGCTTGTAATTCTACCAGCATTCATTAATTTTCCGATGCACCAAAAAGTGGAAGCTCCCTCCGCCAAAGTTGAGAGCCCAGACAAATAGTACGGAGGGACTAGAACAATCCATCTTGAGTTCGCAACAACCTGCAGCTTGTTTCAGCATGTGGGCTGGATATGTCGGTACTTGGACCTGGAGCATGCGGCGAGGGTCTCCGTGGATGGATTGGGAACTGGACAAGAGACCAAGACGATTGTCACTTGAGAGCCTGGTGCACCTAAGATCATGGGTTTGATGAACGATTGGATAACTAAAAAGATGCTAAACCCTGAGTTGCTCTCTTTTACTTGGAATCGTGAACTGACTTTGCAGCATGATTCCAGTGTTAGCTAAACATGCCTATTCGATACGATCGGCTCTTTGGCGACATAACTGCATGCTCAGAAGACATGGTCAAATACACCAGGCGGTTTAGGACCAAACAATGCCGCCAGACATTTCAGAAAAGAAAGAAACCAAGAACCGGGCCGACTTTGCTGGCTTCTTAGACCCATGCAGCCAGCCCATGCTCTGAGCCCGAAAATTGGCGCAAGTTATGGGATCGAGATCTAGGAAATGCATGACTTCTCATCGCCAATTCTGCCAACAATTCACTCCCTACTTTTATATGGAGTTAACTCAACCAAGTTTGATTGCGCATTCCGAGTGTGACCCACGTAACCACAGTTTCGGGCTTCCGGTTTGCCAACTGCTTTGCTCGCATCTCTCTCCTATGTGCTCTATTTGGCCTGCAGAAAGAAGCTCTTCCGTGGGATACATGAACCAAGTCTAAATCCAGGTGATGGATAAAAACATTTGATACTATCCAGTCGAGGACCATGCTATGGAAGTCTGGTAGTTCAGGTGATGATGATCTGACGTGGACCACGCCAAATGAACCTTGCATTCAGGTGATACATGGCACTTGTCACAGCTTGCTCGCCTGTGTTCCGCCGGCTGGTACCTCAGTATCTTGAGCTGATCAAATGCTTGCAAGCACCGTCGTCTATTGGGGACATATAGACCTCTAGAGTCGGTCCATACAATTTATGAAGTATCGAGTCGGAATACATTGACAGAGCTCGGCCCATATAGCCTGGGTAACTGACATCAATTGATGCTGTCCGATACGCGCACTAGAGGAGCAAGGCATGGCCAGCGCTTACACGTTTGCAGCCTCGGAGTCTGTCAGCTGGGTAGGGTACCAAGGTTGGGGATAATCATCACCAGACGGGTTGGAGACTGCAAACAGCGAAACTTGGTGTGTTGTGCATGCCTGTGGATCCAAGCTTGACAGGGAACTCTGGAGGTTGTGTGGCCGTTTGCGAAAACCAAGGAAGGATTGTCCCATCAATTGATGGTATGGAGTCTATGGTCTGTCTCACGGTCGGGCGTCTCCGCCAACCAGGCCACAACATGAAATGAACCTAAAAGTAGAAGAGGACCATGCATCCATCCCTTTCCCCAATGCCGGGGTACCCAGAATGAAACTTTTGAAGGAACTCCGACTTTGCCTGTCAGTGGACCGATAGTTTGGTACCCTGGGCTTTCGTGCGTTTTCGTGCGTTTTTTTTTTTTTTGTGTTGGCGACCAGCTAAGTGCATTGATTGAGCTCTTGGGAGTACGTCATAGATGTCTACTTGAGCAAGATTGGCGGAACTGATACCCTGCTTGATGTCCTTCATCCTGGGTCAGAAGAAGCTGCCAAAAAAAAAAAAAAAAAAAAAAAAAAGGAAGAAGAAGAAGAAGAAGAAGAAGAAGGAGGAGGAGGGAGACATAAATGCGATGGCTGTTGAAAGGCAGAGAGGTTATGGCCAGTGTCAGGTCGAGTCAGCATGGCAAAGATCTGGCTGAGATCGGCTCAAGTGTTGGCTCTGGCGTTTTCAGATATGTCTACTGATGAGAGTAGCCCTTCCAAGACATTTGACCGCCATCCCCAGGCTGCCCAGCAATGGTACAGGCATAGGAGCAGGTCAATTGACACTTTGCCAGCGTCGACACTGTCAAAAACCTCAAGATTCTTTCATAATCAGTGTGCAATGGTCCAAGCTCAAGGTAGAGTATCATCAGCTCGTATCTGTGCACATGCAGTCGTAAGTCACGGACTTCCTTGCAGAGCTGGGCTGCCTGCCCAGTGGATCATGTTTGATTTCAAGGCCAGGTCGCAACCATAATACTGTAATAGCTCGCGTATTGATCCTGGAGCTTTCGGATGCGGATGTGGATGCAAAATGCAAAATGTGGGAGCAGTGCGGTGGCGCTTCGGCGCAGGTCCTTCTATTGCGACTAGTTCAACCACTTTGATCATTGATGGAGCTCAAACTGCCACATGCACGTAATCGACGCCAGCTCTTGCCCAGACAAGCGTTCTGGGGTCATTGCCTGTTGATGCATGCGCCGCCTTGGCTTTGGAGATTGGCATTCTCGTACCAGTTTCACGAAGTACTGCCTGGCCTGGTCGGGTGCCATCAAATGGCCTAATAGCAGTCTGGTCTGGTTGAGGACTTGGCCATTGAGTCAAGTCAATCCGGACCAGACTGGACATGGACGCTTGAAGGGCCTGGCGCCTCCTTCTCATGTGCTGCGAACTTTAGCTTTACGAGCCATGCAGTAATACAGAGCACCTACGCAAGACAGCCTGCATGCACATTGTGTGGCCCATCAATTGATCATCAGCACTGCCTTCAAGTCTGGTCTGGTCAACTCGACCTTGAATCCACCAGACTACATACATGTCCTTGTCCGGTTGCCACACCACACCACACCAGACTTGACTTGCCTTGACATGCATGTGTCTGGTCCACTGCAGCTGTCAGTCTAGCTGCCTCATCTTTCCTCCTCCAAGCTTTTCTTTTTGCAATTGAGTTGTTTCTCCCGGACGTCTCCCATCAGTCACTTGTCGCTCGTTCTTTCTGGCGGACGCCCAACCAGTCCCTCGTTGAAGCTTCCTTTTCATCCGCCACCGCCTCCTTCTTCGTGAGCTGTTCGGGAAACATACATGCACACTTGAACAACTTTCTTGGGCACGTAGCGGGCCTTGCGACGCTCTGACTTTCCCATCAATCATCCGGCATTCGGTAGCGCCGACGATTTGACTCGCAAGTCAGACAGAGCTGACGACAAAGACCAAGTCTGGTCTGGTTGAGCAACAACCCAGTCTCGATCACTGCCATCGCACCAGACCGTTACAGAGCTCCAGTTGCTCCATAACAGTTCAAGTTCAGCTGCTCCATAGCCCCTCGTTACTACTCCTACGGCCATCCCAACCCATCCTGTCTTCTGCGGTTGATCTCTCCCGAGCCTTGTCTTCTCTCCTCCTCGACGAAAATTACTGTTCATGCAAACAATCACGGCCTCTGTGACCGCATAATTCCAACAAGCTCCGGTGCGAGACGTAAATGTGGGCAGTGAACGGCCGCGCTGGTACACCCACTGGTCTTTCCCGGCCGATGATACATTTTCCCACCATTCCAGCTGCCTCGATATCTCGCAACCATGGCTCCAGCATTTCTGAAAGAGCTTCGCCGCCGGTCCAGAGCAAGCTTTCGAACGGATAACTCCACTGACGGATCTAGTGATGGTGCCACCAGCCAAGGCACGTCAACGTCGAGCGGTTCGGTAACACCTCCGTCACTTGCGCACCAATCCGACCCTGCCCTCGACCTTCAGATAAAGAAAACCAACACCTCGCAGCAGAGCCAAGCGCAGACATCCCATTCACCGCGACCAATGCTCTCCCCTGCGAATAATACGAGCAGGCAGAGCGTATCGGGCATGGCGGGCCTCGGGGCTCCTCCTGTCAATGGGCGAAGCAGTGTACCATTGTCGCAATATGCTCCGCATATCCATAACATCTCGGAAAACTCGTGGGTGAGTATATTGTCCCCTGGCGAGCAATAATGTGCAAACACTTAGCTTTTCTTGTTCCAAATTTCCATTCTTGCTTACAAGTCCTAGGTGTATCAAAAAGTCCTTTTGTTGCATGGAACAATCGGCGAGCCTGGACAGTGCTCGATGGATGGAAATGTTGTCGTTAGCCGATACGATGATAGTTTCCCCGCCATTAGTTGGCCCGTATGCGAATCTCACTTTAAGGCTCTAATCTACTTACAACCAGGACCAAATAAATTTCGACTCGACTTCTCCAGCCCCAAACTCGCCAACAGCTCTTCATCTAATCCCATCCACGCGTCTTATCTCACCATTCATATGATACCGCCTATGAACGCTCCACCTCTGCAGCTCGCCATTATTGTCGCAAAGGATTCGCCACGAACGTATGATGCAACACCAGCTCGCGCAGAACGAGAGGGTAATGGGTTAGACACGGCCGTTCGAAAATTCCGAATGGCGGCATATCTCTGGCAGGCGTTCACCGCTGAGCAAATGTGGAGGCACAAGCTTGGCCGCCGTGTATTCCGGTATGAAGAGGAATGGACATTGGGCACGTCCAATTATCGCGATCGAGAAAACGGCACAATGCGCTCAGAGGCTCGTGTTCACATAATCCAATCTGACAAAACCGTAGCCGAGATTCGCGACTTGAATAAGGCTCAGCAATTCGACAAAGCTACTGACAAGAACGCCCTGTTCGGAATTGCTGCTGACGCAGTAAAGGATTACTTCAATCCACTCCCAGGCCAGAAGAATTATGTTTCTGTCTTATTTCTTGATACACACTGGGATGTCCAACAAAACGTCATCAGCGGCCACGCAGCACTGGGTGGTAACGCCGGAGACTTGCAGCTTGCCATTTTCGGATCACACTGCCTGCAGAGTTACCCTTCCAGCTTCGAGGAAGTTGTGCCGGCTTTTACTGATTGCACCCCTACAGACACAGGATATTTGGCGAATGATTGCAACGATGCCGGAAGTTCGTGGGAGGCGGCAAACATCGGCATTGGCGCCCACTTACATGAGACGGGACATCTGCTCGGCTGTCCTCATCAAGAGTCGGGCATCATGCAAAGAGACTATGTCGTCTTGAACCGCTCGTTCGTTCCCCGCGAGGCATTTTCCACTAGGACAAAATCAAAGGGAGGCTTGGTACGGCAGGCAGACGAGTGTGGGTGGCACCGCCTAGATTGTTTGCGGTTCCGAGCCCATCCAGCCTTCAGACTACCCAACGATGCGCCTTTGAATTCAGATGAGAGTGTTCAAGCATTTGCAATCGAAGGGGGCACAGTGTTGGCGATGGCGGCCACGGGCATCTCTTTCGTGGAGGTTTTCGGTGAGGGAGACGACGTCTGCCACTCCTGGCTTGAATATACGACAGAAAACGGGCCGGTGCAACGTCAACTTGCACTGAGTGAGCAGGATTTACGCGCGCGGCTGCCCGAAGCCAAGCGAAAGGGGCCCATCTCAATATCAATCAAGTCTCATGGAGGAGGTTCACTGACAATCGACGATTTCAAAGAGTTTACTTCGAAAAGCTCCATGGTGAAACTGGGGAATGGAAAGGTTGCTTCGAGAAGCCAAAAACTGGGCGAATCAAGGATGGAAGGCAGCAAACAACAAGAATTCGTTTTTACGAGTGCATCCCAGCAAGATAGAGTCATGTCTCGAGTGGTTGTTTACCATGGGTCTGCACTAGATGGCCTAGAATTTGTGTACGACGACAATACTTCGCAACTATTCGGCAACAGGGGTGGAAAGGAGGGAGGAGATGCCTTCGAATTTGGTAAAGCTTGTGCCTCTTTGCCAGCGCCCCTTTGACTTGCTAACCTGGGACAGATATCCGTCGTGGCGAGTACCTTAGTGGACTTCTGGTTCGAGCAGGCTTCTGGATCGATGGCGTACAAATTTTGACGAGCTTGGGTAGAAAGTCGCCCATTTTTGGCAACGCTCACGGTGGTTCTGCGTAAGTTGGGGATCCCATCGGCTGAAGAAAACGTACATGGCAGGCACTTACAAGGCATTTATCCCATAGTCATAACGTAATTCCACCACGCGGATACAGCATTTGTGGCATCTCGGGCTCATGCGGGTCATGGGTTGACGGTTTATCAGTCTTAGTAAAGCGATGAAGTGGCGACTATAGCCATAAAGTTTAAGGTTGCCGCTGGGTTCAGGTTTAATCCCTGCCTTTGGAATTGACTTTGACGGGGTGTTTTCACGAAGTGATTACCCCATACAATAAATGGTGGGAAGCATGGAAACGATTAATGCTAATCGAGGTCTCAAGGTGTCGAGGTTTGGTTGGAAGTACGTTGCGGGTAGCAACATGTTGGTAACACCTGGGGCTTGTACATTTGCGGCAGGTGTTTGAGATTGGGTACATATTTTACTGATCAGCTTGCGAAAGTCGCTGGCAAACCGGGCATCATGTTTTATTTGGGCGACATAGCAATAAGGCGTCTGGGAATATCTGGGTTTTACTTGTTAATGTTTTGATTTGATGGCTCTGGTGTTGTTCTTTGTTTAAGAAGGGCAGACACTAATTACGATGAAACCTCAAGCACAACGGCATGGATCTTTGCGTTTTGTTGGGAGGCTGGACTTTTGTTCCTTTTTCGTTGGACGGGTTTTGCCCAAGACGGCCATTGGGCAAATCTGTAGAAACTCAAGGTTGGCGTGTACATTGATAGCTAGTAGTAGAGTGCCTGGGGTCAAAGAAACGTCTTGGACTCGAGTCACAAATGAATATTGGCGATGCTGTTCGTATATGCTATCAAGACTCGACTTGTTTTTATTATAAGCTCAGCATTGAATGAGGGGCAAAACTGGGATTGCAGGTGAAGATGACACAGTGCATTTGTAGTTGTGTCTATTTCAGTGAATGTGAATAAAGACGGTCAACACTTGACGAGGGTTGACGTGTGATGTGGTTTGGTGTCTGGTGGTGCATGGATGTCGAGTTGAATGTTGCTCACAGGCACCAGACTGAACGTGGAATCACTGGGGCTTTATATTAGTGTCATCGGTTCTCGGGTCTGGTCTGGTCCAATTTGATCTTGACAACTAGAAGTCAAGATTTGGTTTGTTTAGGCCCCAGTCTGGGTGCATAATCTGTCTGGTGTGCATGTACCATGTACTCCATGTCGGTCTGCACACATGCATGCATATGTGTGGCAGTATGCACCTGAGCAGTGAGGTCAAGGCTGGTCGGCTGTGCTCCAACCATGATTTGCGGGTTCAAGCAGCACTGACATGGACTTGACAGACTGCCAGTGGGCTTGACTGGGGGCCAAACCAAAGGGCCAAGGGGCCAAACAAAAAACAGGGCCAGGTCCAAGTCAAAGTCCAAGTCACAAGCCTTCCACTTCCACTTCCACTGTCTGGTCTGGCCTGGTCAGCTGTCTACCGTCAACCGTCATTCGCCATCCAACAACCTTGGAACCTTGCCTTTACGTCGTCGACTTTTATCCCCTCCTCTCCCCCTGCTCCTGCCTCTGCCTCTGCCTCTGCATGTGCCTTTTAATACCAGACAGACCTCGTCGCTTCCGCTTCACCTGCTTCCATTTTGGACAGACAATTCCTTCCTCAACCTGAACTGGCTGGCATTTCAACGTGATTCCATCCTTCTGACCGCCCTTCCCCACCTTCACGTTTCTTCAACTGCGTGCACAAGAACTAGAACCAGAACCACAACCAGACGTTCCCCAACGGTTCTTGTCCCACTGCCGCCGTTGTCGTTCGAACACCACATCACAAAATATCATGTCTAAACGAAGCAGCGTTGCGTCTTCAGGCGCGAATGGTGCCATGGCAAAGCCCAACTTCAATTCTAATCAGCCCGGTATGCTGCAATGGACTGCCGTCCTCCCTACCTCCCTACCACTTCGAACTGAAACCCATTCACCTGCTAACCAGCTTCTTGCACCCTGTGAAGCTATTGACAAGCAAAAGACGCTTCTCTCTGCAGATGTGGGACACTTTAGCTTGGTGCGCGCAATGCATCTTGCTGACCTTATCACCTTGATGAATGGTATGTATTATGCAATATCTCAACCTTCTTGCAACTGCGACGCCAATGTCTCGACCGTCTCCCGTCTCTTGGTTGACAACCGCGCTGTGTAACATCGCTAACCCCTTTGACCGCTCTATCAGGCTTCTGCGGTGTCATGTCCATCTTTTCCTCCTTGCGATACTGCCTTGGCGATCCGAATGCCTTCGACAAGGTTTGGCTCGCGCTAGCCTTCCTTCCCTTTGGGCTGTTTTTTGACTTCCTTGATGGGAGAGTCGCACGGTGGAGGAACAAGAGTAGTCTCATGGGTCAAGAGCTGGATTCTCTAGCCGATCTGGTACGATTCTACTTGCCACTGAGCACAAGGCAGAGACCTTTGCTATTTCAGAGAGTAGTTACTAACTGTTCGGCATGTCCAGATTTCTTTCGGCGTCGCTCCAGCCATGGTAGCTTTTACTATTGGCTTTCGATCTACCCTCGACACCATTGGTCTCGCCTTCTTCGTTCTCTGTGGCTTGACACGCCTTGCTCGCTTCAATGTGACCGTTGCAGTGCTTCCGAAGGACGCTACGGGCAAGAGCAAGTTTTTCGAAGGCACACCGATTCCCACATCTCTCTTTTTAGATGCCATCATGGCGTACTGGGTATACTGTGGCTGGACCCTAGACGATGTGCCCTTTGGCACCTGGTTTCAAGGCTCCGCGTTGGAGTTGCATCCCGCCGTCTTTCTATTCATGCTGCATGGCTGTCTAATGACGAGCAAGACCATCCACATACCCAAGCCTTAATCCCTATCCCATTGAGTCAGATTTGTGCTTGTCCAGCCTTGGAAAACAAAGTCGACTTGGTAACGATATGTTGCGTGTGAGATATGACATTCTGGCGTATTTTTATTATCGGTCAAGTATTTGGAGGCATGAATCAGGTTTATCCAGCAGTAGCGCATGGCAGACAAATTTGTCTTGAGCGGATCGAAAAGGAAGAGGAGAAGTAAAACTAGCCGGACACCTAATGTCACGGGTCACTATGAGAAATTGTCGAAAGCAGCGTGGAACGCACCTTTGCCTCCAGCGAGAACAGGGGACTTCTTTGGCGTATCGGGACAAATGAAAGCGGGATAATGATGCCGGAATAGACATGATTGAATTCGGTAGCAATTCTTGTGGCGCCTGTAGCTTCACAGCCGGACCATACGTTTGAAGGAATAACAACAAGATTCATGATACCCCAACACACACACATATATATGCCTGCCGTTGACTAGACTCTGAGAGTCGCGCCGCGACACCAATGCGTATCCATCTGTCTCGATACTGAGTGACTGCTCAGAGATGCAGCCAAAGGGAGGCGCCCCCTCTCTTCTCCCGACATTGTCTTGTACATTATCACTGGTGTACAGCTCACATGTTTGTTCTGTTTTTGACATACAAGTACCTATATTGTGAAACTAAGTATACAAACAGTGATACGAAAAAGTAGAGGCGTAGCGTGGAGCTAGCATCGTGGATGAACGAGGCGCCTTGCGGAACTCTACCGCTCACTAGTCCCTCCCAAATAACCCAAGGGAACCGGTATGACTGATATCATTTTCCTAATCCAAAAACCAAAGCCTGAAGGAACAAAAAAGAGTCAACAATATATGAGACAAGACCCAAGGAAACCACCATAACCCAAACAGGTAAGAATCGTGCCCTCATCATGAACAAGAAAGATCCCAAAAGAAAGCCTGACTAAGGATTTAACAATGGCGCTCATGGCGAGGCTACACCAGTACCCTTGGGAAACTTTCCAGGGATTTGCAGGTTTGAAATGGTGGCAACGCTATCCGTCCTATTGTCAGCTTTCCGATTCATTCTACTGGTCTCGCCTAAGGGGGTTTCAGCCGGGGTAACATGTTCGGCGGTGTTGGTCTCGGGGACCACTTGGAGAGCGAGCTCTCGTTGAGTCTCAGACCTAGGAATATTGCTAGCTGTCAATGCAATGGGATCTATCTTGTCGCTATATGCGGCGCCATTAACGTAGTTTTCACCGCCCGTTTCGGCAGCCTTTGAGCGGCCATTCTCCGCCATAGCCTGGTTCTCAGACTCTCCCGGAATGGCGTCTACACTGTGAATAGGCGTTTCGTTGGGAAGGTGAGAGACTTCACCGACGGCGCCGGCGTTCGTTTCTTCAGCATCATGTTCCTGGTATCCCTTGGAACCCACGACGGCACCGGCAAAGTACCCCCCTTCTCGGTGTGGCGACTGGGAAACAGGCTCGCTCGTATATGGATTAATACCATCACGCTGAGCCTGTTCGCTGGCAATGGCGGCTTGAGAGTGCATGTTTTCCATTGGAGTTTGGTCGGTGCCCCCATAACCCAAGTGTTTCTCCTGACCATGATGCAGACGCCGATCCTCGTGCCCGGCCACATACCCAGCAACGGGTAGAGCCCCGGCGGCTGCATAGACTTGGGCATCCGGAGAATGTTCCTGGCGGCCGGAGCTTACACTAGAAGGCGATTGTGGCGCCTGTAAGCCACGCTGTGCGTTGATTTGAAGATCTGATGGAAACCGCCCACCTGGTTGAGGCCGCCGGGGAACTGCGTCCTCTCGTGGCTCTGGGTTGACGTCCATCTGGTTTGCAGAAAAAGGCTCGTCATCGTCTTCATCCACGATGCCGTCGCTGCTTACGGATCGGCGGGATGATCGGCTGAGGCTCCTCGAGTGCGTGCGCACAAACTGGGATCGTTCTTCCGGGGTTTTCTCGGTCAATGCCTTGATGTCTTCGTACCACGCCATCATGGTGTCGTGGCTTTCAGCTCGGAAAACCCAAGTATGCCCTCGGTGCATCGCACCGGTTTGGCGTCCTTTGAGAATGAATTTGTTGGACGATCCACCCTCAGTCGAATGGGAGCCGAGCTTCTGCTCGGGCAGATAAAGTGACATGATTGGGGCTTGCGCCTTGTCGGCAGACTTAAACTCGTGAAGGTGTGTCGTCGAGAGAACATACCTAAATAATGGTCAGTGGGTGGTTTGCGGTAGGTACTGATTAAACATTGAAAGCAGTTAAACCGCAAGAATAAACAGTAAGTACCAGACGCAAGACGGAAAACTAATGGGTTGAATGGGCACCTACCATCCAGCCGTATAACTCTTCAAATACTTGCTCTTGCGCTCCAAAAGCCCGGCGCGGATCTCCTGCGCCGAGAGGTGGTCCTGGCCAGGATAATGAATCTGGTCCGAAGATCGCATGGGGATCGTGGGGTCAACAATCTGCTCGTCGTGTGTAACAAAGTGAATCCATTCCTGATCCTTGGGCATGCCAATGGGACCTTCACGCAGTTCGTCCACAACCGCATAAGAATTATCCGCCTCGCGCTTTAGGATACCTGCGTATGCATTGTATGCCTTTTGTATTTCCCCAACAACAATGGACTCGAGCTCTCGGCCAGAACCCTCAAGATTCAGATAAGCCTACGATCAATTGGTTAGAAAGGTGTGCTTGAATAGCAAGTTTGCCCTTACAAATATCCAGTTGCATTGGCGGGATGAGTAGATTGGCCAGCGAGGGGTTGTTGCTTACCTGGTGAAGATAGTTTTCTTCGTCTATTTGGCGCTCGACCTGTCTGTCGACAGCTAGGCGCATCAGATAGGGGTCCTGTTTGCCGGTTGTGGACGAAGAGTCGACTTCGGTCTTGTCAAGCACATCAGCGAGAGCACGGACGGCCTTGGAGGTGCTATCCATCTCGCGGTCGACCGAGTTCTTGAAGTCTCCAGATAAGTGCTTGATTTCTTTTATTTTTTGCTGAAGATCACTCCTCAACCCTGTCAAGGCCAAAATGACGTCTTCCTCAATTTCCTTTGATTTGTTGGCTTCTTGAATTGCAGCTCTGTTGTAGTTACGTAGAAATTGCAAGGCATCATCGATTCCGGCTGATTTGAGAAATTGAGGGGGAGTCGAAATGTTGTTTGCAACGTTGGCAAGCTTGATTAGAGATTTGGACCGTTGCTCGTAATGCGATTGGATCTCGCGAAAGTACGTTATCAGGTCTTTGAGAACCTTTCTCCAAGCTGGAAAGAGAGCCGTTGTTAGTGGACTGAGTGTCGCCTGGAAGTAAAGCTGACGCTTAGACAAGGAATTTTCACATACTCTGGAATCTGTTGGCAAGCACATCTGTCGGAGTGCCAGAGGTAGGAACTGGACAATAAAATGCGCTGTGGGAATCATCGGGGTCGGAGGCAGAATGCAAGGCCAAGCTCCTGACACTACCGGCTCTGTTGCTTCGGCGACTGCTACTGCGCCTGAGACTGCTGGTCCGCCTCATAGATGACTTCTTGCGAAGAGTGTTGTTCCGCACAGGTAGCTGCTGATCATCGCCAGCAGCGAAGCTGTGCACAGAATTGGAACGCTGCATTGCGGCGAAATGGGACCTGTAGCTCTCGTCGATGATGGAGCTTCCGCGCTGGCTGGCGTCCCACTCCTCTGTGAATCTACCCGCACCAGCAGCCACGGGAGCGGGAGAGGACGTTTTGCCGTTGGGGGAGGACTGGCGCGGATGGTGGTGATGATGCTGCGATAGAGGGGATCGGGAGTCGTTGTCCTGTAGACGGTGACTGTCGAGGCTCGGGTCCTTGTGCAGCAAGTGGCCCTGTGACCGACGTTGGAGGAGAGAGGAGCTCCGGTTCAGGTTGGCATTAGAATTAGCATTTGCATTGGCCTTGGGCGTTGGTTGCGAGTGCGACATGGCCGTGGACAGAGTCGACTGTGACGACAAGGCAGAGGGAGGACGGCGACGATCCATGGCGGAGGTGGCGCTATAAAGGCTGGATCGGTTCGCCAGTGACCAAACACCTCGAAACTTTCCTGACGAGCAGACTAGACAACAGAGCGCAGAGACGGACCATCAAACCACCAGACAGACAACAGAGCAGACTGGTGTACCGTACGGTAGGTACGGTCCTTGGTCATGGAGGGAGAGACAGACAGAGACACAGACGCAGGCGCAGACGCAGACCGGGAACGGCAGATGGGCGCAGTGCATGTGGGTTCCAGTTCCAGTTCAAATGTTTGGCCGAAGGAGGGACTGGAGACACTAAGAGATGGGGATGGGGGGGGGCGGCCGGGAGTGTGGGGAACATTAAACCAACATTGGAGCATTGAACCAACCAGACCAGCTTGACTGATCAAATGGCATCAAATGGCCTTTGATCAAAATGGGTTCGTTCCATCAATCGTTCACGGTCCGATATCCACGGTCAAGGCCAAGTCCTTGTCATGGTCCACAGCCACCAGACCGTCGTCAAAATGTTCACACCACTGGACCACCAGACTCCGAGTTCTGATGCGATGCCAAAGCTTCCAACCAGACTTTCAATTGCATTGGGGTGAGTGTGAGTGGCACGCTGCATACTGGGTGGTCACGGAAGTGATTATTCCCAAGACAATTTTCCATGGCATGGCACCATCTGCGCAGTCTTTCCATCACCTTGACGCACACCAACTAACTGCCAGCCTAGAGCTATGAGGTAGCACAAGTGGCCCACGACGCCCAGAGTTCCAAGGATTCGATGGCCACGTCCAGATTTGGCAGCGTTGACGCAATGGCTTGAGCCCCAAAAGTGAGACTTGGCCTCCCAATGACCTGCTCGCGCCGTACGACATCAATTGCAAAATGACGACGTTCGCCAATTGATGTCATGGAACTACGCCGGTTTCCACTGGTCCGGTCGGTCGGCCAAGCCGCTACTCTTGTAGCACTTCGTTAGCTTGACCTTGCTTATCCATTGATGGAGGGGATGAACAGGCAAACGCCAAACCGCATACAGCTGAGAGGAACAGGAAGCTGTCTGGTATTTTTTGTTGCACCTTCAATGCCTTTCGGGCTCGTCAAGGCATTTGGATCCACCAAACGAGCTTCATTACATCTTGATGCGACCACAGCTGTGCCAATGATGCCGGGATCATCACCATAGGCCTGAGTGGTTTCGTTTGCTTCGCTTCTCTAATTTGCTTTCCTCTCTCTTTGCCGACACCAAACAAGCTGCCGGAAGCTCGGAAGAAGCTGGAGCAGATGAGTGTTGGTTGGGCAGCGTTCCGAATACCTGATTAGCCTGCAATTACTTGGACGACGAAAAGCGCCGCCCATCACTGGCAAGGCAATTGTGACACCTCGACGTCCTTACTGAGTTTCCATCTGCTTGGATGGCGCATGGCTTGGCGAAGCATACACACGGCCATTGCCACCCTGTACTCCGTACAATACAGTTCAATGTTGGATATTACATACATGTCAAGCCAAGCGCTATTCTGGCCGTCATATGCTGCAACCTCCTCTCCAAACGCAGCAGCCATTGGCAGATCCAGCACTCCCCACGATCAGGTCACCAATTGCCAACAGGCCGATATTGGTCTGAGCAGTCAGTGATAATGATGCCGGCCGACTTGTGCTGTCAGAAAGACTGGACACCCCAGGCCAAGTCAAGTTGCCAGGACGGACACAAGACCCATATAAATGACGTCAGCCTTCAGCTTGGCTAACTGGAAACTTCCCGATAGCCTGCACTGGGACCACAAAGGTCCAGATGTCTGGTACATCAGATTCAGGCCTCCTGATGTAAGAAGTGCGTGCACCCTGGTTTGCAACATTATGGCAGTAAAATCTCGGCCGACCGGCATTGCCGCCAGCAATCGGACTAGACTCAGTCGACCAGTAACGCAACCTCCAGAGGCAGCTATTAGCCGTTCTGGCTACCTAGTGCGTTGGAAGGGCCGCTATCGAAAGATGAGGTACCAGACCCCGTCTCCATCCGGAGGATTGGATTCGGTTTATTCGTAGAATGCCCGCAATGCTTGGTTGTGACAAATGCTCCAGGAAAGTACTGTAGATGATCACAACCAAACGAGTAATGGTCCAAAGAATGAATCCTTGTCTCGCTGAATCCTCAATCGTGCAGTGGAGTATCGAGTACACAGCCACTACACCAGGTATTTCACCCCAGCAACTATTCCTTGCGAATCGATCTAATCTGCATTAACCTATTCGTCGAGGTGCAGGTAATTTCCCCTGCCTTGGACAAGTTTTGGCACTTTGCCTATTACCACAGGAAAGTCTGTCATAGACCCTTGCAAGGTTTGGAAAACAAGCAACAGGTGATGCACTACACACTCAAACGAATAGCAATCAGGTCATAGAATCATTCCCAAGAAACGATCTGAATTAGGACTTAGTACCCTGCCGATAGGATGAGCAAACAAGTGTTTCCGGTCTAATATTTGGGGTTAGTTGGTTCAATGAATGAATGGAAGGGCGCTGAGGGCATGCTAGGGCAAGGGAATCAGATCTCGCACAACCGCCACAGAACGGAAGCTGCCGAGGAATCCTCACAGCAGTTCTCGCTCGGGGCGTCCGGCCGTTACTGATGGCTGCGGCCGGTTACAAAGCTGTCTGGTCTATTTAGCCCCCAATGATGGGTTCACCAGCATGGTAGTGGGCTAAACTTCTGGCGCGAGCAGACCTCATCCCCAAAATACAAGTGCGCCTTAATGCGGACGTGAACTTGGAAACGCCACTTGGCACTGAGTGTACGAGATGTCCAGACGATTTCACGCCAACCTGTTGTGAACGGTAGTGTGGTTCACTGAACAAGCCCCCGGAACACTTGGTATATTCCGGGGGACACAATTGAAAAGTTATTGAAGGCTTGCATTGACTACATAAACTCCCAGGTGCCTGTTCTCTGTACTATTCGCAGATCATTCGGCCCATATGGTCGTACAAGTGTTTGATTCCCTGCAACCGCTGACTTCTTCGGTACATAGAAGACTGCATCCCGTATAACCATAACTCCGCGACGCCATGAACGCTAGACGAGCCCGCAACTATATTTGGGCAATGACAAGTACCGTCGTAAACAATATTGATAACCGCTTCTGCGAAGATTGCACACATCTTACCGACCATATAGCGAGTATTTGAACCAAAGGACGCCTAATCGCAAACACCATATCCCTATGCGAGTTCATATGATGAATAATTGTAACGGAGAATACCCATCCAACGACGTGCTAGCTGACTCCGCAGTTTCGAACATCACTCTGGGACAGCTTCGTTGATAGGTTGTATCGGTGATTGCTCCGTGGAGCCCTTTCTCTTGCCCCATCGTCGAGGTGGTGGTGCCTTGGGAGGAATCTTTTTGCCATCACCATTCACGCTCACCTGGACTTTTGTTGTCTGAGCAAATGGAATACCGTGCCGATGTTTTGGAACGGCCGGAAGTGGTTTCTTTGCCCTAACAGGAGATTTCGCGGCATCGCTCTCGGCATGAGGCTCGTCGTGAGAACCTGATACTGCTGTTGCATTTCGGCTTGGGGTTTGGACTCCAGGTCGCTCCATGACTCCCGCCACATCCCCAACACTTATGCTACTTGCATATTGCGATGGTGACAAGCTAATGCCGAGGAATTTGCGAGCTACCTCAGCTTGGCCGGAGCCCTCCTGTTCAGCTTCGTGTTCTTCGATCCATTTAACCTTCGTTACCCTGTCAACCAATCGCAAAGTTGTCTCATCTGCGGGAGCAAAATGAGCGTTCTGAGAACCCCGGAGTATCCTGAGAACACGAAGTACCTCATCCCGCTTGTAATGAGGCGACTGGTTGAGTTGAGTATGGGCCAAAAGGGGATACATGACCCGCAAGTATGTATGGCGCAGAGATATTTTCTCATCTGGGAGATCCATCAAATTGCGGATTATCACATCTAACAACACTCGTAAATCGTTGGTGTAAAAGTACTCGTACGTGGCTTTCGTTGTAAATAGTAAATACAGCAGCTTTAGAATGAGCAGCTGAAGGGAGGTTTCCGTTTCGCGGTTTAAGAGTAAAATCACATTCTCGCCAAACGTTCTGAAAAGCGGCCCGTGAAGGCTCAGACATTTGACTATGCGATTGGTTAATGGAGCAGATATTGTTCCTGTAGGATCCGTAACCGGATCAGTTGATGCCAGCATGTATTGTTCGTTCAAGACGAGCTAAGGGAAGTTTTAGTTCTGCATATTTTGGGCGTACCCATTTGTACAGAGTCTGTTTGTGGACTCACCAGAACACGAATGGTAGGATAGTGATATGGATCCTGTACATCATCCGAGACCCCTTCAATGATTTGGAATAGGTAATGTACAAATGTATCATCAACAAGGGCTAAATCTTCGACCTTGAGCCGTTCAACCCGGGACATTTCGTACAATAGTTGAAGAAGAAGGCGGTGTAAGCGAGGATCTGTGTCTTCTTGCCGTGCAATGACGAGTTCCAGTAGGCGTGGAAAGCATGATTCCTCGATCATGCGCGGGAATGTCGATTCGTCGCCAAAGCCATCGAGGAAGAGAAGACTGGTGATGGCATGTAATGGCCCTGCTTCGTCTTCCTGCAGTAGACTGTGGATAATCTGGGTGCGGACATAGTCTTTATTCTTTTTGAATATTTCGCTCTCCAGCAGCATTTGGGCGCATGCCAAAAAGTCGTCGTGCAAATCTGAGGTCTGTTGTCGAAGTTGGGACGTGATCTCCAACCACTCTCGAAGTGCATCGTCAATGGATTCGTGGCTCGGGCAATCGGTGATGAGGCAATCGCTCATCTCTGGAGACGAGAAGTCAGTTAAATGATAATGGGGGTCACTCCCAGATAGAGGCACAGCGTTTCCCCATGAGGCTTACCTGCCCAAAGTCGATTCTCATCCTCAGAGCTGAGCGCAACGACCAGACCATCGTTGTCCTCCATGGCTGGGTGTCAGGTGAAGGCGAGACACTGACAGCATCGGGACCCGTGCGAGCCTCGGCACGCCAGCAATCTCCTCAAAGACGAACAAAGTTATCCCTTGGCTTCTGAGCGATCACATCAATCCAGATTAGTTGGCGGCTGGCGTGGAAAAGTAGATTGTTTCAGAACATTTGAACAGATTGACGCCATGCTGGAGAAGAGTTGGTGGGGTAAATCAGTCATAGCTGGACTCGGCCAAGGCTTGATGAAGACCAAGCCACTTGTGCATAATACTTTATTTCCACCACACCCGCCTCCATGCAGCATGATCTCATTTACTGTTGCTACCCTGGCTAGACAGATCCTCACAGGTGCCTACCTATGAAAGGTATGCAGTGTATTAGGTATGCAAAAGGCTCCAACAGGCCAACCAATCTAGTATTATTATTTCATCATAGGCAGGCCGGATCCGATCATGCAGTGATTCTCACGGTTGGGGTTCAATTGGGTGTACTGTGGGTCAACATTATCAATTCCTGCTGGTAGTCAAGCATGATAACCCTGCCAGCCCTGATCATCAACTGTCGTTAACCACTTCTTGAAACTCATGATGCGATGTTGGGTATAATACATGAAAACATGACCTGCATATCCACCTTCTAAACGTGAAAATATTTACCAACCATGACGCCAGTCCACTGCATCCCAAGAGTACCACCTCAAGTTATGATCCTCTGCCGCATCTATGATGATGAAACACCACCTTACGACTTCTTCGTAGTTGCAGTGTTTTTTCCCCTCTTGGTCTAATCGTCATCATGGATTTTGATCTTGTCCGCATATTCACGGATATTACTAACAACATAATCTGTGATAGTGTCACCCCTGCCAGCCGCAATCCTGAGAATGAGTTCGTTGAGATTTTGGCGTCCCAAGATATCGACATGGTCGGCGGTTTTCGGGCCACCTCGAGGGTTGAACCGCTCTGGCTCGTGAGGCATCTCCACCACAGTAATCTGTGAGCCTCCGGGGTTGTACCTCTTCATATGCCACCCACGATTACACATGTATCCCGTGCTGAGAAGGTTGACTGTGCCGTCGCCTTCGCCCATGACCACGCCGTGGTCCACCTCGCCGTCAGTAAGGGCCGTGTCAATGGTGATCTTTAGTTTTGTGTTGGCTGCCTGATCCGGAGCGCGATAATAATATGCACGTTCAGTAGGTTTGCCAACACCATAGAAGCAAAATATCTTCAGGTTGGGGGCATTTGGCAACCGCGTCTCAAGGGGATTGATCCATTTGCTTGGGTCCTTCTCGTTAGCTTCTACCTCTGCTGCGGTGTGTGCAACGCCGTGGGAATAGCTGTTCTTGATATGTTTCTGATACCAGTCCTCAGTAGTCTCGAAGAGATACTTCATTGAACCCTCAACAGTCAAGTTCTTATCTGGAGCAGTCCAGTTGGCCCCGACTTTGAAATTGAGAACAGAGCCGTAGGAAAAATTCTGATTTGGCTGATCATCCGGAGCCCAGTTCAAATCACCCCAAACCGCGTTGCCGCCGAGTGGCAGCATAGAGGAAATGCCTGGCATAGCGCGAAAGATCTCCGCCCGTTCTTCCTTGCTCAAAAACTTTTCCAACCCATATATGGCAAAAGCGTTGAGCTGGGCGGTATCTCTCATTTCACCGGACAAGACCGCAGTAAGGTCTTTCACTGCACCAAGCATGCACCCGCTGATGTTAATCCAAGAACCAATGTGACGGTCGACCCAATCTTCTCCCCCACGGCCGCCTTGCTCTGACTGAACCCAGTGAAAAAAGTAGTAAACGACTTGGCTGCCCATGCTGTGGGAGGCTAGGACCACCTTCTCTCCTTCGTATTCGACTGCTGATTCAATGTAAGATTTGAGGCGGGAGAAATACCTGTCCCGTACCTCGAGGTTGGGATAGGACAATCGCCAGTCGTACGCGGCTGTGAAAGAATTTGTTGGGTCATAACCAATGGTAGCCAAGTTTTCAAATATCTTATTCCAGATCCAGTATCCCGTGATGAAAAAGTCTGTGGCATCAAAGCCTTGAGCTGCGCGCAATTTCACGCCTGGTGGATCGAGGCCGGTTTTCTTATCGAGCATGATATGTTTCTTCCACAGCTCCTTGTCGAGAACCAGCGCCCTCATCATTGTCCAACTACCCCACAATCGTTTTCTGAAATATTGGCGAGAGGTATTGGCCGTACCCCATGATTCCAAGCCGGTGGAGATGACGCCTGGAACCATGATCATGGGATGGTGAGCATGCAAGCCATCAGCTCGTGCTTTGAGCCCTACGGAAAAAGAATCGTACGCATCAGTGACTTCCCTCTCTCCTTGAACCAAGTCGCGCATATCCTTGATCAATCCAGCGGGAAGGACGTCGAAGAAGCTGTCCATGCTGAGCTCACCGAGCTCCGGAAAGTCTATTAGATCATTGGTTTTGGCAAAAAAGCCTGCAGCAAGCAAGCCGCAGATCCCGCCTAGCAAGAATATGAAGGTATTTCGTCTCTTTCGCGTCGCCTTCGGCGTCTTTTCGACAACATGAACGTGGGACGTCGGCTGGATTGCCGGACTCTCTTCCCGAGTCGGTGAACTGTTGTCACGCCGTTGTGTTTCGCGAGGTCCGCGGCGGCGGAGTGTGGTGGCCATGTGGCACGGAAGAGTTGAAATTCGTCGTCGTTCCGCTTGTTGGCCTTGTATATGATGTTGAGACCCAAGCCAGGCGCAACGCCAATTGACGAAGGCGAGAGGTCTGAAAAAGAGCCGAACAGCTGTGGTGCCTCGTGGCGGGAAACGCGCCTTCGAGCACGCAGCAGGCTGCTTTGAGGTGGTGATGTGTCGTGCTGGACTCCCGAGTAGTTGCCCAAGGGTCCAGTTTGTCAGCAATTGGGCAATTTGAATGAATGTGGAATGCTTGTCGGAGTTGAGTAGAGAAGATATGTTGGGTCATGGGGTTGAAATATCGAGCTGGCACCATCCGCCCTTTGAATGGTTTATTGACTAGTGTGTGGTTCGGCAGACAAGGATCGCGAGTAGTTATCCAACGATCTGTTGACGTCAGCCACATTACAACAGCATTGGCTTGGTGAAATTCAGCAAGACTTGGCACTCGACATGATGAAGGTAAAAAAATTCCATTTACAATGTATGCGGCTACTATTTTCATCTTTTGCTACTTTCTTGATGGGATGCATGTTTGGTTTTCGCTTGACACAGTCGCAAACCCTACAAAGAAAGGTAGCTGGGAGACTGGCTTTTATCCCTGAGGGGTTCTATCCCGGCTCAAGACACAACACGATTAGCAGCTCAACTGTCCGGCCAACACGTAAAATTTGCAAAATACCTTTGGAAGCAGGCAGATCAAGGCACTTCACATACATAGATGCACACGAGAAGAGGCAGTGAACAGTCTGCTGCTTTGGTGAGGCTTGTGTCCAATCCGACTTTGCTGGCATCAAACTGTTCACATGTGATTTGATTCCTTTGCATGGCGTTCAGGTACCCACCCCACCAACCAGGCCAGAACTCCCCCACCAGACCAGCTTCAGGTCGATTCAATGTCCAGATGTCCAAGTCCACATTGAAGTCTGGTGAGTTGATGTGAGGTTTGCGACCACTTGACCCATGGAAACTAACCAGGCCACCACATGCAGATATTACCCCGCCATCCACCTGGCTCACTCGACTGAGCCTTGACATCGTTGAAAGCTCTCAAGTGCTGTCTACTCAAGTGGTCAACGGTGTGCTAACATCAATCTGTGATATCGAAGTTGACCAGACTGAACTCAAGCTCATACCGGGTGTGGCCATCTCCACATATGCATGTGCATGCTCATACGACGCACACCTTTTATTTGGAAGTCTATCGACCTGCTCCATCTCCCATTGAACACATGCACGGGACCAGACCAGATCTGTCATAACCCAGCCAGGCACAATCCTGGGAGCACAGAGAGCTGCGTGGTGCATGTGCCCCTCTGGCTGCCTGCGAACTTGGCTACAGACTGGACGTTGCTGACTTACTGGACTGGACTTTTCTGCGTCACACCCCCAGCATTGACCAGGCCTATCATCAGTTCAAGTCTGCCTCGCCTCGCCTCACCTCATCGGGACTTCGCCAACCTTGGACTTGACCTTGCCGGTTGCTGGACACCATACGCCCAACACATGGTCCACTCCTGTTTGGCATCACTACTTTGCTAGCATTCGGTATGATAAGGCCGGAGGGCATATCGGACATCATTTGTAGCTTGTCCCGGCAGCGAGCCCAAACCTAGCCCTACTCCGGCTTGCCGACGTGATATACTGCAACAGCCGCAGCCGCTCGCCTTACAGCCCTCCATATACCTGCAAACTTGAGAGAAATCTGCGAGCGTTTCTGTTAACCTGTATATTATTGATATCCAAGACTTGGCTACAGCTTTACCATCATGGCCCTGCCACCAAAAGAGGAGCTACCTAGGGAGCTGCGGTATATCCAATATCAACATAACCTTGAGTCGCAGTACCTACCTGCCATTCGGTCGCTTATTTCCAAAGATTTGAGTGAGCCCTATAGTATCTATGTCTACAGATACTTCCTTTGTCAATGGGCTCATCTCTGTTTCATGGTCAGTACACCTTGGCTCTCAAAAACTGATCGCACTGTTCACCGGTTGTTTCAAGACCTGCAAGTCCATTAACATGAACCACTTTCTCAGGCCGTGAATCCATCTGATTTATCTCTAGTCGGAGTTATCATCTGCAAGCTAGAGGTTCACTCCTCTCACTCTCCGCCAACCCGCCGAGGCTACATTGCCATGCTCGCAGTGCAGTCGTCTTTTCGCGGACATGGAATCGCAACTGCTCTCGTGAAACAGGCAGTCGATGCAATGACAAAACGCAATGCCGATGAGATTGTCCTGGAAACTGAAGAGTCCAACATTCCGGCCATGCGACTGTATGAACGTCTGGGATTTCTACGGTCGAAAAAGCTGCATCGTTATTACCTCAATGGCAACAGTGCTTATCGACTTGTTCTTCCTCTCAGAACAGTTGACTATGACGGCGCGCAGGATTATCTTACAGGCGATGTCTCTTGAGGCTTGTCGTTCAAAGTTGACATACATGCCTCCATCCTGGGTATAGATGCCAGGCTTGGCGCATCACTGCATAAATCGGTTGGGTGTGTTAAAGGGGATCAGGGGCAATACTAGCATGGGTTGGAGCATAGGGCTTTTATGGCGTTATCAACGAAGGCGAGCGAGATTTTTGTTTTTATTATATTGAGTTAGTCTGCACTTCACGATCAATTTGAGAATTTGTTATAGACAATTTGCTATTATTTGGCATTGAGAATCTCATCTCCGTGACTAGAGCGGCTTTACTATATCGTGGTTAATCGCACTCTGCGAGGAGACTATTCGAATCATCGCATGAGGCGTTTGCAGACACAACATTTGTTCAATTGCCATTGGAATTTTGTCGCGTAAAAACCTGCGAGTTGTAAATCGAGGCAGCTAGACCCCATGGATTCCCGTGAGCGAGGCCGATGTAGGTAAAAATATCTGACTCATTGTCAGCCTTGCTGTTTGTCGTACCATCAGGCAGCAATTGGCGGCCACGCAGCCCTCGGCATTGACTCACCTGGTTTATAGTAAATGCTTCTCTGGTTACTCTCGGCAAGTTTGAGCGTTTTCAATTGTTGCAGCACGCGACCAACATCGGACTTGTCTTGAAAATCGGTCGTGTATACACAAATGAGCCTATCTTTCCGATTGTCGTCAAATTGCGGCCTCGGAGCCACCTTGGCAGCAATCCCGAGCTCATTCTGTGCCGTGGCCTTGGCTACGACTCTCCAAACTTCATTGACTTCGGATGGTGGGCAAAACAGCATCCACTAAGTGCACCGCAAAGAGGATTATCAGCAAGAGAAGGTATCGAATGAGTCACGTATGCATGAGGCCGCAAATCTGTAATGTGAGGGTGCAACACCAACGTACCTTTCCACTTCGCACTTTGCCTGCGTGAGCCAAGGCAAGGACATCAGACACGGCCTGCTTCTTTTCTTGCAACAGTTCCCTGTTTACAAATGCAGTCGACTTTCCTGACGATTCCACCTTTCGTTTCAGATCTGCTAGAAGGTCCAATCTCTCCATTGCACCTTGCACCACAAAGCGCAATTGGCTGTCCTTCTCTGCTGGGGCTTCATCCTCGTTGCCTTTGATGAATGCGCCGGACTCTTCATGTTTCCCCTCGCGTGAAACGTAGGGGTTGCAAACAAAGATCCAAGGTGTCTCGTCACTCTGATCGGTTGTTGCTGGCGGCAGTCTAGTCAAAAACTGGTCTAACGTCTCGGTGAGCTGCCATGCGTAGCCCACGCCAGCGTAGGGGTTGTGCAGCTTGGCGGACTCAGCACAGCGTGAAGGTTGTCTTCGTGGAGAACCAAATCCCCAGGTTTTGTGTTGCTTTGCCCAAGCGGACACATCGAACCGGTCAACCCGAGCTTGGAGCAACTGCCTTTCTTCCTCAGTTCCTACACTTCAAGCATTAGCTAGACAGATAGCAATGCTTGTCTTGGCAGGTAAGTATGTAAATGTACCATAGAAGTGCGATTCATTGGTATCCGTGTCCATCTGATGCGTGACTGTGCGATTTTGAGACGAGAGACACGAAGGTGCCACAATTCGCGGGAGCTTTTGCTGGGTACGGACTGTTCCCGAGTTGGAGATAATCTGTTGACCAGTTGCAGAGTTTACATTAAACTAAAGTCTGCCAAAATAAAGAAACGTCGTTGCAGAGGCGGTATTGGGAGGCGGCATATGGTAAACACGAGTTCACGCACCTCGTTTGCTGGGATAATTTTATGTACTGTCTACCTAGGTACTTAGATCACTTAATAATCTCAAGGCATGTCAGATGGGAGCACTGCAGGCCACTTTTGGCGACTTCGACGACTGCTGCTGGTCAACTGGTTGGCCACGTCTGGGGTCTGGTGTCAAGTATTTTTCCATCTCCTCAGAACCTGCTTGCAACGCAACTCATCAGTTGCCATTGCAGGGGCATCATTCGTCCCCTGGGCCTATGCATGGGCGGTCCGATCCATGACAAGCCATCAAATGAATTTTTGGGGAAAACATTGAATGGGGTCTGGCTGAAGGAAAGCCATTGACGACTTGACGTTTCGTGGGGGACTGCCCCACAAAGCCACAAGGTCGCCTCAGCCAAGGACATAAAACTTCTTTGCAGAAATGAATCCATCAATATCAGAAAATCGAAAATTCGAGTGTAGACGACCACTTCAGATTCCGGCAAGATAGGATCTTTATCTT
Source organism: Pochonia chlamydosporia 170 (assembly GCF_001653235.2). Taxonomy (NCBI): domain Eukaryota; kingdom Fungi; phylum Ascomycota; class Sordariomycetes; order Hypocreales; family Clavicipitaceae; genus Pochonia; species Pochonia chlamydosporia. Next base: position 2,406,347 of record NC_035793.1, read on the forward strand.
TATCAAGGCACCCTCGAGATAGTCAATCATGGACAATGTGCCCCTGGCGGCATCCGCAAAGCGTCTTGTTCTTGACTTACCTCCCAGCTGCATGCAGTTTTCTCCCATTGACAGCTCGTACTTTGTGGTAGGGACGTACAATTTACACAGGCAGGACCCGTCCGAATCCGAACCCGAATCCCAAACCCAAACCCAACAAGCTGTACCGGAAGCCACAGAAAATGATGTTCCGGAAACAGAGAGTGCAACTAGAATATCACAGAGCCGGAGTGGTAGTTTAATGCTGTTTCGTTTGGATGGACACGACATGTATGTCTCAATCACGGTCCCGGGATGTTCACGGCTAATCATAAAACCAGCATCAAGGTCCAAGCAATGCCGCAGCCTTCAGCTTTGTTAGATCTTCGATTTCACCCACATCATAGCAAGCACCAGGGCATCTTTGCTGTTGTTTCAAGTACAGGCACGCTGGCGATATATCGTCTCAATACAGAAAACAACCAGCCGCTAGAACACGTGGCAACCAGTCGTTGCAGTGATCTCGGGGAAGACGTTTTGTTTTTGCAATGCAACTGGCACCCATCTGTTGAAAATGTGATTGCGGTGACTACCTCGACTGGATTGGCCAGGGTCTTTTATCTCAATGGAAGTTGGGCCATCAAGGACTGGGTCGACGTAGATGTCCAGAACACGTTGGAAGCTTGGTCAGTATGCCTGTCCAACCCAGACAGCAGCAACGGCGACGAAAGGAAGCAGGTAACGGTGTATTGTGGTGGCGACGATTCAATTTTAAGGTACACATCGTTGTCGCTGGGTCAGAGCAACATTAAACAAAATATTGAGACAGAGTATCCTCCAATAAGTATCAAGGGTCCTCACAACGCAGGAGTTACTGCAATCCTGCCTCTTTCAGCCTGGACACCGGCAGGCTGGCGGATTGTTATAACCGGAAGCTATGACGATCAACTTCGAGTCTTCGCTGTTAATGATCCACATGAAAGCTATGGGGCGAAGATGGTGCAACTTCTGACGGAAATCGATCTTGGTGGTGGAGTATGGCGGCTGAACTTGATCGACATGAAGGTGAACTCTTTGCAAAGGGGATCTGTCTACATTCTTCTTCTGGCATCTTGTATGCATGCCGGGCCGAGGGTAGTGGAGGTTGTGACCGATGATGGCCAAACTTGGCGGTGTTCAGTGCTTGCAAGATTTGAGGAGCACCAGAGCATGAATTATGCTGCAGACTGTCTATACAACCATGACAAGCGCAGTCTGACCTGCGTCTCGACTAGTTTCTACGATAGGCTAATGTGTCTCTGGACCTGCGATCTGTGAATAGAGCTTCGTCCAAAGTTGATCATGAACTGATCTTCCTCTTTGTTTCCATGTAAGCCTACTAGTTAATCTCTTAAGCTACTCGTTTTCGGAGAATCAACATCGTCTGTATAATGGATATTTGGCTCTCACGCTTCTCTGGTACCTATGGATTTTGCATGTCTGTCATAAGTCTAGGTCCTACATAAGGGATGGAATATAGGCTGGCCAAATTACCATCGCTGTCTATCCGGGTTACCACCCAAGTTAGCAACACCATCTGGGTTAGATCTCCAATCTATACCGCTCAAAAGCTTTTCAAAGTCTGGGGAAACTCAATTTTCACATTGTGCAAGCAGGAGATCCAGTATACAACACTAGAAAATAAAGAACAGACGAGGTTGTGTTGTTCGCAAGTAGACTAAAAACAAGGAGGGTGTCAGGGTACTTTGGCCCTTGACCGCAACGACGGCCGCGATGCAGCAGACTCCTGCCTTCATAAATCCATACCAGGTATGTCGAGTTATGCTGTACATGGTGGCTTCATGCCTGGTGTCTTCTGGGAGTCTGGACATCAAATGGCTTTAGCACTCAAGTTCTCAGTCCAGTTATTCTGTCATCAAATGGCCAGGGCAAGCCGTCAGCCTCTGCCGCCACCTCTGTCTGGTACCTCTGTCTGGTACCTGTGTACCTTGCTACCAGACCCAGCCTGCTTCCTTTGATGATCGATGTCAACTGCAAGTGGTCTGGTGGGTCCACCACAGCTCCTACAGTGAGGTCCCCAGACTGATCTTAGCCTGGCCACCCAGTGCCAGATAGACCAGACGCCTCAACTGCCTTGGCTCCATCTGCTGGGGTCCCGTCTGCTGGGTGCTCAAGTCAAGTGCAAGTGGGCTGTCAACCTCAGACTGCAGCTGCATGTGGTCCGTCACCGCGTGCCTCTCAACACCAACTCAGCCCGCCTTCAGTCTGATTTCTGCGTCTTCTTTCCTGCTTTCCGGCCATCCACGTCAATTATCGCCCAAAAGTATTGTTTTGTTTGGAAGAGCTGGTCTTCTTGGTCCCCTACCGCCCCCGTTGGCCATTGCCTCGTCTTGCTGTGTCGGTGCCTGGTTGGTAGCCTTTAAGCGTCCCATCAACTCCGTCTCCGAGTGTGTCGGTTGGCTGATCTGTTCTAGATCTTCCCGCCTTATACGTTGCGAATTTTTCACCACGGACGCAAAGACTACGAATAGCGCATTGTGCTACCGTTTTATGGTAGTACTCTGAACGGGGCGGCCCTCGATATACTGGATTGTCGAATGTGCTCTTCCAACCTAGTTTAAACCCGACCATTTGTTTCGAAGACGCCCCTTCGATAGAATCCAAGTCACTCCGAGATCGATTACAACAAATCACAAACGCTCGCCATTGCCTGCAGAAATAATGTCTGCTAGCGGCGGCGCTATGCCGGCCCGCGACAATTCGAGCAATGGCGGGGATACCGAAATATTGACGAGAATTCATCAAGCTCTCGAAGTCGTGCACAGTCCGTTTTCCGGTAATGACGCTCGCCGGCAAGCCCAGTCGTTCCTGGAAGAAGTAAAAGATATCCCTGAAGCGCCTTTTCAAGGATATAGATTAGCTACCGACAAGAACCAACCCCCGGTTGTTCGCCACTACGCCCTCTCGCTCCTCGAGCATGCCATACGCTACCGATGGTCTACATATAACGAAGAACAAGGCACAGCGTTGAGGCATTGGGTCTTGGAATTGAGCCAGTCCGTCTCCAAAGAAGACCCATCTTATCTTCGCAATAAGACGGCACAGTTATGGGTAGAAATAGCAAAGCGTTGCTGGGGCGCTGAGTGGATGGACATGGATGCCCTTCTTGTTCAACTTTGGCAGATTCCGGACTCGGCGGTTCACAAGGAGCTTGTAATGTTTGTTCTTGAAACCTTATCCGATGAAGTCTTCACAGGAGATGACTCGGTAGTGGCTATGCGAGAAGGCGTCCTTAGCAAAGCATGCGTCGAGATATTCACGCCGACCTCGGTCCTGGTCGAGGCTTTCCCTAATCGCCAGCCTGGTCCAGATGTGCGACACGGGCCCGATGGATGGCTTGGGCGTATTTCAGAGTTTCTGAACTACTGCATCAGTTCTGAAGCCAAGGATAGTGCGGATGCCAAAAGCTGTGCAGTCAAAGCCCTTTCCGTGTTTTTGTCTCTGATGCCATGGGCTATCCCAAAAGCAATAGCAGCAGCGCAATGTGTCAATGTTATGACCGCCGGCCTGGCATCAGCACACGCTGACATCCAAAAGGTATAGCCCGTGTTACCCCATGCCTCCTCGTCTTTGTCGCTGATCCTCTTTCAGGCCTCTTTAGAAGCTCTTCATGCTCTATACTGCAGGACAAATTTCACCGACGGTGAATTTCGCGACCTCGTAGGCCCAATGTACAGTATCGGCTCCGTTGACCTCTGCAAGGGCCTCTACAACTGGGCCTCCGTAGATCCCGAGGATATCGACGAAGACAAGTATCAGATTCTCAAGAAGCTATCAGAGGTAAGGCTTCATCTTAGACATATCCACCTGTGATTTTTTGGTTGCCTCTTTCACTAATACAGTTCCAAGATGTTATCTTGTCTGGGAGACTATTTCGAACGCCAGTTTGCTCAAGTGCCACACGACGCTGCTAGCTCCGAATTTTTGAAGCTTCTAGTTCAAGTAACAGAGAGTCCTAGCTTAATGGTTTCGATACCCATTCTTGTAACTTGGACCAGGATCCTCGGCCACAGGAACCTAGGGCATAGTAACCTAGTGTCCGAAAACATCGGTCCCCTTCTGGAGATTTGCAGCTCCAGGCTGGTGCGCTATGAGAACCTCCCGGAGAGCTCGACTGATCCTACATACTTGTTTCTATTGGAGGACACAGATACCATCCCCGAACGGCACGCGTTCTTAGGAAATTATCGTCGGTATAGCTCGCAGGTCATCGAGCATATTGTTCAACTGAAACTTGTGGATGCAGTCTCCTATATCTTGGGCCGTACCGAGCATATTCTCCAGAGCCTTTACGATGGGCAGCCGCCCTTCAACAGTAAGAGCCCTAAAGAAGGCAGCCACAGATTCTAAGATTCACGGAGCTAATTGCTACAGAACAATCGTATTCCAAGCATTCAATGCCCGCGTTGAGGGTCGATTCCCACTTCACCGTAATCGAAGCCACGTTGAAGGGCTATGTCAAATGGAGGAGGTATCATGGGCGAGATCATGTGGGTTCTCTCCTGCCTGCACGACCTAACCGAAAAAACAACTAACCATTTACACGGCAGGAGCAACAAGTTACTGAAATGGAGTCAAATCTCGAAGTGTGGTGTAACAAGTTGCTAGAAATGACGTTTGAGGTAAGATTTTTGACATTGAGGAAACCAAGTGAGGAGACTAACTCCCCTACCAATCAAGGATCCAATGATACGAAAGCGAGCATTGCAACTTCTTGTTTTCTTCTCCACCACAGCGCTCAACAAAAATGCTGGGTTCATGTTGAAAGTTCTTGAACACATTCTCCTCACATGGCCTGCTCTTGAGCCCGAGTATCGCGCGTACAACGATAGTATCAAGGATTTACAGAGTGAAAGCATGATCGAGCTACAGCGTCTTGCAGCTGAAATGCCCGACCACCTTTTGGTAAGATTTTGCTTACTTCATGACCCAAATTCAAATTCGTGACCTGACAAATGCAACAGGGGGTCTACGATCAAATAGAGAGCCGAGTCAATGAAATGATGGCTTCAGGAGCGTTGGATGAAAAGCGCTCTCTTGCATACAGAAGTTTCCTCTTCCTTATCATGTATGAAATTAACTTTCACCCTCAAGGATTTTGACTGACACATTCGCTTAGACATCGAGCAAGCGGGATTGATACCGAGCCAAAAATTCAGAAACTGGCTGAATTTGTTGATCCTGTCAAAGCCCAGTGGCAGAGTGATTCGATTCGAACGTCACTCAAATCTTATGCAGATTTCTGCCAATATCTGGGACTTGACAAAGCGCAGAAGTATCTGGCGAGCAGGCGGGCTCATGAAATTAGCGACTGGGGTGCATGTGAACTAGATTCAGAAGGCCTGGCACTTCAAAACGAGCTTGAAGAACGGTTGAAGGTACGGCATCTATGGCATTGGACTTTGGTAGAGTCGGATAAGCCTACTGACCCTGAAACCCCAGAGCCTCCCTCTCCGGCCGACGAAATCCTTTTTGGCCTTTTCTGTTGAGCGATTGGAAAAGTCATCGCCAGCATTTCAGGCTTCGTATGCACTTTGGCAGCAAGGTTTCTCAAACATCCTCGCGGACTTGCTAGAGTATTTGAAGTTCGTTTCAATGGCACCGCATGACCACTCGCCGATGGCTGATGGTTGCTAACAAACGTTTAGATTTGCACACGCCACTCATAATCCGGCTAGCTGGGTAGAGCTGCCCACAGAAATGCGAAGCATGGTGGACCGCGTTCTAAGCGACAGATTTTGGCAAGCAGGAATATCTGAGGGAAGTAAAGACGACTTTTACGCTCGGGTCGTGGACAAGAAGAATACAATCGAAGGGCTCGCCTCAACCATTCGTGGCTCCGTTCGATTTGTCAGAGAAACGGCGTACGCCATCATTTATTGCATGAGCAGACTCGACATGCAATTTTACGGTTTCAGCGGCCTCTCTGCCCCTCTATCGGAAGCCTTGTTCTCAGATTCTATATGGCTTTCCACGCACCAACAGAGTAACTTATTAAACTTGGTACGTTATTTGGTCGACGATTGCCCAGTGGATTATAGAGAACAATTTCTTCCCCAGCTGTTGGCGGCTTGCTTCAGACAAATGGATGCCAAGATCAACGGCGAATGGGAGAAGATGGAGAAGCACCAGACCTCAATTGTGGATGGGGAAGCTGGGCTTAAAGAAGAAATGAAGGCCGAGAGCATTCTTCGACAGGTAACATATACCGCGGTCATGATGGTGGCAGACTTCCTCGACCCCACAAAAGCCAGTGAGTTGAAATATTTCATAATGAGCGCTTCCGCTAAGATAGCTAATGGCTAACGTAAATTCAGACTCACCCACTCTGAAATCCAGAAGCAGCCCGAAGGAGGGATCGGAAAGCGAGCTAGCAACACCATATCCGTCCCTCAGGAAATTTTGCCTCATGCGGCAGGATATTGTTGAGCCATTACTAGTATTTTGCACCCATGGCATACGAATGAGGGATACTCGATGTTGCGGGATGATCCTTCGCCTATTCATCTCTCTGGTGCCCGAATTTCAGTCGGTTCAAGGCATAGGGCTCGGCCGGGCCACAGGAAATGTTCACGATGGCAGGACTGGTTCGGCACACATAGATACCACACCGGTACCCCCAGACATTGCCTCAGTGATCAGGGAGTATATTTCACAAGATGTCTTGAAGGCTTGTTTAACATCGTTTCACGAACAGTACTTTGTTGAAGTGCAGAAGGAGTTGGCTTCATTGATTGCTACAATTGTGGTCTACTACGGTCCACTCACATCAACGCCAAAGGACGTTCTTCTTTCTTTGCCCAATGTCAATCCAGCGGAGTTGGAACGACTCACCCCATTCATGGCCAAGCCAGGGTCACATACTCGCCAACAACGAGCGATTGTATTGGAGCTCCTGAAAGACCTGAAAGGAGTCACAGTATCTGAAATGGGCAAGCTCGCCAAAACAGCTGGGTTTGGCGGCTCATCACGCGGCAAAAAAAGTAGCAGAAGCAAGATGGCACAGGGATTCATGAGTGCTTCAACAGAAGCAGATGACGGTGTTACAAGAGGAAATGGTGTGCCGGGTCCTCGACGTACAACACCGGACGCCCTGGAAGGCGTATCAAACCTGTTCGAGGGCTAGAACAAGGAGAGTGAGTAGCTGCAGAGTCCGGTTGGGCCAGCCTCGCAGACAAGACGTTGCACAATGCCCCGGAATAGATCATCAAAAAAGAGAGTCAGGTAACTAGCACGTGGCGTGAAACAAAGGGCTTAGATGAGTACAGGAACACCCCTGTTGTTGGCAAGGGCTTTTGCTCAACGATGGTCAACGATGGGACTTTGGTTTCGTGTTGTACAGCAAGTGGTGATGGGGGATAAGCGCAAATTATGGGTCACATTCTGGATTCTGTTCAGAATTGTCTATCTTCATATACCAAGGAAGCTATAATCCGATAAATAGAGCAGGCAGGGATATGTTACCTAGCTGGTTGGCTGATGGAGGCAAAATTTCGGACCATTTTAGTGAAAATTTGCGCCAGTGAGACGTTGACAGATTACGATTACATTCAGCCTCCTCTTGGACCCTGTTCCGGGGCTGAGATAATACTTGCCAGGTGACACATCTGACTTTGCATACTCTCCACGAGACAAAAGTTACTTGAAAGTATGTGAGGTAGAGGAAGGTGACGTGGTACTGAGCATGTTGGGTGACGATGGATCATCAACTCCGTCTCCAAGGTGTGCCGAATCGGGTATTTGACAGAAACTAGAATAAACTAAACTAAACTAAACAAAACGAGGGCAGCGTGGATGGCTCGACCATGGTGCATGGGATTTCGGCCGAGGAGAAATAGAAAAGTGGAGGTCAAAACATGATCGTGATAGGAGAATTGTCCAGGATGGACTTGCGGCAACCGGCGGTGGCGCACGGGGACGGGACATCAATGAACAAAGACGTCCGGTCCCCATTACTGTATGGTCATGCCTGTCCTTGAGTCTAGTTCTGCAAATGCAAGTCTACTTCAACTTCGGGTGTTGTTGCGCATTGTTACGTATAGTATTACGACGAGATATTTCAGTCCTGTAACAGAACGTGAAGAGCGTCCTGAACATGGAACTAACTTGGCAACTTTGGTCACGAACATACCCCAACATTCGGATAGAGTGATTCTTGGCGTCCGAATTACATGAACTCTGCTTTTGTGTGCGAGGGTGCCTTGACCAAGGGAGAATACACGTTGTGTCCATATTTCGCAACCTTCAGATCCGGAGTGGGCTAGGGCAACAGGGGAGGATCTCGGAACTCAAGCTTGGAGGTGCGCAGAGCTTTGGAAGAGGAACCTCGGCAGCAGGTTTTTCAAATTTTCAAGTTCAAGGTTTGTCGACGGTCAAGCCATGATCGGAGCACGGTACATGCGTGTGGAAGAAGGGACATGAAGCTTTGTTGTTGCCCTTGATGAACCGCCAGGTTTTGCAAGCATGCATGCATGCATGCATGTGTGTGTGTATGTGTGTGTGTGTGTGTGTACACCAGACCAGACCCCAACCATGTTCAATGTCCATCAAATGATCCATGTCCATGTCTGTGCTGGGTTGGGGGTCACAGTCACAGATCAACTTGAATCCAACTGTGAACGCAATACACACCTTGCAGATTTGGAGACGCGGCAAACAGAGTGTTGCACATAGTACCACACATATTAACACGGTCCCTTTCACTATGGGTATGGTATGGGTTACTCCGTGCATTTGATCTACCATGACAGGACTCCCCGGTGTTGAACCCGAACCCAATCCCCAATCCTTGATATCCCCTGCAACAAAGGGAGCCACCAGGCCATCGAATCTCCAGATGTCGGCTTCTCCACATGCCAGTGCAGGCCGAGGCGGGTCTTGACTTTTTGAGCACATGAATACTCCATACTTGTTGATGAAATAGCTCCAGCACCAACCGGAACAAAGCGAGCGAAACGGGAATGTCCAGGGTTTCTGGTGCGGGTGAGGAGAGTTCAATGTTGCCATCAGGAGGACAACCACAGTCCGGGCGCGTAGGCAACAATACCGTCCTCTATGTGTCTACTGTCAACAAAGTATCAATCCGCCTGGTCGTTTTGTCGTTTCCTGCTCCCTCCCCGTTGGGCACGCCTGCAATCTTGAAACTTGAGGCCATCATGCTGGAATGTACTTCTGTGACTGGGGAATTAGTTTGGGGAAGATTCAAACTGTCACACAGTAATTACAGCACAGAAGGAAAATAACATGAAATTGTCAATCTTGTCCAAGTCTTGAACTGGCGGGTTATAGCCAAGCCAAGCCAAGCCAAGCCATGCCATGCCATGCCAAGCCAGGGGAGCAAACAGAAGAGGGCAGAATATTCTTTCTGGCGCGTTCGTAAGCCGAGTCAGTTTTCTGTCACAGACTAAAACAAGACCAGCTGTCTTCAAACCACCCCCAGAGCCATTGTTCGAATGGAAAAGGGTCTGGTCAATCCGACATGATGCCTCGGCTTTCCTTGCTGCCACTTGCCCACTCATACGTGCACTGAGTAGTTGGACTTGCTAACGTGAATGCCCTCTGCCCATGGTATCTGCCCATGATATCTACCAGGTGTGTGCACGCACTGGACTCTGGTAGCATCGAATACATGCAGATCAACCCGCCTCACCCACCAGCATCACCACCACCACAACGTCAGGTATTATTCTTGGACAGAAGCCGTCTGGCAGCACCCAAGAGAAACGGCCTGTCCATCTTGCCTGTGAGCTTTGAGCAGTGAGCTGACTGACGGCTCGGCTCGGCAGATGGTTGGGATGAGACAGTGTTTGGAGCTAAGAGAACGGAGGATGATGTGCAATGTATCAATTGATGGATCATGTCAGGGCATGCTTGCAGAATCAGTCAAACCCCCGGTACAAATCATCTCGATCATTTTGATCATTTCGATGGAGGTCTGCCTGCTATTACTCCGCACAGCGCAGTACACACCTACGTCTTTGTCAACGGGACGTTTCTATTCCGAGAGGATTGAATGCGCCAACGGTTTCGGTCGAATAACAAAGCACACTTCAAGCAAAGTATAGAGACCAATGATATTGCCAACGAACTCGTGCACCAATCTCCTCCCCATGCCCATTCACCCGACGGTCAAACGTCTGTGATTTCGGAGAATACTGAAGACCCAAGGTACGGAGTGCTTGGGGCAGCCACTCCGTTCCCCAAAAAAGAAAAAAAAAATCCTTGGTAATAGCTTAGCCCGTCCTTCAATATGTTTAGCCGGCATACGGAGTATGTTGATGAGCAAAATGGGCTCATGCCGAGTCTGAGGGTGGCCTCTGAAACAGTCATGTAATCATCTTGTCTCGCACGGACATGCCATCAAGCCCACCGATTTGTGCGCCTTGCAACAACATTGACGTGACAGACCGGTTGACATTGCCAGACCTGCATCCAAACGGAACTAACTTTGTAGGTATGCTGATCCGCTTCCAGAAGCTGCCGTGCAAGGGGAAAACTGTGGCGGAGAAGTAAATCACTGCTGGCTGGCGCCAGATGCTGTGGCACGAAGACTGACGCCGGGCGACGTTCTTCCGCAGACAAACCGCATCAGTTCAAATGTCATCACTCAATTTTGGTTGCATTGGATGCTACTTTGACCATGATTTGGATGGGTCAGGTCACCCTACCCACAAAGTTTGCGCAAAGCAACACGCCCGGCCAAGCTAGCAGCCGGTTTGCACGAGGCAAATGGAGTCGGCATGTCCCAGAAGGAGTAGAGCCTACTCTCCGTTTTTAAATGCCTAGGTACGCAGTAACTTAGTATGCATTTACATGTTGCGTTGGACATGATGCCGGGGAGGTTATGGGGGCAAACCTCCTTGCCATGGAGCAGACTGGGGTGTTGTATTGTCTCGCAGACTCCAGCCCGGATGCAACTCGACTTTGGTCATAATCTTTCCACACGAGTGTTTTGTGCGGCTATTGATTTGGTTGAAGTTCCAGGCTGAGACAAACTTACCAGCAGCGGGCAACTTTTGAGGTTGCGACTTGACATGAAAGGCAGCAATCATGTTTACCTACCTAGGTAGGTAGTTAAATAAGTGCTAAACCTGTCTGATGTGAAAATCGGCCCCTTGGCATACAATAGAGTTCCGCACTTGGTGGATGTGCGGATGACGGTACCGGAAACATTGGTTTCGACTGCTCTTCATTCCCCTTCGCCAGGATGTTGTCGAATGGACTTATCTGCATTACCATAAGATAAACCTGTACACGGTTGTTTCCTGCTTCTGGTTTCTTTCTCAAAGATCACAAACAGACCAGCCCAGGTATGTAGTATTCAGGTTACCAAGACCCCAGCCACAACTAAAATCTGGTTGATAGTCTTTCGCCCATCACGCAACATTCTGGCAGGTTTTCTCTGTCTGTGCGCGCCCCTGGCGCCAGGCTGATCAGCCGAATTGGATTTGCCAACCGATCTGGCATCGATTGGTGAAGATGCCTGTTGATCACCCAAGTCAGTTAGCTAGCTGGCCGTTAACGCCAATATCCATGCCCTCCCACATCACACAGATGATGAATCGGCCGGCATTGACATTGCGCCAACCAAGCCAACAAGCAACAAGCCCAGCTGGTATCGCCCATCATGAAGCACCGAACCCTGGAGTCCACCGACCAGGTAAACCAGGCAAAACAGGCAGCTTGAGGCTCGCCCGGCTGTTGCAGGCATGCCTGTACGTGTGTATGTACGTACTGTGCATACTCGGTACATATATCATGGAGAAGACTGGTGTCGATCCATGTTCTTTCTGTCCATGGAGCTGACCACAAACCTGGCTGGGACAGGACATGGGTCAACTCAAGTGATGTTGATGGAGTTTACACGCCACTTCAGCGTGACCATGTGCCTCGGCAGGTGCCACCATGTCCGTGTCCCTCAGCTGTGCTCCATGGGGCCAAGCAAGTTGACCCAAGTTGATCAACCTCCATGTCGAGTCTCAACGGATTTCTCCCTTGTCACGTCAAGTCTGAGTGGCGTGCAGGCAGAGGCCGTAGCCGGACCGGAAGCCTTGCCTGCATTCCATGTCTTCAGCTCCTTTGCACCTCCCGGCCGTCTCCTGGAGTCGAGTCAACTTGACCTGTGTGCTGTGCCCCGCCAGTCATCAATCAATCCCCTGCTGCATCTGAGAGTGTACCAATGTAATAAGTACTGCGTGGAGTACCTAGTAGATGTCAGGTCAGGTCGTCACCCCCAGGATCCACTCCCCGCATCATCATGGATCAAGGCAACAAGCCACACACCAGGCACTTGCAGTGACTATTGACTAGCTGCCCAGGTGCTTGTTCGTCAAACGCGTCTTCCAATGCCTCCGGCCCAGTCCAGTTTGAGGTTCTCGCCTGGGGGTTTCACTTTTCGAAGGGTTGCTTTTGGGAGTCAACGGCCTCCGGTACTTGACTGTTTGAGTTAACTGTCAGATTGTGCAATTCCCAAAATAAAATAAAACACGCAGTGCAGTACGTACATAGGTAGTACCGGACTGTTATTCTGTATCGAGACGCCAAACATTCTCCGTAATTACATGGTTGCCCAACTTCTCTTCAAATCAAGTCAAGCCGTCAACATTTGGTGTGATCAGTGGCAACCAACACCCTCGAGCCTGTCATTGATCTTGGATGGACTGACAAGATCCAAACAAATTACTTCGAGCAGGTTCTGATTCGCTCCAGACCAGCTGCAAGCTTGAGCATTGGGCATTTGGCAATCTGCGGAATCTCGACAACGGCGGCGGGTATCCAACAGAGAATCGAGTCTGGTCCAGTCTGGTCAATCCGGTCTGGTCTGGTCTCTGCTGGTCTGGTCTCTGCTTGGTCTGGGTCGCTTAATTGTCTGGTTGGTTCAACAGCACCGGCCCACTTCATGCCTGCTGGTCCCGCATTTTGCTTTCCAGTGGGCTCTCCAGTCTCTCTCGACCTGCATGTGGTCTCGAACAGGAACTTGACTGATTACCAGACTTCTGGACCTTGACTTGCCTCGTCCGTCTCCGGCTGGCCAACATCATTAACTCAATACTATTATCGCCTTCTTCTTCCAGACCTCATTTTCGTTCCCACATATTATATATCCTTGATCTTGATTTTGGGTCATTCTATCCCCGTCTGACCTGATTTATTTGCTGCCTGCATTGTTCACGACGACTGACCTGGTTGGACGCCTGTCCTTTCCCTGGTTTTCGTCGCTCACACCCGGATCAACCAACCCTTGATTGATCCTTCTCAGCAATAACCTGCACATCCGACCACTGGTGATGTACGGGTACTAACTCTTCATTCACAATCGTTTGGAGCCGCTTGAAACTATTCTTGGTGTAAGATTAACCGACATTCGCTTTTGCACCTCAGCTCAGCCTCAGTCACTCCGACTTAGCATTTGACCCCAACGAACCTCCCGTCTACCTCACCACTGTTGGCACTGAATCTGTATCACACTCCAAACGCACCATATCTAAGTGCCAGACAACTCGGTTCCATTGACCCGCTCTTCGTTATATTATACGCCAACATCGACTCATCTCAGTGTTTCCCGTCCAGTTAATTCTTGCCCTCTCGAGTCTGCGATTCGGCTGGCCACCCTCCTTCACCATGGTATACTGTGGGAAGCCGTCGAGGGGCTGCCAGATGTGCAGAACTCGGCGTATCAAGGTACACTTTCTCAATCCATCGTATAGATCTGTTGACGGCGAGTATCGTGTTAATATTGATTAATATATACAGTGTGACGAAACAAAGCCTACTTGCAATCAATGCGCCAAGAGTCGAAGAATCTGTCCTGGATATAAAGATGAGTTTGACTTGGTCTTTCGCAATGAAACTCAAGCAACAGAGCGGAGAGCGAGAAGGGCCTCGAAGAAAGCTCTGGCGCAGAAGCATGGGCGAGCAGCAGATCGCGCCGTCTCACCATCGTCCTCTTCCTCGTCATCTGAAGGCCGTGGCTCCTTGTCACCGACATCGACGGCATCCCGACTACCTCGTGTTTCGGTGGCACCTCAACTGCCTCTAGAAGATCAGGCTGCCTGCCATTTTATTTCCAACTATGTCCTAGTTCCCCGTCATGGCAGTCTTGTTGGCTTCATGGAATTCGTGGTCCCACTATTAAAAGCCGACACCGTCCCTGCTCATTACAAGTACGCATTTGAGGCTTGTGCTTTGGCATCTCTTAATAATGGCGTCGGCAATCGGAATCATTTTGAGAAGCAGGCATTGGGGAAGTACACCAAGGCACTTTCGACAACATTTGCGGCCCTTCGCGACCCTGAAGTTGCTAAAGAGGATGCCACTCTGGCTGCCGTACTGCTCTTGGGCTTGTTCGAAAACATTACAGCCAAGACTATGGGCATGTTGGCTTGGGGCTCTCACATCGAGGGCGCGATACAGTTGGTTAAAGCTCGCGGACGAAAACAACTAGACACAAAAGTTGGGCTCAACATGTTTATTGCCGTTCGGACACAAATGGTAGGTTATCCATCCATGCGAGAAACACAACACAGTCATTTCTTACCCAGAAACTAAAATGGCAACTGAAATTCCTCAAATTCTCTTTGCGTACAACAAAGACGTTACAGCTAATAGCCTTTAGATTATTCATAGTCTAAGCACATCAAAATCTCCGGGGATGGATGCGTCATGGTGGATTGAGGACGCAGTGAGAGACCGGCATGCATCCGAATGTCAGCGGCTTTGTATAAAGGTTGGTGAGCTAAGGTCGGAAGCCAACAGGCTCCTCACAACGGTACCCAGGACGCCTGATAACATGGAAATTGTTATCGACATGATTCGACGTTGTCAAGCACAGGACCAAGCTTGCGCGAGCTGGTGCAAAAATCTCCCCGACTACTTCCAATGCAAGACGGCTGCGTGGGAAGATAATGTGCCCAACGGTGACTACACTAAAGCTGAGGTGTACCCTGGGAGGGTAGATGTTTACAACGACCTGTGGGTGTCTACCATTTGGAACATGCTGCGATGTGGTCGAATCATACTCAACTCCATTATTGTGCGGTGTGCGGCTTGGGTTTGTGCCCCTGTTGATTACCGGACAACTCCAGAATATGCCAATGCCGCCAGAACGACTGTGGATATCGTCACAGACGTCATTTCATCGGTTCCTTACCAACTCGGCTGGTTCTGCAAACGCAAAGACCTCTTGGAACGAGCGAACCTCTCGACCTTTGCATGTGGCGAGGACGACTCATCAAAGGGCCTATCGGGATATTTCATGACATGGCCCCTTGCTTTCATTCACTCCTTGGATTATCTGACAGACTCCCAGAGAACATGGGTTCGTGGACGGCTTCAATACATTGGCTCCCAGCTGGGTGTGCGGTACGCATTACTACTGACTCAGGTAAGAAAATGGCTATAATGACCGCCCCTGTCATATTACTTGTCATACTGATACGGTCGCATCTTTTTGAAACCGATGGCTAACTACCTCCTCACTTACAGTTGAACATCCGGATACCTTCTATGCTAATCTGTCGGGATGGACTCATTGCGAGACCTTTTCCAATGATGCACGACTTTGAGAGACAGCTTTCGTCCAAAGTACCCCGCCCGACGCCAAGTTTCTACGCAAGCCCTCTCGTGCCGCAGCATGAAACGGCAGAGAGAGCAAAGTTGGACCAGGAAGCCGTTGATGTGCTGAATAAAGTGATAGGGTCCTCCGGCAGTGTTGATGAACGAAGAACCAAAACGTGGCTGGAATTCCAGCACGTTACTACAACTGCAATTTAGTACCAGTTCTTCCAGGTTTCGGATGCTATCTTTCTCCATTTTTGGTCTATGATCATGTCATGAACTTGGCCGGGCCCTGGTGGAAGATATGTCGCAGCGTATAAAGGAAAGAGGGATGTTAGGTTTCAAGTCAAGAGAATGGTTTGCTTTTTCTTTGGACATTTTGGTCCGCCCCCGAGCATTATCCAGGCCATTGGCTTGGCCAATGTTGCTTTGAGAAACTTTCGGTTATGGGCACGGTGTTTTTAGCCTTATTATGATATCCTAGTACTTTTGAACGATTAGTATAGCACCACGCGTTGCAATGATGGATAGACAGTGGCGATGTTGATATCAAAACACTACTTTTGAGCCTGCCTCTGGCCATGAAACTCGTCAGTTTTGAAATCTCTCGGTCCCCCAATATCAGGCCATCGCTGGTCACCATGAAAAAGCACAAGTCAGTCAACGGCAACTACGGCAATGCGAATTCGAGAGGCGTCTTGGGGCATTATATTTGGTATCAGTTGGTGCCATTATGCTCACCCCTCCACAGCACGCGAAGGCTGTTTCCTGAACGTATATTCGATTGTGTTGCATGGCACTAGTGATCAGATTCAACTAGGATGAAATGGTGTTGTCATAAAGGGGTCCATTGAGACGAGTTTCGGCGTTCCAGCGCCAGAACTGCCAAAGAATATATATATCTATATACCTAGTATCCTACAGCCGTGCGTGTGATGTCGTTAAATAGAAGAAGCATAGAGTGTAGGTAGTTCGAAGCACAATTTCACATGAGGCCATCTCATTAGATCATGTTCATTTCTTCTTCTTTTGCCTTTGGTGAGATTGAAGTTAGAAACCCGATGGTCAAGTACGATGATTCTGCAATTTGCAGGCCAGTTTTTCGAGTAGGAAAAAGGAAGATTCTGTAGGCTTACGTTTCCTCGTTTGGCTTTTGCTGGCCAAGATTCCAAGCCTTTACAACCCAGCTCTGGGTCTTATCGACATATTTCTCATTCTGTACATGCTTTACACCTACTCGCACGCCGTCCTTGGTGAAGACGACGTTCTTCTTGCCCATGCGCTCCGATGCTGTGTCGCGTATTTTGGTTGCCGACTCATAAACTTGGTATAGAACCCACGCGACGGCAGATACGAAGAGAATCGCAATAACGAGGGGAATCAGTTTTCTATAGATGCAGCAAAAACTGTCAGCTTTGCAAAAGACGAGCACGTAAGGTGTGCAGCGATTCGATCATGGCAATCTACCAGGAGAAGCCAGCAAGCATGGAAGAGGGCAGGTGCGGGAAGAGACAACATGGTAAGGATAATCAATCCATAACACGGCCGGGCGTCAGTTTGGGGGATTTTGAAGGAGAACATACCCAATAGTTGATGCCATGATGGTCAAGTTCGGATGGAAGGTCGACAACAATGGTATGCAGGGTAAATTCCAGCCTGTCCAATTGAGGGAGCAGAAGATATTTGTTCCACTCGCTCGACACGAAGGGGAACGATGCGATGTTGGTAAGACGGCTCAGTTCGGTCGATGGTCAGGGTCAAAAATCGTCCAGAGCGATGCGTAGGTTAAAATCGGCGCACGCAGCGCTGATAAGCTAACTTGCTAAATGGAAGCGAAACCAAGAAAGCACAACCTGGTATGCAGCGAAACCGAGGACGGACAACCCGGAGGGCGCAAGTGGTTGATATTGAGCGTCTTGTTCGCGCGTTGATCGAAGAAGAGAAGCTGGTGGCAATGGCGCAGAAGTTGCTAGTCTGTGAACAAAGAGCCGATCGACACAGGAGAGGGCTTGAGAGTCCGTGGTGTACTTGAGTAGTTGGTGACTGAAGGTTGGAGAGATGCGTCAACAAACGTGGACTTGTAGAAGGCCAGGTCAATGTTGTCAGAACATGTCTGGTCGGGTCAGAGTTCATTCGCGGTCTGGTGGGTTACCTCGAAGAAGTCTCAGCCCCAAACTCACATGCATGCTCCAGTCTGGTATTCCTGTTATGCTAGCTGAAATCGAGTGCTCCGATCCTCACCAGACATGGACCACACATGGATGCACCAAATGGACGCATCAAAAACTTTTGCGGCCTGCGTCATTCACCAGCTGTCGTGTCCTGCCCCCCGAATTCAGCTCGTTCAGCAGTGTGTGCCAATGACAAGAACTCATGTGGTCCGACCAAACACCAAACTGGCCTGGTGCGGCCTCATGTGGAATAGTTCCAGGAGGAGACGCTGTGGGGTCAGGGGTCAACATTGAGCATTGATTGAACATTGATTCTTTTTTCGCCTCAAGTGGTCAACGTTACCTGAGCGTCGAGCTACCTACAGTATGGTGGGAGGTCAAATACATTCAACCAAGTAAATCGGACGGTATCGCATACTTACCTAGGTAAGTAGGCTGGATGAAGTCTGGTAGCTGTCTAGCATGCATCTCTGAGCAAGAAACACCAGTCCAGTTGAGATATAAATTCAACACTACATGTGCAACCTAGGGCGTGGTCTGCCTCCAGTCATCCTGCGGAGCTTCCCTAGATCTTCTACGATAACATGTATGACTTGTCATTGTATTAATGGAGTCCCTTAACGGTAGATGGCGAATAGAAGCTCATATCCAATGACAGAGATGGCTTTTCTTTGCTCTTACTCCAGACGCATTATGGGTGTTGTTATCCCCGACTTGGTGGGCAACAGTCAAGTATCCAAAAACACCATTCTAGTTTACAAGAAGCAAGGACAGTTCGATCTGATGTCATCTCAGCCAAGCGCTTAAGTACAAGGTACCAGACTCATTCAGCATTGTCTGTCCCAACATGCCCATATATCCTCCAGTCAGGCACTGAACAACCCCGCCATGGAAGTACTGTGTACCGATACCTGACATATGCTCCGGCAACGCAGGTGATGACCGGACGTCAGGAGTCTGGTGACTTCCCGCCGGCGAAAGTAGC
This sequence comes from Pochonia chlamydosporia 170, assembly GCF_001653235.2. NCBI lineage: Eukaryota > Fungi > Ascomycota > Sordariomycetes > Hypocreales > Clavicipitaceae > Pochonia > Pochonia chlamydosporia. The sequence continues at coordinate 2,425,136 of NC_035793.1, forward strand.
CACCTGGCCGTCTTCTAGTTGTTCGCTGTGACCTAGACGTCCATTTGATAGTCAATTCTAATCTCAGGACGGGCTGCCTGGTCTCAATTGATGTCAACTGGTCAACTTGAGTTGGCCCGGCCGCCCAGTGTCGGGACCGGGAAGAGGACAGCTCTGCCAGAACTGTCTCCATGGCAGCTTGGTTGGTGGCCCACATGCCTGGCAGCCAACAGATACCTGGCTGGTCAAGTCCACATGTGCAGCCTGAGCCCTGGACAAATTGGCTCCCCCTCGCTCACCCTTGACCAGACTGGCCTCAAGCTCGCTGTTTGCATATGTCGTCAACTGGTGCAAGTCTTCCCTGGACAACCCTGAACCTCCACTGTGCTGCCTGTAAGCCGAACCCCGACAGCCCGTGCCGCTCCTCCAGTCCAGCACAGTCTCTCACACCGCGTACTCGACCAGACCAGACAGTATTGACCAGATTGACGTCTTCCAACGCATTGATCGCAACGTCCCACACCAACTCCAAACCTCCACTTCCTACTTATCGTGTCCTCTGCCCGGACGATCTCATCTCAAACGTGCGTTCAAACGACAATTCGGCCTCAGCTGCACCTGTGACTGCGCCGACGTTTCCTCCAGAGCCTGCCATAGGCTCTTTTTGTTCTCCGGGTCTCAATCTCCCATTGCGCTACTCCCCCACCTATCCCTCTGTGGCATCTGAGGCCATCATCAATTCTCCTTCGCATACCGCCTCTCGACATGTCCGCTCCTCCCAACGAGGGCTACGGCCAGTACCCTGGGCAACCCGAGCAGCTTGAGCAGCCTGCCCAGGGCGGCTTCGCACCACAAGATGCCGCCGCCGCGGCACCATCGAAGAAAAAGAAGAGAGGATACGCCGCCCAGGCATTCGAGGTCGGTTCTGGAGCCAATGCTGCTGTAGGAGGTCAAATGCAAGGTGGCGGACAGCAGTACGGAATGCCTGCCACACAGCAACCTGCCGCATATGGAAGCTATCCGCAAGCTGATCCTCAACAGCAAGTGTCTGGTCCTGGCTACCAGTACTCGCAAGCCCCCGTACAACCTCACCAACCAGCTTCATATGGAGCTTATCCGGCCCCTGATCAAAGCTATACCAACGTTGCCCCTCAAAGCGCTGGTTCGGGAGTAGCTGGTATCACGCAGGGTATGGGTGGTATGCAACTTGGCGGACAGCCTCCCCAACAGTATCAACAGCCAGCCCAAACTGGCGCACCACAACCAGCCCGAGTTGGTCCGCTCAACCAGCTATATCCTACGGACCTAATGAACAATCCATTCTCAGTTTCTGAACTAGACTTGCCGCCACCTCCGATTGTTTTACCACCTAACGTAAGTCAAACAACCACTGTTAACACACTAAAACTCCACGCGATCCATTGCTCACCACATTGTCATATGCTCTAGTCGAGTGTGACGCCTTCTCCTGACGCCAATTGCTCGCCACGTTATATTCGGTCGACGCTCAATGCTGTTCCGACGACCAATTCGCTGCTCAAGAAATCCAAGCTTCCTTTTGCGCTGGTTATCCAGCCATACGGCGCCCTTCATGATGACGAGGACCAAATTCCCATTATCCAAGACCAGGTCATCGCACGTTGTCGCCGCTGCCGAACCTATATCAATCCTTTCGTGACATTCCTGGACCATGGGCACCGATGGAGATGCAACATGTGTAATCTGAGCAACGATGTTCCACAAGCATTTGATTGGGATGCTGCCGCTCAACAGACAGTAGACCGAATGCAGCGCCACGAGCTGAATCACTCCGTCGTGGAGTTTGTTGCGCCACAAGAATACATGGTTCGACCTCCGCAGCCATTGGTTTACCTCTTCGTGTTTGATGTCAGCTATGCCGCAATTTCGAACGGCATGTTGGCCACGAGTGCCCGCACGATCCTCGATAGCCTCAGTAGGATCCCCAACGCTGATAGGCGTACCCGGCTTGGATTCCTGGCTGTGGATACTAGCTTGCACTACTTTTCCATTCCGAAAGATGAAGACGAGAATGGCGAGACCAACATGCTTGTTGTTAGCGACTTGGAAGAGCCTTTTCTCCCTGTACCTCACGACCTACTCGTGTCTCTCACTGAAAGCCGTCAGAGCATCGAGAAATTTTTGCAAAAGCTGCCGGACATGTTTCAGAATAACCATAGTAATGGCTCTTGTATGGGCTCGGCACTCAGGGCTGGCCACAAGCTTATTTCCGCGCTTGGTGGGAAAATCGTCGTAATGACAGCCTCGTTACCCAACATTGGTGATGGCAAACTGGACATGAGGGAAGACAAAAAACTTCTCGGGACATCTAGGGAAGGCAGTCTCCTGCAGACTGCAAATAGCTTCTATAAGAGCTTTGCGGTTGAATGCTCAAAGAACCAGGTTTCCATTGACATGTTTCTCTTCTCTTCGCAGTACCAAGATGTTGCATCGCTCAGCAACCTCCCACGATACACTGGCGGACAGACATGGTTCTACCCGGGCTGGCATGCGTCGCGTCCGGAGGACGCATTGAAATTCGCGTCTGAATTTAGCGACTATTTGTCATCGGAAATAGGTCTTGAAGCCGTTCTTCGTGTCCGCGCCACAACTGGCCTTCGCATGAATGCGTTTTACGGCAATTTTTTCAACCGCAGTTCAGACCTTTGTGCCTTTCCGGCATTCCCACGCGATCAGTGTTATGTCGTTGAGGTAGCCATTGACGAGAACTTGAACAAAAACTTTGTCTGCCTTCAAGCTGCGGTACTTCACACGACCTGCAATGGGGAACGCAGGATCCGCGTGCTTACCCTGTCTCTGCCGACCACCACAAACCTCTCTGATGTGTATGCGTCCGCCGACCAGTGTGCCATCACCGCCTACTTCAGTCACAAGGCTGTAGAGCGGACTCTGGACAGCGGACTGGAGGCAGCAAGAGATGCTTTACAAGCCAAGCTCACCGAGGTGCTCCAGACGTTTAAGAAGGAACTCGCGGGTGGCAGCATGGGCGGAGGGGGTCTGCAGTTCCCTGCGAACCTGCGTGGCTTGCCTGTCTTGTTTCTCGGCCTCATCAAGAACGTGGGATTACGGAAATCCACGCAGATTCCATCTGACATCCGTTCTGCTGCGCTCTGTCTCCTCTCCACATTGCCCGTGCCACTGTTGATGCGCTACATTTACCCCAGAATGTACTCTCTGCATGACATGCCTGACAATGCAGGCATGCCAGATGAAGAAACCGGCCAAATTGTTTTGCCACCTGCTATAAACCTGTCATCGGAGCGGCTTGTCCCATATGGACTGTACTTGATTGACGACGGACAGACCCAGTTCCTTTGGGTTGGACGCGAGGCTATACCCCAGCTCATTGCGGATGTTTTTGGAGTTGATGATCGAACACAAGTACAAGTTGGCAAGGGCCGGGTTCCTGAACTGGAAAATGACTTCAACGAGCGCGTGAGGGCGGTAATTCAAAAGAGCAAAGATCACAAGTCACTTGGAGTCGGAAGCATTACTGTTCCTCACCTATACGTAGTCAGGGAGGATGGCGAACCTAGCTTGAAGCTTTGGGCGCAAACACTACTTGTGGAGGATCGGGCAGATCAAGGAGTCAGTGCGGCTCAATGGCTTGGAGTGCTAAGAGAGAAGGTAAGTACGGCAGTATTACTTGGATTGCTGGAGACAGGCTATTGTCCACTGCAATGATCCTACATAATTTTTTGACATCGGAATGGGACAATCTGCTAACTAGAAACAGGTTGTTCAATAATGGAGCCACCACAGACTCAGCGTTTGATATAAGGAGAGCCTATCCTTTGTTGCTAAATTTGGCAAGTCCAAGCAAGAGCATTGTAAAGAGATGCCGGGCGGGTGTCAGATCTTGAAGCGAGCATGTGGCAAATCAAAGAAAGTGATGTAATGCAACGAGCAATACGATGAAAATAGGACGAGGGAAGGGGCCATATTGATGGTGATGGTGATGGTGATGTTGATGGTGCTTTAGGAGCAATGGCCTGGGACACATCGGGCCGCGTCCTGATGATTTTGAGGTTCAGTGAGCAATAGACTTAGGCAAAGTATTTTCGATACCAACGGAGAGAAAAAGCCTTGTTGGGCCGTGTCTGATGAAAGGTTGACATTGATATGAAGTTACTCGGTTCAGGGTTTTCGGGGTTTGCGTTCCAAGCAACGAGACTCAAGGCAAACGTACAACACCACGTTACAGGCTCTTCCCGAAATCGAGGAATCCTGTATACCCCATCAGGCACCGGTGAGACAACATTATAAGCATATAGGCGAGCCTATATCGTAAGCATTAGCCACAAGAGGTCTATTCTGCAAATCTGTGCCCCGTAGCATCACCGGCCAGGAACTTCGAACGATAGGCCAACTTTTGCATCCAAACAAAAACTAACAAGGCAAGAAAATGAAATCGTGAGACAGGATGCCATGGCCGGCAGACGGATCGCGGTGTGTGTACCTCATTTTCCGAAATTACTGAGCGACCAGACCGCAAGCAGACTGGAGCTTGTATCTTGGCGCTTCAACAACCTCAAGGCTACAGCAGTCTTTTTGGTTGGCTATACAGAGTACCCCGTACAGAGTAGATTCCATCAACAGATGCCCGTGCCCCAGCCCATGGCATGTGGACATCCAGTCAACAGATTGTGACATTGGAGACATGGGGGACAGCAAGTGTGCTTCCACTTGAGTGTTCTGCATATGGCACATTGTGTCTCTGGTGCCTGGACAAGTCATTGGTGGGTGATCACATCTTGTTAGCCGCCGGGTGGGACTGTCTCGGGAAGTGGTTGTGTCATCTTGAATGTTCACTGGATGAAATGGTCCTAGTCTGAAAGGTTCTCGAGGTTGGACTGGCTGACGTCTGGTTGGTTGGAGCTTTTCTTGTGGTGTGTAAGTTTGAGAGGCAGCACCAAGCTCTTGAAAGGTTGCTGGTTGGGGTCGACGTTTTTGTGATATCTGATGCGGATTCTCTTCTTATGAGATACATATGCCGTCTGGTGCCGTCACGGACAAAGTAGTTCATTGGTTCTTCACACTAACGCACATTCCGATTAGCTGTCACGACTGAGCTGATCAGCTGCCTTTTCTCTCAATCCGAGCTCGGGCATATTATGCTTAGCTACCTTCTCTTGCAACTTATTTAGAGTCTCCTGCGCTCTGACCAGAATCGGGTGTGCCCAGGATTGGACATTTGATGGCTCGAGTACCAGACTCCATAGAAGGACCTAATCGGTGTGCTGGACGTTTGGGTCTGCCATTCTCCATCATCCTTCTGACTCAATCGTAGCAGACATGGACGGCAGAACTACCAAACTCGATACTCGAGTCTGGGGACTGTAAAACGCTGCCAAGGTTTTGCGACAATGAACATTTTGTGCAGAGGTACTCCTGTCCACTGCTCCATGTTGTTCCTTTGGTCAACATGAAGGCTTTAGTGGACTGGTCGATGACAGGAAGGATTCATTACATTCATTACAAGATTTCGCCTTCATCCCACATCCAAGCTTCATGACCCCGTACGGAGAAGGAAAATGGGCTTGGCTTTTAGAGGGCCGTGACCTGGGCTGGACTCCGTACTTCTCAAGCAAGCCATGCCTCTAGCATTTGAATATGACCCTTGAGTCAGACATCTGGTGGTCTACTCCGTACTTTACCTGGGTATAGGTAGGGAGTATGGAGTAGAGAGTATCCTAGGTACTTAAGTACATTAGGTGCGGTACATACTCCGTACCATGAAGGAACATACCTGTACCAAGGTAGGTACATGTGTTTACCAGACCATGTTCCAGATTGGTTTGGGCGGGACGGGCCTGGCCTGGCCTGACCTGACCTCACCAGGGTCCTGCAAGTGTGTTGGAAACTGCCAAGTGCCTGTGGTTGAGGTCGGCCAGACTGGACCTGGATCCAAAAGACGAAAGACGTTTGACCCGTCTGGACTGGATGGGACTAGTCGAGTTCCCTTCTCACACGAGATAAGTCTCCATCTTCTAGGTAGCTTCCACCAGTTAGGAAAGATTGAGCCGGCAGTGCTACTCAGAACATTGAAAAAGCTGGAAGTTGGTTAAGTAAGAGCCACTAGATTCCACTAGTAGCCGTCTGGTGATGCACGCGTGCGACACGATGGCCCCTTGGCCACTTTTAGTTCGTTGGCGTCCGACGAATTGATGCCCGCTTGTGGCTCCAAACAAACCCCTGGTAGTCGAGGCTGGTCTGGTGGGACTTGCCAGGAGAATCAAATGCGACCAGGAACCAACAGTTCAAATGTTGACCAGACTGGCACCAGACCCCAGTGCCGCCAGACCTGAATCCGCCAGGTACTCGACTGACTTCCTGACTGACTGTCTCCTGTAGTCAACGTCACACCTTTCCATTTTGAGCAAGTACAAAAACACTGGACAGAAACAAACGACATCTAGAGCTTGATAAATAAAGTATGCTCGCAGGTAGACTTCTCTGGCGATTTTGTTACAAGACGTAGACGTAGCTCCCCTTTCTGCATTTTTTTTTGTTTGTTTTGTTTTTTATTTCGTCAAGTTACTATTCTTTTGTTTGAATGTGCTATACATACCTATGTATGTAGGTTGCACGCATAGTCACAGGCAACCACAGCCTTCCATTGTCCATGCCAGCAGCTTGTAATAATATCAATTGATCACATGTAGCCCGTGCTAGTAGTCTTGCTCCGTGAACTTTCTTAGATACCTACCTAGGTACCTACCTAGTAGGTATGTACCGTCCCTCGCCTGACTTGAAACCCATAAAGCTACATATATACACGCCGTGGATCCGCCCGATGCGTCAAGGTCGAGAAGCAGATGAGACCACTTGACCACTCGATACTTGATGAGAGGGGACAAGACAGGCCCCCGGCTGGCCAACAACCTGCATGATGTCTGGTGCGCATTTGATGTGCGCCCCTCACCTCGCCGGACCTAACAGTACATGTACCTGGACCAAACATGAACCAGTCTGAACATTGAGCAGACATGGAGAAAGCTGACCAGACCAAACCCCACCAAAAGCTGTCAACTGGTCTGGTCTGGGAATAGCAAAACTTTGAACGGTTCAAATGTTCAGACATTACCTGGTCCCTGCCATTATAACACCAGACCACCTGAGCGCCTGTTGTTGTTCACTGCCCTGTGCTCGTCTCAACCAGATTACATGTATCGTCTTGACCTTGCTGCTTGTTTGTGATTTCAAATCGCCATCACTTGCAAACCTCCTCCGAAGTCGACAGTCTACTCTCTCTCCCTTCATCTCTCTTCTTCTTCCTGAGTGCTAGAGCGCCGTCACCTTACACAAGCTCTTGGTCGAGACTTTTCCGACCCTCTGCCAACCCTCCAGTCTCTCTCTCTCTCCTAGTACCTACCTACCTACCTAGGTAGGTAGGGACCCAAGTACCACCAGACTTCATCAACACGACTGGAGGCCCGAGCGGGGGTGGTACCTTGAATTCAGCCTCGCAAATTTCAGGGTGCGACCGTCGTTTTCGAACTGAACAATCGCTCACTCCGGCGAACATTTACCGTTCCTCTCTTGCATTCTTCCAAAAGTTGGCGCTTCGTTCTCTCTTCAAATTGTATTGCTTCGTCGCCGCAACTATTTATTTCTAGCCATCGCAGCAGACAACCCGCCAACAACAAAGCGACCAGACCAGACCAGACACTTGACCCTTGACCCTTGACCTTCTCGGTGCTCGACAACTCCCCCTCACCTCACTCACCCTTTCTCTACCCCGCCAACACCAAACATTTGAACTGATTCAACAGCCGCGAGGGCTGTCCTGTCGAGAGCATCATGTCTCGCTCGAACCCCCCGAATGCGGGAGGCTCCCGTAAGATCTCCTTTAATGTCAGTGAGCAATACGACATTCAAGACGTCGTGGGCGAAGGTGCATATGGAGTTGTTTGGTGAGTCTATTCGCAGAGCCACGAGGAAAGATCCTATCCTCTACCCAAGGTAGTTGCTTACAGGAGAGTCACGCTACAGTTCCGCAGTGCACAAACCGTCTGGGCAGAAAGTTGCCATCAAGAAGATCACACCGTTCGACCACTCTATGTTTTGTCTCCGAACCTTGCGAGAAATGAAGCTGTTGCGCTATTTCAACCACGAAAACATCATCTCTATCCTTGACATCCAGAAACCCCGTGGCTATGACACATTCAATGAGGTTTATCTCATTCAGGTGAGTTTTGCCCACGTTTGATCACCTTTGCAAGGTGACACATCTGTCCATCGCAAGCATCGTGCTGAGCCAGATTGCCACACCGTAGGAATTGATGGAGACCGACATGCACAGGGTCATACGCACACAGGATCTCTCAGACGACCACTGCCAATATTTCATCTACCAGACCTTACGCGCGTTAAAAGCCATGCATTCAGCAAACGTCTTACATCGAGATTTGAAGCCATCCAACCTCCTCCTGAACGCAAACTGTGACCTTAAAGTCTGTGATTTTGGTCTCGCTCGATCGGCTGCGTCTCAAGAAGATAATTCCGGTTTCATGACCGAATATGTTGCCACACGATGGTACCGTGCCCCAGAGATTATGTTGACGTTCAAAGAATATACCAAGGCTATCGACGTCTGGTCTGTGGGCTGCATTTTGGCCGAGATGCTCAGTGGGAAACCATTGTTCCCGGGTAAAGATTGTATGTCGCGCATGTTCTTTTTTGTTGTGGCCTCACCCCTTTTTGTTCCTCTCTTTTTTTCCAACTATTCAATCGTTGGGCGAGGTTTAAAGCAGGCCTTGGCCTGCATTACCGTGTGCCAAGCACCAAGTTCTCTAAGCACGGCGGTCGCTAGGTTATCATGATGCTGACAGGCATGCTTTGTTACAGACCACCACCAGTTGACGCTGATTCTCGATGTTCTTGGCACACCAACCATGGAGGACTACTATGGCATCAAGTCGCGACGTGCTAGAGAATATATTCGCTCTTTGCCATTCAAAAAGAAGGTGCCATTCAGGACTCTCTTTCCAAAAACCTCCGACTTGGCACTAGACTTGCTTGAGAAACTACTGGCTTTTAATCCCGTCAAACGCATTACTGTTGAGGAGGCTCTAAAGCATCCCTATCTGGAACCATATCACGACCCAGAAGACGAGCCGACCGCGCCTCCAATCCCCGAGGAATTTTTCGACTTTGACAAGCACAAGGATACTCTAAGCAAAGAACAGCTGAAGCAACTCATTTATCAAGAAATCATGAGGTAATCTGGCGTTACTACAGAACAAGTACCATGACACGCGACAGTGAATAAGATACAAGGGTTTATTGGGTATAATGGGCTGTGAAATCTTGGTGCAGCATTTATGCCAATCATCAGACTGTGTCAACGCAGGAGAGCAATGTCAGGATAGTTGATAGATCTGAGGGGGGGTTAAAAACCAAATAACGGAACAAATAATAGTCCTGTATCGGCTTCCATGGACTGACACAAGTCTCAGATCGAATCATGTAGCCCAGACCTGAATTATGCGCATCGACACTACAATGTGTTACCAGGTTGAGCGGAGGTCAAATGGTGGTAATGTGATATTTTAGCAAGCAGCCCACGAATCATTCAGCAAATGAGTTAGCAAATCTTGTTGGTGCTCTCATTACGTCCGCATTAGCTGTCCCTCAGTGACCAACGCAATACAGTGATGCCGCAAAGGGATGATAACCACGTAGACGAAGGTTGTAGCCAAGAATTGGAAAATAGAGAAGAATGCTTGCTTGATTGTGCCTGAATGGGAAGTGCTTGTTTCCAAATTGTCGTTTGTATTACCACAACCAATTTTCAAATGGTCGACGAGCATGTGCTATCTCCCTCTATGCAACGCCATTGTAAATCATGTTTGGAAATCGTAACCTTGCCTAGCAAGGGCTCTTTGGGCATTGATTCAACAAATATGCTTCGCAGCCGCATTCTGAGTGCAGTGCGCGCTTTCAGTTTCTGGGCCGTGCGGAAGTGAGAACAGTCTGGTCAACAAGGAACATTAAAATTGCTGACGCCTGGCAAACTGGAAGATGCCAACTGAGGGGCCTTGTTACCCCGTCATGCCGAGTATTAAACTGACTCCTGAAACCTCGGGCAACTATCTTTCCGCAAGGTCGATTGTATTGGCCGTTCCGTCGCGAATCGATATCCATCATTCTCCATTCTTCGCGACACGATTGAACATTTGCGTTCAAGAACTAGAGCACTTTCAGTTCCATCCCGTACGGATCCTCTCTGTCTTCTTTCTCTGCTCTCTCTGGCCCTGGACTGTGTACCCGGTGTATTTTGTTCCCTGATTTGCACACCTCCAGCTCACGGCTTGAAGCTTCAATGTTTTGTTTCGTGCGGGCCAGGCGGGCGGAGGTGGGTGCATGTGCATCCGCATTGTGCATGTGGGCTGGCGGGCGGTTCAATGTCTGGTTCCTGCTTAGCCCGTCTATCTACCGACACGAAGTCGATACGCAAGCTTCTTAGCATAAGAACTTGACACCTAGGTCCATGTCCATGTTGGCTGCCCAGACCAGACACTTCCAGTCTGGTCAGGTCTGGTCCGGTATGATATAATCATCTCCACAGTAGCTCCCTTCAACCACCTACGTGGTCTGTCTAGTTTCTTTGAAATCGTCCCCCAAACCTAAAACGGCATTATATTCGACGGTGATTTTCTTCAGTGCTGAAGACAATTCTGAAGCAAACAACTATCCTTGCACACACGGTCCATCGCACAGCACCACAACCAGACAGTCTTTTCCCCCCCGCCATCCCCGCCCGCGCCGCGCTAGGTCTTTAGACAGGATGTGGACGGGGTTGATACGACGATTTTCGACCGAAGACACAAGGCTGGGAAGCGAAACAGAAAACGACGAGCAACACGACAAGGACGGCGTCAATGGCGTCTTCACTCCGACTGCACGGCGGGCCTTTACTGCCAGTCCATTCCGTCCCCCGCCGCTGGAGCCTCTCATCCTACATGGTTATCGAGACAGTACCCAAGCCGCAGCCCGGTTGCTGACCAGCGCCATAGCCGAGGAGATTCGAACCATGATACCAGAGAGGCTACGCATTGTCGAGGAATGGCATTTGATCTACAGCCTTGAGCAGGATGGAGCTAGTTTGTCTACTCTGTATCAGAAGTGCCGGCATTACGAAGGTCGCAGGGTTGGATTCGTACTTGTAGTGAAGGATCAAGAAGGCGGGGTGAGTCAGTGTTCCCGTCGTGCCCAACCTGCGCGGCGGTTTCTTAACATTTCTCTCCTATGTCAATGCCTTGTCAGCGATACAAGAATACCGAAGACTATGAGGGCTAACAGCGTGCCGTGACTGGACAAAACTATGCAGACATTCGGAGCATATCTTTCAGAGTATCCTCGTCCATCACCTTCATACTTCGGAAACGGTGAATGCTTTCTGTGGAGGGCCTCGATCCTTGCCTCTCTCCCCTTGCCTCCATCAGCCGACACCACAAACCTTACCCGCAGCACGACCCTTGCGCCAGCATCATTATCAGGGAGTGGAACTTCCACTCCATCAGAGTCCATTCGGTTCAAAGCGTTTCCTTATAGTGGACTAAACGATTGCTATATAAACTGCGAAACAGGATATCTCTCTGTTGGTTCCGGGGGCGGCCACTATGGATTATGGCTGGACGACTCTCTGGATATTGGTCACAGCTCCCAATGCGAGACATTTGGCAATGAACCTCTGAGTGATGCAGGGGAAAAGTTTGGTGTCTGGGGTGTTGAACTATGGGTTCTTGGTGTATAGTGCCAATTTTGGATGTCGTTTTAGCATGTTTTGCCTTTGTTTTTTTTTTTTTTACAAACAGATCTTTCTCCTTTGGGCTGGATATACATGGGCGGTAGCAAAGAACACACCTCACTCCGTAGCTGCGAGGGGAAGTCTTTTTTCATGAGAATATTGAAGCTAAACCGGCGTCGACGGCAGGGCATCGTTTAAGGAAGAGGGGAGGTAAAAAACACACCTCGGTATCATGCGTTCGAAACGCACGCCTTCTGGAGAGGACAAGGATGATGATATCTGTGCCCAGCTCGGGCCATAGCATTATGTATCATTAGAGTTGTAGTATTCTAAACACAACAACATTATAATGTCTGGAATTAGAAAAGTCCTTCTACCAGTTTTCTGTAGCCCGCAAAGGGCAAACAGGCCATGGGCTTCAGATATGGCGCATTGTAAATTTCACAATACCATCCAAGATCCCATCCGGGCTAGGTGAATCAGCACAAACATCCGGCTCAAAACCGAATTGGTCCATCAAATGTGCTCTTGTTGTTGGGCCAATTGTGGCAATATAACTCTTGCCATCCCTGCGTTGCAAGTCGACTTTGTCACCATGCTGGTTAAGAAGGCCCAGCCCTCGGAGCATGTCAGCGCACCCAGTAGGTGAGAATACAACTATCCAGCGCTCAGGTTCGTGCCTAGTCTCATAGAGTATCTCCTCAAAGTCTCGAGGAAATGATTCCATCACACCAGTACCGTAGACTATCTCCTCATCGACCAGGATTCGTCGGTCGTGCGCCAAACTTTGGTCCATCAAAGTTTTAGGTATGATGTCACGGCGTTGCTCGCCAACAAGGAATAGAAGAGGAGGCAGGGCCTCGCGGTCAGAATACCAGCCGTGGTAATGCTCCAGAATATAGGCTGCTAGAGCCTCGCCATTGCCAGTGTGCTCACCAAATATCTGTAGTGGCGGCTCTGCTTGGATAGCTCTCAATGCGCGGGTCGTGGCGGGCCCAACACTGTATATTGGCACATTCTGAAGACAATTTACAGCATCTCCTACATGAGTGGCATTTCTCATTAGCACCAGAATCATGAGTTACGGGGAGCGCAAATGGAGCAGTGAGGTAAGGAAAAGGGATAAATGACGATACCTTTCTCACAATTAGCCACTTTAGCAAATGCCTCCACGGCCCGCTGAGATGTAAATATCATCCCGCCGTACTTGCGGCCTGGTTCATTGCTGATCTGGTTCAATTCAAGTAATGACCTTACTCGCTGCATTGCGCCATTATCAAACCGATGTAGTAAAACAGGGACAAAGCGAGGGTCAAAGCTTCGATCGAGCGGTTCATTCAAGTGTTCTTGTCCTGCTAAAATCTCCTCATATGCATCACTTGGAGTTGACTTTGTCTTGAGAAGCAGTACAGGCACTTTTCTCGGCGCGATATGAGCAGCCGAGGCTCCTAGTGATTGCGCTGCCATGCTGAAAGGAGTTTGAATAGCGATAAGTCGTGAGATGCTCCTTCTTTTTCTTCTTCTTTTTCGGCTTCTTCTGAAGAGCTATAGCCAATGGTATGTAATTTTTTCATTGCCCATTGCCTCAGTAGAGCCCGTGGGTTATCTCGAAGATAGCGGTCGGATGAAGCCGTCTCTGGCTAATATTTGGTACCAGTTGACATGTTAGCACTTGAGTGGCTCACTACAAACAAGCTGCGATTAGCTTATCGATAAGATGCCTCCAGAGAATGGTCCCCATTAGCAGAGAGGTCTGGTCAAGTATGTGCATCAGCCAACCAACCTTGGTGGCCAACAACAGCACAGGCAGTTTTGCAGTTCAGCGGGTCTGGCATGAACTGCGCAGCCTCTCCAAACACCACGAGGCTGACAAATACGTCACTTCACCAGCAAAATTATCCACCTTCACCTACCTCAGTGTCGCCATATATGCCGTGTCATAGTTGAAAGCAACCGATAAACGATTGGCGATCTTCCAAATCATCATCTGACTGCGCAAGGGTCCGGGGGTCCGTTTGGCCATGGACAACGCACGGGATAGAGATCCTGCCACGCCAATCCTCACACAAACAGATGGTGACCATCAACCTAAGAAGCTGCCCAAGGGTATTGTCTTGGGCAAGGACGGAAAACCGTGAGTAAATTTGGATTAATTTCCGGTCTTTCCCCCCACAAAAGGCGAAACTACAACGGACACCGGGTTGGCCTGACATTCGTCCCAGTTGTCGAAGCTGCACATCATTTGCTGCATGGGCGGCCATGACGAAGGAAAATACGAAGCAAAAAACGTCAACCAGTAAGGACACTCCATCGATTGTCGATGGAACAAGTCTAGCCAATTCCCGGTCAGATTGTCCTCCAGATGTAGAAGCTTTGGGACGTGGTACTTGGACACTTCTCCATTCTATTGCAGCGTCATACCCCGAGTCGCCATCAAAGTCACAACAGTCAGACCTTTTGAGCTTTGTCAAGCTCTTTTCCAAGCTTTACCCATGTTGGGTATGTGCTGAAGATTTCACAACATACATGGGACGGGAGGTACCCCGAGTCGGGAGTCGCGATGAGTTTGGCAAATGGCTATGTGGTGCTCACAACGACGTCAACCGAAAATTGGGCAAGCCGCAATTCGACTGTTCGCGATGGCAGGAGCGTTGGCGTACAGGCTGGAATGATGGACGATGCGATTGAGAGGCACCAGGACCTCAGGGTAACATATATGATGTTGAAGACTTGGTGTTTGTTTTGCCGGCACTGCTATCGCACTTAGTCAAGGGCAATGGCAACAACAACAGGTGATTGAGGCAGGTCGTTGGCGTGTTCGAACAACGAGCCCGTGGCTCTCTTGTTTCAGGAACATGTGTACACATTTTGTACTATATTCAGGCTATGGAAGGCGCAAAGGTTAGCTTGACGGCAAGCACATAGATTTTGGTTTGCATTCTTCTCCCCTCCAGCATTTTATCGTACATAGAAAAACAACCCCAAACTCTCAACGGTTGGCATACTTGGCACGCATGACACTCGTGCTGGAAGCGAAGCTCCCTCTAATTTCTCTCGTTTACCCTGATGTTTGAATAGCCATTTCTACCATCCGCTAGGCGCTTTACCATGGGAAGGCGTAGCTTCCTGCTAGTGGCCAGACTGTTTTCAACCAAACTTCAGGTCCTCCAACATGGATTGACTCGCCAATGCCGGTGCACCCGGAGCTGTAGTGGGGCTCTCGCTGGGTTGACTGGGTCCCAGCACAACATCCAGACGACAAACAAGGGCGCTCTCACCATCAATTACATCACTGACTTTGATAGACGAGAATGAGGACACACCAAGAAGGCCGCCTTCGGACGGCCTGCCCCTTATCTCTTTATATCAGCATGACGACAGATTGAGAGGATACATGTGGGCATACCCTTATTGCCCCATTCCTCAGAAGAGGGATGTCACATCTCATTCTACCAACTGCTCTCCTCGACAATCCTGGAAGACTGTGCTCGTCTTCACCATTGCATTCTTATCAATCTAGCTACGCACCTAAATTCCTCCTGTGATTTACCCTCCAGGGCCAGCCACGGCGATTTCACCAAAGCTGCGAAAGCCGTGGCCTTCTCGGAAGGACACGGATGTCTAGATCATGACCGACCTACGCGTTCAAAGCCTCCGCAGTCCCATTGACGTCTCGGAGTATCTTTTTCGGCGGCTTTATGAAGTCGGCGTTCGTTCGGTGCATGGCGTCCCCGGTGACTATAACTTAGTTGCACTCGACTGTCTTCCAAAGTGTGGTCTAAGATGGGTTGGCAGTGTTAATGAGCTTAATGCTGGTGAGTAGGCCACTCGACCTCCGAGGCTTTCCTTGCATAAAATGGGCACCACTAGACAGACGTCCTCGGCTCAACATGTCCCACGGCATCTTCTTTGACCCGTCAAGTGCCTCTCACGGCTCAAAAACTCTAGGGGAATGGCAGAGAATTCTAACCTGGGAATTGTGACAGCATACGCTACGGATGGATATGCTCGCGTGAAGCAGATCGGTGCCCTCATCACCACATTCGGTGTAGGGGAATTATCTGCCATAAATGGCGTAGCTGGGGCCTTCTCCGAGCATATACCCGTTGTACATATTGTCGGATATCCGTCGACTCTCTCCCAACGAGATGGCATGCTTCTGCATCACACCCTCGGAAACGGAGACTTCAACGTTTTTGCCAACATGAGCGCGCAGATTTCATGCCAAGTTGCTAAGCTGAACAGTCCATCGGAAATTGCAGACCAAATCGACCATGTTTTGCGTGAGTGCTGGGTTCATTCCCGCCCAGTCTACATCACTCTTCCCACAGACATGGTCCAGGCCAAGGTCGAGGGGCATCGACTATGTAAACCAATTGATCTGTCTGAGCCGTGCAATGATCCAGAGAAGGAGGATTATGTTGTTGATGTCATCATGAAGTACCTCAATGCTGCCAAGCATCCACTGCTGCTCATCGACGCGTGTGCCATACGCCACCGTGTTCTTGCAGAGGTTCATGAGCTTGCCGAGAAGTCCAATCTGCCCATCTTTGTGACTCCGATGGGCAAGGGTGCCGTTAATGAGCAGCACCATAATTTTGGCGGTGTCTATGCCGGAAATGGCTCTCACCCACCCGAGGTGAAGGACATGGTGGAATCATCCGATCTCATTATATCTATCGGTGCGCTTAAGGTGTGTATTGTTCTTTTCCAGAAACCTGAAATCTGACAGCTCTTTAACACCCATTCTCTAGAGTGACTTCAACACGGCCGGTTTCTCTTACAGAACCTCACAACTCAACAGCATCGATCTTCACAGTGATCATTGTGTTGTCCGGTATTCCACATATCCCGGTGTGAGAATGAGGGGTGTCTTGCAAAAGATTGCAAGCCAAATTGATCCAAAAAAGCTCAGCGTCCGCGATACTCCAAGAGTTCGGAACGAGGTCAAGGAAAATCACGATACGTCGACGACAATCACTCAGTCATGGTTCTGGCCGCGTCTGGGTGAATTCCTGGCTGACCAGGATATCGTTATTACGGAAACGGGGACCGCAAACTTCGGTATTTGGGATACAAAATTCCCCGTTGGAGTCTCAGCATTGAGCCAGGTTTTATGGGGTAGTATTGGATGGTCAGTAGGCGCCTGTCAGGGAGCCGCACTTGCTGCCAGAGACATGGGCGTTGAAAGAAGGACTATTTTATTTGTGGGGGATGGTTCGTTTCAATTAACCGCTCAGGAGCTCAGCACCATGATTCGCCTTGGGCTTAATCCGATTATGTGAGTTTACTTACCCTCCAGATTAGGGAGACGATTACCAAAGCGCGGTGCTGACCTGTGTTAAGTTTCGTCATCTGCAACGAAGGCTTTACCATTGAACGATTCATCCATGGTATGGATGCTACCTACAACGATATTGCTAAATGGGATAACCAGGGTCTCGTTGATGTATTCGGAGGGAGCGGAAAGGCTCGAAAAGTTGCTGTCAGGACAAAGGACGAATTGAACAAATTGCTCGTTGATCCTACTTTTAAGGCGGCGGAGAAAATGCAGTTTGTCGAAGTACATATGCCCAAGAAGGATGCACCAAGAGCGCTGGTTATGACGGCCGAGGCCAGTGCCCAGACAAATGCAAAGAGACAATAGGGGCTTGTAATAAGAGTAGACGAGCTCGACCTAGGTACCTGGGTAGTTAAAGACGACTTCACTTATTTGTAGCCACGCTGACATGACACCCATAGTTTGTATCACATTGAATCCCCAACTGCCTTGGGAAGAGGAATCTCTGTTGGGTTGGCACCTGACTCCCTGTAACCACAACAGTACACTCACGTACCTCGCTGTGAACCAGTAAAAATTTCTTCTTAGACAAAGCATAGCAGTGGCCATACATATATGTTGACGCCGACAACAGTCAACTCTTGCAAAGAGCGAACTTGAAAGATGCTGCAATGAGGTGTCTGTCGTCCTCTTGTTTTTCCTACCTACCCTATACTGCTAGCGAGTACGCGGTTTTGTGGCGATAGATAAGTGGCACTCGGAGGACCCAAAGAAAAAAAAAGTTGTTCAAACTAAATATTGTAAAGTCGCGCCACAACACTGCAAGCCAAGATCAGAGAATGAGGAAATAAATTCGTGCCAGTTCAACCCATCTCACCAGTCGCAACGCCACCTCAGATCCCTCCCTACCTTTGCTCCGTGTGTCTTTCTGAAGTAAAATGAACTCTACATCACATAAACGCAAAGATGGCCCTCCGGCGGGCAGTAGCCAACCGAATCAGAAGAGAAGCAAGGTATGAGAGGCAGATATCGCTAGTCTCGAGGTCATGAGGGCGTCAGTCCCCATGAAATAGCCAATGCTGACCTAGGTTGGGTGGTACTTCTAGGGAGGCAGCTCTGGGAGGTGGAAGACTCCCCATCAGATGGCCAAGACCACCGAGAAAGTGGAATTAGGAACAACACTTGCCGTGGGAGATCAAGGCATTTGGGTAACGTATGCGAGGGGAATGAAATACAAGGCGATTAGAGAGTTCAAGGAATTGTGTATAGAGGTACGAGCCAGTTTTGATTTCGACGTATTGCCTCTTTCCCCGATCAACCTCTGACGGTCCTGTGCATCACCACCATGTCCTGGCCCTTTGCTCACTTCCATCCGCCTGTGATGGATTAAAGCTGATGAAACTAATCATGGACAAAAGTACGGCAAGACGATGTATGGCATTGATCTCCCAACAACAGACCAAGATAGTGCAGAAGTGGATGCCGATGCTGATATCGAGGCGTCCATTGAAGCTGAGCTGAGCGCCATGAAGTCAAAAGAGGCACCACACTCAAGGCAAACGTTCACACCCGTGTCGCTCAATATAGAATGTTTGTTTTTCATGAAAACGATGGACCCCATTCAACCTGGATTGTTGGCGAGGAAAATGTGCGAAGACGCGAGAGACTGCCAAGATCCGAGGCAGCGGAAGTGTAAGTATATCAACCGACTTACACCTGTGTTCGATATGGACAGGGCCACAGAGAGTGGTATCGTCAAAGTAGCACGTACTGTGCTAGCTCCTTGGTTCGACTTAACTCCGGAAGATACAGACGAGGCACACGAGGTCAAACAACATTGTCCATCAACACCATCGCCCTCATCAATCCCATATACGGTAAGTGCCAAGTATCAAGACCCAATTATTTTTTCTCGTGATGTTCTTTGCCGTTAACCAGAGCAACCATATCTTCATCCTCTTCACAGTATGCCATTAGACATAACATCCGCAATCATGTCACGTTCAAATCAGAAGAAGTCATCAAGAAGATTGCAGGTCTCATAAATGTCAAACACACTGTCAACCTCAGCAAGCCGGACAAGGTGATTCTAGTGGAAATATTCCAGGCATGTATTGTTCTTGTTTCATTTCTTACCCTGCCTCTCGTTCGACAGCTGCAGCTGACCTTGCACGGTGAAGCTCTTTTGTGGCATATCGGTGGTTGACGGAAAAGAATGGGAAACACTCAAGCGTTACAATATGAATGCACTCTATAGTATTGCCCCCTAGCGGAAGAAGCGGCGACCTAGAATGCCGCTTTTAGTTCAGTAAAGCAGTTGGCAATTTATGGACCATGAAATATAATTAGCACTTGGCGAAGGCGGAATTGTGTGTCGGCTAGAAGGGATATAAACATCTGTAACTTGCACGGAGGCAATACGACAGGCCTGAGCGAACATTTCATTGCCAAATTCGAGCCTTGGAGTAGCGCGACGGTGATATTGCTTCAATGGGCAGGCCCAAGACATAATAATTTATCGAACAGAAGAAGCAGATAACTAACTTAGTACTCGGGATAATGTACGGGCAGTTTCACAGCCCACTAACTCCAAGATTCTTTTTCTTGCTACAGCACACCAATTTCGATGAAAGGAATAGACAGGAGTCAGACCCACGGCGTAACAGAAGTACCTATCGGATTGAAACCTCAGCCTACGCAGTGGAGAGAACGAATTGAAGGGTGTGAAGGTCTATGAATGTACTCAATATGAATGACAGACATTGACATCATGCCAAACAGGTTCTTTCACCAACATGTGCCTTTGTTGATGTGTGTTGGTTAAAACGAGAGGAGAGAGAACACAATACATAGGCCCTTTGCTATTCGGTTAAAACCCCCTCCATTTGGGTCTGGTCTGGTGGGCCGCGGAATGTGGCCGTCAGCGTCTCGCTTAAAGCGACCAATGGCTTGACTGGTATCGACAAGATTCATCTCATTACAACTACCAGCTTACCGTTGCCCATCAGACTTTGTCTTTACAGATTCTCAGGTTCCCGCTCCAAGGACACGGCATTTGGGCGGGTATGTAATCGGTGTCACGCCAACAACCTTGGTGAGATCCGGGCTCGCTACGAGTAAGCCAATGATGACACCTCATGTTGTTGTGCCCAGCTTTACCGACATGCCATGTGGTAATGAATGACCCGGACCATTTCTTGAACTGGAGTCTGACAACAACAACCAAGAGGTGACGACTTGGAATCCTTGGCAGAACATTCGGATTTCACTCGTCCGGTGGGCAATAAGCCTGTTGGAGGGCTTTTTGTGGGCAAATTGCTTTCTACAGAGATATCTAGGGATGTGACCCTGGTGGGTTTCAATCCTGTTTGATCCATGCAATCTGGTCCTTTATATTTTTAACTGGTGAACTCTGCTGACTGTCTCATGAAACCACCAGAAAACTCCCCACCTGCTTGCTCCTGCTGGCTCTTGCTTCTGCCTTATGCCGTGGGAGAGTTGTGGTGTAGCGTACTTTGACTAGCAGACTCAACTTGTAAATGAGTGTTCTCACACTTCAAATGGCGGCGACGGTACAGAGACCTTGAAGGTTATCCCGGCCGGAAAAGAGCAACATGGCAACGAGGCTCCTGAGCAATTTAGACTCCAAGACGCAGCTGGAGATCGTGAAGAGTAAAGGGACATTGTGTGTGAACAAACACAAAGCGACCGTTTTTGTCTTATCAGCAAGTCCTGTATCTTTAACCCCTAGCGGCACACCTACTCAGAGGGGCGACGTATCGTTCAACTTGCCCAGCCGTACACCGACTCATGTACGCATAAGCAGGACAAGGAGGGAAAATATATTCATAATCAATTCCTCTCCTTGGCCACTTTTCCTGATCTCATTCATATCCGAGAAGGCTTGGCCGGCTGCGTCTTCCGTGCCAAATGACCCACAGAACGTCCCTGCTGGACTGACTCCCTCCCTCCTGGTTCAGCGAATCTATTGTCACTAGCACCCTTCATCAACACAACAAAAGACCACCAACAAGCAAGTTTTCGTATGAAATATCACAAAGAGACACAGGTTTGGCCTTCCGTTTCAGTACAGGGGGTTTGCTTTTGTTGGTCCAATATCTCACATACCCAAGCATCTACTGGCTTGATAAGCTACCATCAGGAGCATCCATGCAGCGGGTTCCGCTGTCTCTTTTGAGATGCACTGAGTGTTGAGGCTACTTGATGTAGGCTGTCATATCAATCCTCTTCCTTTACGCCCAACATCCCGGACAAAGTCACGACGTGGTACCACAGAGATCTTCGGACCGTGTTCCCAATCCCTCGCGTTACCTCACAGCTTCAAGATTATCAGCAGGAGTAGACGAGGAATGAACGAACTTCGGGCGGCCCTAGGCGTCGAAGCCGCCCGACAGCTAACTTTGCAACGCCTTGATTTGATTCCTCGAAACAGACTTCATGTACATTACATTGCGACGTCAAGTACCAATGAGCAACTAGTCTTGACACTTGTTCCATCCTCGTCGAAGCTCCTCCGCCTGGAGAATACATCACTTAAATCTGAAGCTGAGCTACTGCAGTGGCTATGTAACACCCGTCTCAATTTGCAGACGGTTGAAGAGCGGCGAACACCAAACGAAGCCGCTAAGCCTCCCCAAGACCATCATAAAAATGATAGGCTCTTTGAACATGGCTTGAAGTTTAAGAATACTTTACCAAGAGTCATGAAGCACGGACAGGCAAAATTTCCGAACCACGTTGCGTTTCTTTTAACAAAACGGCCGGATTCTTCCGTCATTTCGTCTCTTAGCAGGCCATTGTCAAAGGCGCAACGAAAGTGTGTCGACTTCCAGATCGGACAATTGATTCGAGAATTATCCGCGTACCAGTCACCGATCGAACAATTTGGAGTCGCTTCAGCTGTCTTGGAGTCTTGCAACATGCACCACAACACCGTCAAGGCCACAAAAGAACCTCACAATGAGACCGCAGATAGCAACGTATTCGCTTGTTGGTCCGATGCTTTTTACTTGCTACTCGAGTCTGTACTGAGAGACGCAGAGGACGTTACTCTGTCGCTGGAATATGAAAAAATTCGGCTCCATGCAAGCCGCTTCAGGCATATACTTGACGAGGTTACGGTGCCATGCTTGGTAATACTCGATGCAGGTGAAAACTCCAACACCTGTATCGTCTTACCCGGCAACTCAGGAGCACGGGACTTTCGAGGCTCCTTGCAACGACAAGACAAACCAAATGTTGAGTCAGAAAAGTCTCAAAATACAACCGTAGTATCATCTGCAACCAGCCAAACTGCTACCAAATTCGAGGACCCAGAAAGTACACTGAAAGCAGTACCAGCGACAAATGCTATCCAAGAGAGCCAAGATATACCCCAGGTTGTGGGGATTCAGGACTGGTATAACAGCGTCTTTGGGGATGTCTTGTTCACATCTGTGCTGACCAGGGATCACAACCCTGATGTCTGGGATGGGCTGATACATCAAAGTTGCGACATTGAGCCCAAAGCTGTAAAGCAGGCAATGCAATTGGCACACGATTTCCGGCATGCAAACGTGCGCCGACTATTGTACGATTGCTACCATTCGATTGCTAGTATAGTAACAGAATACTATCGAGTCGCGGTCGACGGTGATGACCGAGAACTTCCGGCCAGACGCAGGCTCATACAAGCAATAGCTAGGTTGGATGATTTGGATGACATAGGCAGAAAGATACATGCTCGCCCAAGCTTGGCTACTTCTGCCGCAAAGCGGCAAAGGCCAACCTAATTGATCGATTTGATCACTTGAAAGCACCGCAAATCTAAGCCTTGGCTAGGAAATTTTACGTTTGACATTCATTTGGGATGAAAATAATACCTTCTTGACCATGTATCCTCTTACAACAACTGCGCCGTTTGCTGACGCCATTGCCCATCTGAAGACGTGAGTTCGTGCGGACTCAGGCTTTCCGTACTACATCGTCATCGTCTCTCGGTAGCGTAAAGCCCATCATACCAAGGATATTACCCGTGGGTCCGGCCATTCCCGCCTGGCCCTTGAAGCTTTCCAATATATTTTGGGCCAGGTTATAGTCGATGTTTAATTCCTCCTCGTCGTCTTCAGCTGCTTCACTGGCTCTGACTTGCGGTTGTCCATTCTCCAGCTGATCTTTGTGTCGTTTATTGAGCTGCCTGTGCGTTTCTGGTTTCAAACTAAGAGCTCCATGCCGTCTAAGCTCAGTTTCCATTTGCGACGAAAGTTGTCGCAGGTCATCGGAAATTGGGCCAACATCCTCTGCTGTGAGTTGGCCTGGCGAGTCCGACTCAGAATGATTAGGATGTGCATCACTGGTTTTACCTTTCCCAGGTATTCCCATCATCTCCCGCATCATTTGGGCAAATGCCTCCTCATCAAAGCTGACTGCTTTATCCTCAAACTCACTGTCGTCATCGTCATCTTCGGAGTTTTCGACATCGTCACCCTCCATCCCCTCCGGGTCGACCCCGTCTAGGCCAGCTTTGTCATCATTCAGAAACGCATCGAACCGTGACACTATCTTTCTGAGGTCATTCTGGGCTTGCGAATCCCCAAAGTCCGGATCTCCGACCCTTGATGCATTTCTGCGCTTTCCATCTAATTCCCGTTCAAAATTTTGATAATTGATGTCCATCCAATCTTCGGGGTCATCACGCATGTGATTTGGCCAAGCCCCAATTTCGGCATCTGATGGTAACGTCGCATCGCCATCGTCAGCAAGGTCTTGCAGAAGGAGGGCCAGCTCTCGGACAACCCGATGTCTGCTTTTCTCTGCGTCTACAGAGAGCATCTCGTAACCACAAGTCAACTTCATGCCCATATCTCGTCGTGTCGGACTTGTCAGATCGGAGAGAGATGTTTCCGAAGCGTCCTTGATAAAAGCCTCCCATCTTAGAGGGGGTTCGAAATGTTGTGACTTGAGCTGTGCGAAAAGCACTTTGGTAAACTGAACACTGGTCGTGACAAAGTCTTTCGGGGGGAATGCCAGCGGCGCAGATGGTGAAGTGATTGACTTCAATGTGATGGCATCGCGTAGATAGAACATCTCAACAGCCAATGAGACAGATTTCGGAATTGCATGCAAAATAGAGGCGAGCCGTCTTGGGATCGTAACCAGAGAGTGATGCATAGATTGGTTTATGTGGTCGGGGTACTTTTCGAGCCGGTAGAAGGCTTCCGATTCAATCAGAGGAGAATTAACCAGAGCATTTGGCTTAGTTCTGATATAGTCAACTGCATTTCGCAAGGTAATGGTGGTGGGACTCCCAACTTGTAGCGCATCGGCCGCTGGTGATGGAGGTATGATGAATAGCTTGGAATCGTGAATCCATACCCGATTTTGGTCTGTTTCAGGAGTAATCCATTTGGGAAGCGTATTAGCGGCCTCAATGAGTAAAATCTCGCCGTCCGCATCCACGATTCGCACCCATAAGTCACGAAATGATTCCGTCAGTTGACGTAGCATGAAAACGATGAGCCATTCATCCTCAACAGCATCGCCATAGTCTGTTATTCCGTATAGATATGTCAAGCCTGCGATCACAAATCAGAAATCAGATATCAGAGCTTGGAAATTGTCTTGGGGACGATGAGATTCTTCCATGGTTGGGGGTGCTTACCCTGACTTGATTTTAGCTCAAGATTAAATCCATCCCTTTGCCAAATGTAATCATTAGTAAGGCTGTTGCACAGATTGATTGCAGCCTTTCGAAGTATTTCCAGCTGCTGAAGCTGGGTCTGGTTATTTGCCTGTTCCTTGACAAGAAATAAATAGTACTCGGCGCAGTTTTCTGCAATTTGGCCCCGGCCAGAGTTGAGATCTGGGAGGATAGGAGGGACTTGATCGTTCATGTTGTTTTACATAGTGCACAACATGTATGCTTCGTGAATCATCTGTCGTTTTCCAAGATGATTTGGAGAACTTTGGATATGGGCCGAATGCTCACGCCCAAGCTGGTTGCTGTGAGTGTGAAATTTGAGATGAAAATCAGTCAGGAAAAGGGTTTCTACGCCGCCGAAAATCGTCAAGCTCATGTACCCAATACTTGATTCGCCAAAGAATTCTGCAGCTCTCAAGACGATGGGGGCAATACTCTAGTCGCGGGAGCCGGTGCGTGATTGTAACGTCTGGTCAATCAAATATATCGTCAATGTTACGATACATGCAGGACGTTCTGTATTGAGTGCAGCGTCAACATGAACTTTGACTGACGCTACATGCAGGCACCTCGGTCGACTGGGCCTTGATCTGGATCAGGCTGGTTGCAGTGTGCATGTCCTGTGATGTTAGCCTTCAATGTTGGCGGCCAACTTGACATGGAAGTACCAGACATGTGGGCACTGGGACCGCACACTGTTGTCTGGTGTCCCAGTCCAGATGCCGGTGTCAACTGGTCCGGCTTTTTTTTCCCTGTCGATGTGCTTGTGGAGCCTGATCCGCCAGGGCCTGCCAAGTTGACTGGACCAGACCCTTCAATGTTCCATGTCAATATTTGAAGGTCGCGGAGCACATGTCTGGTACCTTTCGAGATTGAATGCACTTGCCAAGCCCCATCACGTCCCCGCGCCTCGACACGTATAGTCGCGTCACCCAGCAGCTGGTCGGCCACCACTGTTTCCATGATCCAACAGCCTCATATTCACAGGGCAAGATTCTCAGAGATGCCCTACAGCAGCCATCCCCAATGTCACCCTTGACAGTCGGTTCTTGGTACTGCAGGTTACAGTTTCTCCCATCACAAAACTACGACGAGTTTGATCCAGTATAATCTTTTGCCCTCCTTATCCGTTCTCACCATGGCTTCAAAGCGGGTCAGGACGGCTGTAGACGGCGAACATCTGCAAGAGAATGTGGAAAATTCTGGAGACGGACTTGGTTCGGCAAATGAGAACCGACTTGTAAGAGAGAGGCTTCTTCATTGCTGCCGACTCGTGGATTAACGGGAATGACCAGGCGAAACGACTTCGAGTATCACCTGACGCCAGCAACGACCGCGTCAGAAGGTCAATCACTCATGATGGCAATTCGGGCACCGAAGAACATGCGGAGGATGAGGATGATGAGGATGATGCTGAGGACGAGGAAATGAACGGCGACACCGATACCCCCAACTCCCCGCCCCAGACGCAGTACGAAATAATGCGAGATGCCGGTTTCAAACACCTGCAAAATACAGACAAAGACGACCTGCAAGCTACACAGAAGCTCAAACTTCGCCCGACTAATGTTGGCCAGAATATGGCAGCGGAGAGCGGTATTATTGAGAGTATCACCTGCTACAACTTCATGTGCCATGAGCGGTTACATGTGGAGCTTGGTCCCCTGATCAACTTCATCGTTGGCGAAAACGGCAGCGGCAAGAGCGCAGTGCTGACCGCACTAACGCTGTGTCTTGGAGGGAAAGCAAGCGATACCAATAGGGGGGGTAGTCTGAAGTCCTTCGTGAAGGAAGGTCAGGCTCATGGCAGCCTTGTGGTCAAGATAAAGAATGCCGGATCAGATTCATACCAGCATGATATCTACGGGGATTCTATTCTTGTCGAGCGCCATTTTTCCAAAACCGGAAGCAGTGGCTTCAAGATAAAAAATGACCAGGGCCGAGTTATATCCACAAAGAAGCAAGAAGTGGATGAAATATCCGAATGGTATGCTCTGCAAATGGGCAACCCGCTGACTGTGCTCTCCCAAGATAATGCCAGACAATTTCTCAACTCCGCGACTCCCACACAAAAATACAAGTACTTTGTGTCAGGTGTTCAATTGGAACAGCTTGATAACGACTATAAAATGTCTCAAGACACATTGGACAGAACCATCACACTGAGAGATGACTTGGGCGACAAGATTAACCATGTCAAAAAGGAGATGGAGGACGCCCAACGCCTAGCCGAGACCGTACAAAGGAACAATAGCCTGCGGGAAAGGGCTCGACACTACCGGAATCAACTTGTCTGGTCGCAGGTTGTGGAACAAGAACAAGCATTAGAACGGCAAGGGACCGAGTTGGAGACTCGAAAGCAACGCATACACCAGCTGAAACAAAATTGTGAGAACATGACAAAGGCACTAGACGATGTCATACAGAAACTTGAGCGGGCAAACACAGCTCGAGAAGGGCTGAATGACGATTACACTGCGATGGAGGGGACTATTGCATCTGTAGAGGCGGCATATGTTGGAGCCAAGAAAGACCTGACAGAGCTGCATCTTGAAGAGCGGGATGCCTTCAGCAGGCTCAAGACGGTGAAGGCTGACATTGAAACATATGAAGCAAAAATTCGAGAAGAGGAGGAACGGCTCGTTGAATCTTCTGGGTCTGCCCGTGCGGAAAAGGAAGCAGAGCACAAGCGAGCCCAAGCTCGTGAGGCAGACCTCAACCAACAGATCAAAGATTGTACGCAACAACTACCAGGTTTCCAATCCAGAGTTGTAGAAATCGAGCAGACTATGAAGAAACATCAACGCCACAGGGATCAGAAAAAGAAAGATATTGTTGCTGCCCAACAAGGAGTTAGAGAACTCGAGAAGAGTACCGGGTCCATCTATGATGGATTCGATACCGACATTAAGCAGCTTGCGAGAACTGTTGCAGCAGAATCAGAATTTGACAGCAAGCCGTTAGGACCTCTGGGCGCTCATATCAAGCTGATTAAGCCGGAATGGTCGGGCATCCTAGAGAAGACACTCGGAGAAGCCTTGAACGCCTTTGTTGTACAAAGCAAAAAGGACCAATCTCGTCTGTCAGGCCTGATTCGTCAATCTGGCATGAAAAAGCCTCCGCCAGTGTACATTGCATATGGGGGACGGATTGATACGAAGTCCCAAGAACCCGCCGACGAGTTTGATTCAATTTTACGCGTGCTGGAGTTTGATGAAGAACTAGTTCGGTCCCAGTTGATCATTAATAACCAGATTGAGAAAGTTATTCTCGTGGAGGACCGAGTACGGGCTGAAGAAATCATGATTGACAACGGCCCCCCTCGAAATGTCGCTGCGTGCATATGCTTTCACGATGGAAAGGGGAAAAGGGGGCAAGGACTACGAATCACGAATCGAGGCGGCACGATAGGAACTAGCCCTGTGATCCCATCGAGTATGCGGCCCCGGATGCAATCCGATGCTGCTCGGCAACTGGCTCTACAAAAGGAAAATCTGAAGCAACTGGGACTGGAGCTGAGGGATGTGAATGTGGAGGAGCGGCTAGCCACGCAAGCTCTTCAAAAAGCCAAGTCAGAGTTGGAAAATAAGAAAAAGAGCATCAAAACGCTCGAAAATGATCTTCGTCGAACTCAAGCTGACATAGAGAAGGCCGCAGAGGAACTGGACAGCTTTGAGGGTGTAGATGATCGTCTATATCTGCTGCGTTCTGAGCTAAAAGCTAAGCAGACAGAGGAAACCCAGCTTGGCAACCAGTATGGCAACCTCAAATTAGCAAAGCGAGAGCTCGGAGCCAAATCCGATGCGGCCAAGAGAAATCTCGATGCAGCAAGGGATGAGCAAAAGGACTTCCAAAATCGTGTCAATAAATCGGACGCGAAGATTCAAAGTTATGATTCAATGAGACGGATAGCTGTATCCAAGAAAAACGATGCGTTCGAAAAGGTTGATATTGAGCAATTTGAGCTGAATCGGGCTGAGTCAAAGCGGGACGAAAAGGCCGACCAAGTCCAAGACTTCGTCCGACAAGCTGAAGAGGTAGCACCTGGTCGTGTACACATCCCAGAGGGCGAGGATTACCAAAGTATCGAGAAGAAGTACGAAAAAATATGTGAGCAGCTTGCTCAGCGCGAGGCTAGAATTGGAGCATCCGATCAACAGATATATGATCGTGCAAACGAAGCCACCTCTAAATACGAGAGCGTCATGCGACAGACACAAGATGTTGATGAAACGATCATGTCCCTAAAGCGTGCCATTGAGCACAGACTTCATCTGTGGCGACAATTTCAACGGCAAATTAGTGCTCGAATACGAATTCAGTTCAATTATCTGCTTAGTGAACGCGGGTTTCGTGGTAAAATTGACCTCGACCATCGTGGAAGAAAGGTTACCATCCATATTGAACCAGATGAGACCAGGAAAAGCTCTGCGGGTCGGAATACCAAGACCCTATCTGGCGGCGAGAAATCATTTTCTTCGATTTGCATGCTATTATCAGTCTGGGAAGCAATTGGCTCCCCAATCCGATGCTTGGACGAATTTGATGTATTCATGGACAATGTTAACAGAGCCATTAGTACTAACATGCTGGTGAGTAATTGCACACGAGCCTTCCCTGCCTGAAGGATGGCTGAAGGGCCGAGATAACGTCAGGCTAACATTGGAGATACAAGGTGGATGCGGCTCGTCGCTCCGTCTCCAGACAATACATCTTGATCACTCCAAATGCCATTGAGGGCCGGGCCCGCCTTGACAAAGATGTCAAAATTATTCGGTATTACTTCACAGCCAAATTACATCACAAGGATTATACATACTGACGAGAGCATGAAGGTTGACGGATCCTCGACAGCGGACGTTAGTTAGCTGATGGAAAGAGATCAGTCTATGGACAGCTGTGATTGTATCGGTCGACCTCGACAATGCTGGGGGTTAATGTCGGGTTTCTCTAACTCGTGACGGTCAACAATCCGTGGAATCTCGCCATGAGAATGAAGTAGTGGACAAACGCAGCACAGGGCAGTGGCTGGGCGTCTGTCACTTAGATCTAGATGGATAATGTACAAGATGATGGTGAAGTATAATACATCGTCTCTCGGTTAGGGGACGTTTAACTTTATGCCTCATATCCTGATACCCTTGCTTCTAAGCACGTTTACACCTGCGTTCGCTGTGAAGTCGGTCCAGGCTCCCAGGGCTCCAACGATTCCTCCAAGCGCCGTTACGTCTTGCAACCTTCTAGTCAAGAATTTGTGAGTGTCGACAAAGTCCGGTGACTTATCGTTCGTCATGAATAGCTCGCTCGCGCTGTATACCATAGATAGCGATGCCCTCTTGGTATACCAGGAAGAGTCGACCGATTTGTCACCAGCCAGATACCACATCTCGTCCGAAAGTTTGGCAAGTTCTTTCAGAGAAGCCGGGACGTAGCTAGGCTGTGCCATTATGGCAAGTGCCTTGGCGTTATCTAAGTTAGCAGAAGTACGGCCAAGATGTGCAGGACGCTTCATCCAAGTTAAGAGCAAGAGTGTATAGGATAGGGGGAATCATACCTCCTGCCATTTGTGAATAATGTCCTTGTTTGCCATGAGTCTGGCCCACGCCAAGGCGGCTACTTTGGACCCAACTCCTGTGACTGTTGTGTTTTCCTCCATCGTGCGAAACAGCGCTCGGCTCGTATCCGAAAGAGCCAGGCGTTGATGGACAAGATGGAAACGGATCAGGCTGAACACGCCATCCGACAGCACACTTGGGCTGATGTCCAGATATCCGGCATCTTGGGCTCCGAGACTTAGGGAACGGCAAGAGAATCCATGACTGGGGACATGTTGATAGGCGGCTGAAAGAATAGCATCTTCCACACTAGAAACCGACTTTTGTGACAAGGGATGCTCATGTGAATGAAATCCTGCTTGGATGAGGCGAGCGTTGCGAGGCGTGCTCAGTCGACGCGTCGCCTGGAACAAAACCCGGCGAGTTGGCAGGGCTTGCATTATCGCACAAGAACTCGGCACAAGGCAAAGCAGCCGGCGTAAGACAGTCAAATGACGATGCAAATGTATGACGCAGAAGGAATCATACAGGAATAGTGACCGTCTGTCGTTGCGGTTCTGCTTCGCTCCGTGTATGGCTCAGGTCGGTCGTATGGTAGTTGACTCGTCGTCGACGAAGGTTGAACCTGGTTTCATGCGACCGTCATGGCACAGACATGGTAGTGCTGTGGTGGGTTGAGTGCCCCATGTCTGGCGTGGTCCGGGTCGCCCACGTTCCATTGGCCAGTCTGGTTCTATCAATCAATATTCTGGTACTCCGTACGGAGTACTCAAGTGTTTGACGTGTCGAATTTACCGGGGACCACGAAGTACCGCGCACCTTGATAGCAACATACCGACCTAGGTAGGTACTTAATCTTGGACTGAGAAATGAGACCCGCAGCGCCGGAATACGCGAAAAATCGACCCGCCTGATTTGGTTCCTTCACGCTGTGGTACTGACGAGGATTGCTCGGGGGGCGGCTCATTTTTGCTCGGGGGGCGGTTTGCCCCACTAACTACCACTTCCAGATAGTCACTATATTCTTTATCCTCTGAGTGCAATTACCATGTTCGCTCGGGCCTTGCCCTCACTTCCCAGTAAATTTAGGGACTAAAACTCTGTCCTTGCCTGCGGCGCTGCGATTACAATTGCCAATCCGGCAGCGCATACGCTGTCCTGCCGGACTCAGGAAATACAGTTGGTAGCCAGGCACTTTGTGCAGCTTACGGTGCCCTGGAAGTGGTAGTTAGTGGGGCAAGCCGCCCCCCGAGCAATCCTCGTACTGACTACATGTACCTACCTACCTACCTAGGTAGGTACCTAGGTAGGTTCTTTACAGGGTTTTCGATACTATGATGCGCATGTTCGCCGTGGCGCGGAAAATAGAGCACCGGCAGGCATTGAAGGTCAACTTTTCCTGCAAAGCAACTTTAGAATTCGCAGGTGGATGGTGAGCCTCCATGTCCCAAACTTCCAACTTTAGAAAGGATGCTGAGCGGATGTCATGGAACCAGCGGGTCAAGTATGCACAAATGGCCACCGGTAATAAGACCGCTGTGACATATAGATGTCAGAGGTTAAAGGGCATTGCTAAATCCAGTTTCTGATATCTTGGCTATTAGAGAAGACGTCACGATGTAACCCGAAATTGCTAGCCAGCGATGTGGACGACTCGTCAATTTGCGTGTACAAGACCGCACATCAACTTCCAAGTTGGCATGCTGAATCCACTGTGCACACCTAGACAGGATGGATCTCCCTACGACCTACCCATTATATATTCACGGTGCCTGAAGGAACAAGGGCAAGAAGGGGTCTGGTGTGGTTTGGTGTGGTGTGGCCTAGTCAAGTCAATAATTTCACAGTGTTAGTCTGATGCAATTGACAGCCTCTGCTGAGAGGCACTGATTCATATCTTTATATGTTCATGTGTGACGTCCCACCTTGCCTGGCACGGGTGGTTCATGGCATAAGATCGAATTCCGCACAGTTTTGGTGCTAGGCCAAAAATCAGGCCGAAAAATAGCTGAGGTGAATCTTCCGTCGCAGCTGGCTCTTGGCTGGCACCAGACAAAGAACTTCAATCAGTTAGGTGACGGACCCGGCATTTCACATCAAGTCCACAGAGCTCCAGTCAACATCAATATTGGGGGCCTAATTATTTCCAGGTTTTTTTCGGCAACGAGGCATCTGGAGGTTCAAGCATCAATAGCACCTGTGCCATCTTGGCAACTTGGCTCTCATACTTGTGTACTACGTGCGCTGGGCGAGCAAGCACGCAAGCACGCAAGCACGAACCGGGTACCAGCAATAAACTCAAGCTCAAGCTCAAGCACGAGTTCCTGCGCCAGTCTGCAAATTTTGGCCATTGTGTTGCCCAAGCACGACCTCCTAGCACGACCCCGACCCGGACCAGAGTTGACCTGGCCGGCACTCAAGTCTTTTCCTGGCTGTCCACCAGACTGGACGTATGTTTGCTTGAGCTTTACCCTCCCTTCCTCCCTCCAATCTCTCCTTTTTCTCAAGCTCGAGAATTACGACAAGTCTCCAGCCTGTCCCTCCCCTCCCTTCGTTTCCGTCTCTTTCCAATCCTTTCCAATCCTTCCTCTCCTGCCTCGTCCAGGGAGGTACGGGAGTACTGGCCCAGGTGGATTAACTTGAGGCAAGAAGATTTGTACTTCGTTCCTGAGGTAGGGTAGCTTGCAGCTCGACCCCCCTTGTCCACTTACCTCCTTAGCAATCCCATTCGCTGCCTGATTCACCCTCGTTCGAGCCAGAGGCGCGTCTTTTTGTTTCTCGCCAACTTGCTCTTACAAGCTTACCCCATCACCTCGCACCCCCCTTCGCACTCGCGCCGCCACCATCCCAATTCTGACTTTTGCTGCATCCAGCTTGCATTTATGCGAGTCTCTGTTGTTTGCTGACAGTTGTGTCCTCCTCCTCACCACAGTGCTCGTCTTTCGTCATATTCCCGCTCAGTGCCCGCAACCAGGCTTGAGCTACCCTCCTTTCTGTTGAGACACCACCCGCTTGCCTTTCACCGAGCTTTGGGCACAGAGCCTCGTCGTTCACAACGCTTAGACTTTGTCATGGGTACGTCTTCCCCTCTGTTGTGCATTTGCGTCTATCCGCACCTCTTCTACCCCGTCCATGCCGCCGCCCTCACTGCCCTCTCGCTGTTCACGTTCAAGGCTTGCTATCGCAGTCTTTACCAGGCAATTATCTGGCAGTCCCACCTGTTGCTTTGCCCGCACAAGGAAGTCACACCGAGGTGTAGCGTCTTTTGCTCAAAGACTATCTTTACGCCCATCCGAGCCGTCAGCCTTGTTGCAGATAGAGATCAGCTGTCAACGACACAGCTCGGACATCATCGTCACCATCAAAGTTGATGCTATTTCCTGACTTCTGTAACTGCTTCATCATCACTCACACCAAAGATCACGCTCTGCCAAACACAACGTTCTGGTCTGCTCGCCTTTTCCCTTACGCTGTGCTATCATAAGCCCCCTTATCTGCATGTTCCCTGCCTGCTTCCCTCCCAAACTGTCCTCCCTCTCCCACAAACCACCACCCACACTCTTCCTCTTGTGTTTTATGCATCTGCTTCGACCGCAATTAGTGGCCACCATTTGGTTTTCTTGACATCCTTTTGAGGAAGAAACGTCCACTTAGATATCTAACTGTCCTTGTATAGCTGACTCAGGCGACACCTATCGACCCGTAAGTTTTCCGTTGACTTTCCAGCCGTCTCATCATTTTATCACTCGACCGGACCCTCTTCTCTGCGCTGGCTCCTCTTCGAGTCTGGCTTGGACTTCTGGCCTCCAGGTATTGTCCAATGTGGATGATCGAAGTAATGAGTCTGTCTTGTGAGCCTTCTGTACTTGGTGGCATGTATAAGCTACCAACTATTGCTAGGACGGAGCAGCACTCGTCGTTGTTTAGCTGCGGATGGGCCAGTCGCCCGTCTACAGTGACATTCGATGAGGAGGTCCGCGCTATAATTCTCCAATCATGAAAGCACCCAGAGAAACTCGCGTGACATGTCGCCAAGTTACAGGACGGCGTGCAATGTCGGCTGTCTAGTTGCGCGAACCACGACATGCAATGATTGGATATGGGCTTTAATGCTGACTTGAAACAGCGAGAGAGGTCTCGATCACCCCGCCGACGCTCCAGAAGCCCGGGTCGACAATCACGCAGGCGCTCATTTTCGCCTCGCAGTAGATCGAATAGTAGAGACGATTATAGACGCGGCCGTGATCGCTCGCCCATGACTGGAACAGGCGCCCCTAGCGGAGGATCTAGCGCAGGTTACGGCGGACAGGCACCGCATCGATCGTACGAAGAGCGAGCCGCGGCAAGAGAGCAAATGATGAGCAACA
Source organism: Pochonia chlamydosporia 170 (assembly GCF_001653235.2). Lineage (NCBI taxonomy): Eukaryota > Fungi > Ascomycota > Sordariomycetes > Hypocreales > Clavicipitaceae > Pochonia > Pochonia chlamydosporia. The sequence goes on from NC_035793.1 coordinate 2,459,811, forward strand.
TTCGAGAGACCTCACAGCAAGACCGCCGCGTCTATGTTGGCAATCTTTCATACGATGTGAAGTGGCATCATCTGAAAGATTTTATGAGACAGGGTACGTGTATTAACACCGCACCACGATCGCAGAGTGCTTGTCTAACAGAATGTTCTCACAGCTGGAGAAGTCCTCTTCGCTGATGTGCTTCTTCTCCCCAATGGAATGTCGAAGGTGGGCTTTATCACATAGTCTTTGGCTGGTTTTCTTTTCCGCTCCTTTCTACATCTTTCCTCTTTTGTTTGGCACATTCCCTTTCGCAGGCTTTTGATGGATGGCTGGGTTGACGGGTTCGGACGATGTCCTGGACGACTGTAGGGATGCGGGTACGTTCTTTCGTTTTGACCTTGCGACGGCAAAGGGGTCAAAGGCTCACCAATGGTTATAGAATTGTGGAATATGCAACGAGAGAACAGGCTCAGCAAGCCGTTGCTCAGCTTAGCAACCAGAACTTGATGGGACGACTGGTCTATGTTCGAGAGGTAAGCCGTCTCAAGTCTGAACTCGATTGGCATCGACTGACTACTTTCCAAAGGACCGTGAGGCCGAGCCACGATTTATCGGTGCCACCGGAGGCAACCGCGGCGGGTTTAGCGGAGGCATGTCTGGCGGCTTTAACAATCAAGGCGGATACAGTGGCCCTCCTGGCGCAGGTGGTCGACAGATCTACGTAGCTAACGTCAGTGGCATTCGATATTTGTGGTAGCCTCCCCTTGTATTGTAATTCTAACTCTCAACAGCTTCCGTTCAACATTGGGTGGCAGGACCTGAAAGATCTGTTCCGACAGGCTGGTGAGTTTGCACTTCATCATCAATACTGGGCGAAAAACTTTGCATCTGACACTGACTGCCCACCAGCTCGTGTTGGTGGGGTTATTCGTGCCGATGTTCATATTGGTCCCGATGGCCGTCCCAAGGGCTCTGGTATTGTTGTGTTCGAGAACCCTGATGACGCCCGAAATGCTATTCAGCAGTTCAACGGGTATGATTGGCAAGGTCGAATGCTTGAGGTCAGGGAAGATCGATATGCTGGCTCCGGGGGAATGGGCTTCTCTGGTCGAGGCGGCTACGGCGGCGGTATGAGAGGCGGTTTCAGTGGTGGATTTGGCCGTGGAGGCTATGGTGGAGGCCGAGGCGGCTTCGGATTCAGCGGTCGTGGTGGGTTTTCTGCCGGTGGTGGTGGTGGGAACTTCGATGCCTCATCCGCCGCCGCCGTGCCTCCGAACCCATTCACAGACGGTGCCACCGCTGGGACTGAAAAGGGCGAGACAATTTACGTCCGTAATGTGAGTTGACAACAAAATATGGCAGTTTGATTCCGATATATATGCTGATTTTCGTACTAGCTTCCATGGTCTACGAGTAATGATGACTTGGTTGACTTATTCACTACGATTGGCAAGGTTGAGCAGGCCGAAATACAATATGAGCCTAGTGGTCGATCCAGGGGCTCTGGTGTCGTTCGTTTCGATACCGCAGACACTGCCGAGACTGCGATAGCTAAATTCCAGGGCTACCAGTACGGTGGCCGCCCTCTCAACCTGAGCTTCGTCAAGTATCTGAATCAGCCTGGCGGCGAGAGCATGGAAACAGACACCCATGCTGGGCTGACACAGGACCAGATCATGTAAGCAAAGGGTATCGAACAACCCGTATTGCGTTATTCCAAGCCGTATAGTGGACGAAACATTGGCCATGGAGGGAGTGGCGCTGAGACGGAGAAGCATTGCTCACTCCTTGCAGCCTATCTGGCCATGATACTCTCCTTATGTCTTTTTCTTGATTTTTATGTTTCTCTTTGGTCGATCTTTCCGCAAAATGAGAATAAAAAGTTGGATGAATTTGTAATTCACGTGGCGTGGACGTGGGCGATCCGACTTTGAATGAATCGGTTTAGTGAGAAGAACCGTTGATATTTTACATCTGCCCTCGAATCGTGATGATTCTAAGACCCAAATGAACAAGGCGGTCAGGCTATATGACGAGCGCCATTGTGTGCGTGAGCTGAGGTGAGACATGATCTTGTAATGAATAAATAAAGTGTCCCGTCTCTAGAACAAATGGCCCACTGTAGCCGTGATATTACGACAGACCAGGAACCATGAAGAGTACTTGGACATTCGAATTGTTGTTGGGTGCAAGTGGCCATGTCACATTACATTTGGATATTAGCTTTTCTGTTTTATTGATTTGCCCTGTCATCGTCGTTTAACGTTGCAGGTGGTAGACTTGTCAAATGAACTGTCAATCCCCGTACTGACATGGACGTACAACCAGACAAATACTCCCAGGTGCCGTCTTGGCCCCTTGTAAATCTGGCCTAGGGTTGTCATCATAGGTGCGAGCCTTCAACTCCGTCTTGCCATTCCCCTACCCGTGACTCCACCTATCGTTACAAATCATGCACATAACATTTTTGACGTATTTGGCAAATGACGAATTCGCTGCTGCCTAGGTACTCATAGGAGCAGTGCCAGAGAGTCAGTGGCACTTTGGTTGTCTAATTTGTTCCGGTTTGCTTTTTTCTTTATTACCCCTTCTACCGCCACTTTATTTTCATACAAACATCTTTGCAAGACATCACATATTTCATGCACTCTTCACCAAGGGGTAAATTGCTTAACGGTTCTCTCCGAGTAGCCTAACGGGAAGGTGTATCAGCAATGTCTCCAAACATCAGTCACTTGCGTCAAATCTGCCGAATCCCACTACCATCTGGCAAGAAAGATACGCATGTGGCCACTTGCTAAACAATTACTTCTATCGTAACAATGGGATTACACAAATCGACTCGGTTGGGTTTTTGTTTTGCTTGCTTGCTTGCTTCACTGCACTTTCGCTGCAGTGGGATGTGCTGCTGTTATCAACACCTTATCAGCCACAAAAACAGTTTGAAAAAGTTTGCAGGCAGCTGCTCGTTCTGTATTGGCACGCTAGAATTACAAAGTAAAATAATTCTACCCATACTGAGCCTCAGTATTGTGTGGGTTGGATGTTTCCACCTGTCTTTTCCCCGAGCAGAGCATGAGACAGTACATGCCAAGCCAAGCATTTGTTATGTAATATGTTGTCCATCCCTATGTGAATATCTTCAAGATACAGTTTTCTTCTTCCTTGCTTTAGCTTTCTTCTTGCTTCGATCTCTGGGCCTCAGTGCAGTCATCCCAGATTTGCAAACATCGGCATATCTGGCGTAAAAGCCGCCAAGGTCATCAGGTTGGACGACCGTTGATATCTTTATCTTATCAGATCTATTTCTCTTTGATTTGCCATTTGATGCTCTAATTATGACTGGCATGGAGTTCCCGACATGTCGATCAGCCATGGCATCATTACCATCTACACCATCGCTTTCTACCCCCAGCGTTACTAAGTGGACAGTGCGGTTAGCGATGAGAATCTAGACAGGGTGTTATCGTGACAAGAGTGGGAGGATAAGTTTCGACAAATCCAGAGCGAAGAGGCTGATACTCACAACGCTTTTGAGTCAAATAGACCGCTCCATGGCTTGCGCCTTTTCTTTGGGCGAAGAGCTCGCCAAGCTTAGCGAAAAACTGTACTCTGAGGGGTTAATCGTTGAATCCTTCGGCCTGTACGGAAAATCAAGGTTGTCAAATGATATCAGACTACTTGCCTCGTCTTGGCTTAAGTGTTTAGATTCCATTTCAAATCCTAACGTCTCTTTCAAGTCGATGCCTGGGCATGACCATGCGTTGCGATCTGGTGTGTTCCGCGGCTGTATGTTGAAAGAAATGACCTGGTTTAGTGCGACTGCCCACCTACTTTGCTCGTTGGCCAATAATTGTGGGGAAACATATACACTTGTCAAGAAGTTGTCCATCTCACATTCTCCAAGGTTGGCATGCCCCATAATTATTTTCGCACATGCAGCCTCCCTCTGGCAGTTGTGCCTCAGCCAACAGACCAGGCAGGCCTTGCAGACTCTTTCACTTCCAGTCAACGAACACGAAGGCTTTAGTCAAGTTGCAGATTGTCCAGTTTCCATCCACTCAAATCAACCTGTTCTCTTGCACGTCGAACAATTTCCCTGGTTTCTTTTTCCGTGGTAGCTATTCCATCTGCCGCAATGGTCTGCAATATTCCCACTTTTTTGTGCCTTCAATCGTAGCTGGCCTGTCCCGAACTTTCCCCCCCCCAGTGCCTTCATAACAAAAGTGTGTCGGAACATCTGCAACTCTCAAATTTGCCATCTCAACTTCACTCAACTTCACTCAGCGATAGGAGGCTGTCGTCTACTACGGAGAACAACTTGCTTCTGGTTCAATCGCCAAACAATTCATTCAAGATGCCGACTGGCTCCGTCCTAGAGTTGCAGCAAAAACTGTTCAAGCGGATTGGTGTTGAGTCACTGCCGCGGAGGCAAGGACCCGCAACGAGGAGTCGTCATGGCTCATTTCAGTCTCTTGCACGGAAAGAGGAACGCAGATCAAAAAGAACACGGAGGAAAGCCCAGAGATACTCGAAGCATCCTCCGGCGTCAGTGACGGAAACCGTGGAGAGCAATAAAGGGTATGATGGACGTGGAAAACCATCTGCAATACACCTTCATTCAACATCCGAATTTTCGCCAAAGGCGGAGGAGGACATGTTCATGGGCCATGACACAGCCAGCGGTTCCTCAGATGAGACCGAGGGTTGGGATGACTCGCTTGATAAAGACCTTGCGGAGAAGCCTAAACAGTCGCCAAAGGGAGGGTCGATATCCAAGACTCTCAAGGACAAGCTTGCTCAAGATGATGCTGATATCGAAGAATTTGAGAGGAAGCTTGGTATGAGAAAGGGTCGTCGATCTCTACCGCAAGCGTTCAAAGACGATGGCCTTGATGAAATAATCGGCGAAATCGGTGAAGATACTGCCAGTAGTGAAGATGAGGTGAAGAAGCGGAAGCGTGCGTATGATGACTGGCTCTCCTTGAAAAGAAGAAAATCCGAGTCCGAGCCTATTGCACAGCCCTTCTCTGTTCGGGCATCTGGGCAGAGCTACGAATCGATTAGGGACGGCTCTGTGGATGATCTCACCGACGACAGCTCAGCGCATTACTCTGATTTGCCTTACGACGACCCCGAGGATAGCCATGGCCGAGGCATTGATCACCGCCGTCGAGTCGGTGGCGAACCTGGCACGACGGTTGCTGAGTATGCCAATCACAGAGTCGATGAGCCTGGTGGCAACGACGAATCCATCAGAAGTGTCGACCCCCCTGAAAGAGAGAACCCCTATGTTGCGCCAACCGAAGGGAAGTCCATCTTCAAGTACATCCCTCCTTCGCGACGCCATGGAGGTGCAGGGTCAGAGCACCAAGCCCAGTCTCATCTGCAAAAGAGACTTCGTGGCTTAGTTAACCGATTGACTGACGCCAATATCATATCGATTTTGCAATCTGTTGAAGAAATATATCAGTCAAATGCTCGAGGAGAAGTTACGGAGATACTTACTGATTCTATCCTGGCCCAAATGCGCAGAGCAGAAAGCCTCAATGACCAATTCTTCGTTTTAGTGGGCGGGTTTTCCGCCGCAGTTTACAAGATTACGGGTTCCAGCTTTGCGTCACATATGGTGCGACGTGTAGTCAACGAGTTCGGCGAATATTATGGCCAAGCCTCGGATCATGGCGGCAGCCACCAAGGGTTAACAAAGGAGTCCTCCAACTTCCTCACCTTCCTCACACAGCTATATGTTTTCGACGTGATTAGCTGTAGAATCATCTTTGATTTCATGGAAAAACTACTGGACAGCCTTTCTGAGCTGAATGTGGAATTACTGCTAAGAGTCTGTCGAATGGCTGGAAAGCTGTTGCGAAGAGATGACCCTCAAGCACTCAAGCATGTTTCTTATGTGTTGAACTCTTCCGTCAACAAGCTTGGGTATACGAATGTCTCAGTACGCACGAAGTTCATGATTGAGACAATTCAGGGCTTGAAGAATAGCAAGCCCAGAGCCAAGGGAATGGACTCCGCCATAGTGTCTGAGCACGTTCTTCGCATGAAAAAGCGTCTTGGTGAACTGAAATCGCAGTCTCGGAGGCTGGAAGGACTTGCGCCAATGGGCATTGGCCTCAAAGATATTGAGACCATAGACAAGCACGGCAGGTGGTGGCTTGTTGGCGCCAGCGTGCCAACGTACCACGATGCGGAAGAAAGGGCGAAAATAATATCTGCCGCTGCAGAAAGTGGCCATGAGAACACGCTGGATGATGAGGACATGGATTTTGTTCTACCGGATTATCCAAGCAAGGCAAAGGCGCAAGGTCTCAATACGACTGCCCAGGTCGCCATTTTTACGGCTATCATGTCGGCACTCAACTACGAACATGGCTATCGCCAATTCGTAGGGCTAAAACTAAAAAGAGATGAACAGTTGGAAATCACTCGGGTTCTTGTCCAATGTGTTGGAAGCGAACCCAGCTACAATGAATATTACGCATTGGTTGGGGGTCAGGCATGCGTAAATAGCAGGATACGATTTGCGTTTCAAGATCGCCTCTGGAAAACGTTTCGAAACTTAGGCGAATCCCTCTTTGGTGAGGGAGCAGAGGCTGATGAAGTGTCGGGAGGAGAAGGCCTGAGAAGCGAGCGTCGGTTGGGTAATATGGCTCAGTTCTACGCGTCACTTGTTGCGAATGGCCATCTGAGTATCAGCCTTCTCAAACCTTTGGATCTCCCCGGCTTGAACCAATGGTCGGCGTTGTTTGTGGAGCTGTTCCTTCTGAGTCTACTCAGGGAATGCAAAAGGAAGAAGACTAATGAAGATATGAAAGTGGAGAGCGTTTTTGGGCCTGCCAAGGGCCAGCCTTCTCTTGCTGCCAATCTGCATTGGTTTCTCAGAAAGAGAATTCCCAAGTCTAAACATGTGCGGGACAGGGAGCGCAAGTCAATGCAGCTGGTATGGGAGAAGGCGCAAGAAACCGTACATGAATCTAAAAAAGCTGGTTAACGACGACTCTTCGTTCCATGTTACGGTCAGACTATATAGCAGGAGGACTACCTACCTAGGTAGGTATCCAGCAAATTTCTAGGTTCCTGGTCATCGGCAGATAGCAGCTTCAATAACAGACAACTAGATGAAAGTCTCGATACGTAAACGCAATCCAGCGCGTGGAACTATGATCCCATTGCCTTCACAATAGTCCCCTGTATCCGTTCAGACTTCTGCCCCTGTGGTACAGAATGCGTTTTATTCACATCACATTCTGTGTGGGGAGCGTGTGTCGGGGGTGAGACCAACAGTCTGAGAATCTACTCTTTTTGGGCCATGTGTCGACACTCAACTCTAGAGTACTCGGCCTGAAGACGATTATCGATTGCGTAAAGTATGATTCACATATTTGTATGAACCAGATTCCGCCTGCTTGAAGACTTCAGGTCGTCACCACCACCAACCTTCGCATTGTTGGCTCCTTGAAACTCACCAAGGACGCGGCTATGGTCGCCTCAAGGCGGAAACGCACGGTTGGGGGGCGGCCTTTGGTCCTGAGGCATAAAAGTGCACTAATTTCTCAAGAGACCCGCGCCCTAATTGGCCATCCCCTCATGCATTGGATTACGTTGAGCTATTCCAGTCTCCATACAGTACGGAGAAGTTACTTGACCCGATGTTTTGAGGGAAGCGCCGGGTCCCAAAGAAAAATTACCAGTCGTTCCGGGGTCGCCCTGAAGTTTTGCCGCAAAGCCTCGCAGGAGCTCTCCGACGACACACGTCCGACTCACACCCTCAAACCTTCTTCTCTTTGTCAACACATGTCATCCGGCACCCATTGACCATCCACAACCTGACATATCGGCATCCCAAGATGCTTAGTAGCCGCCTTGTGTCCAGAGTCGCCGCCAGGCAGTCGTCCTGGCAGCATTCGTCGTAAGTCATTTTGGTCAAGCAGCTGCCGCCAGGAATTGTGACGATGTGTCACTCTCCCTTCAGCGGAATTTTGACAAATAGCTCGATCTTCTAACTGCAGTATCTCTGGCAGCGTACCGAGCGTCGTTTCATCTCCAAGACTCTCCCGCTGGACTCGTGGATTCGCGTCTTCTTCCGGTTAGTAGACATGGCATTGCGAAGCTGTTCTGCCTGTGGCTGGGTTTTACATACACAAACTAACAGCCCTTTAGACGAGAAGGACCTTGTTATCATTGGAGGTGGTGTTGCCGGATATGTCGCCGCTATCAAGGCTGGCCAGGAAGGCATGAAAGTCAGGCTTCCTGCTTCGTCCCAGGGGCCGTTAGTTGCAATGGGCTAACCACAATGTCTAGGTTGCTTGCATCGAAAAACGCGGCACACTTGGTGGGACTTGCCTCAACGTCGGATGCATCCCCTCGAAATCCCTCCTGAATAACTCCCATATGTATCACCAGATCCTCCATGACACCAAAAACCGCGGAATCGAAGTAGGCGACGTCAAGCTTAACCTTGCAAACTTCATGAAGGCCAAAGATACTGCCGTCAACGGCCTCACCAAGGGTGTGGAATTTCTCCTCAAGAAAAATGGCGTCGAGTACATCAAAGGTGCAGGCTCGTTTCTCAACGAAAATGATATCAAAGTTGAGCTTAATGATGGCGGCGAAACGACTGTTCGAGGCAAAAACATTCTTATTGCTACTGGATCTGAAGCAACCCCTTTCCCAGGCCTTGAAATTGACGAGAAGCGTGTAATTACTAGCACTGGCGCCATTGCTCTGGACAAGATTCCGGAGACTATGGTTGTCATTGGCGGCGGGATCATTGGTCTGGAAATGGCGTCCGTGTGGTCCCGTCTAGGAACCAAGGTCACCGTCGTCGAATTCTTGGGCCAAATCGGCGGGCCTGGTATGGATGCAGAGATTGCAAAGGCAACGCAAAAACTACTCAAGAGGCAAGGGATGGATTTCAAGCTGAATACCAAAGTCATCAGCGGCGACAAATCTGGCGAAAAAGTCACACTTGATGTTGATGCTGCGAAGGGTGGCAAACCCGAATCAGTAAGTTGGTCTTCATTCAAGCACACCTTGCATCGTTGCTCTCGTTTTCCCCATTTGTCGTATGAATACTAACCTCTCCTCCCAGCTGAACGCCGATGTTGTTTTGGTTGCCATTGGCCGCCGCCCTTACACGCAAGGGCTTGGCCTGGAAAATATCGGCATGGAGCTCGATGAACGCGGCCGCGTAATTATTGATTCGGAATACCGAACGAAGATCCCACACATCCGATGCGTCGGCGACGTTACCTTCGGCCCAATGCTTGCCCACAAGGCTGAAGAAGAGGCTGTCGCTGTCGTGGAGTACATCAAGAAGGGGTACGGCCACGTCAACTATGGCTGTATCCCGTCTGTCATGTACACTTATCCTGAAGTTGCTTGGGTGGGCCAAAATGAGCAAGAGCTGAAGAACCAGAAAATCCCGTATCGTGTCGGAACTTTCCCATTCAGCGCCAACTCTCGCGCCAAGACCAATCTAGACACGGACGGTCTCGTCAAAATGCTTGCGGACCCAGAGACAGACAGACTTCTCGGCGTTCATATTATTGGGCCAAATGCCGGTGAGATGATCGCTGAAGGCACATTGGCTTTGGAGTACGGCGCATCTACAGAGGATATTGCACGAACTTGTCATGCTCATCCTACGCTGGCTGAGGCTTTCAAGGAGGCTGCCATGGCCACTAACTCGAAAGCGATTCACTTCTGAAGCGTCAGCTATTTTCAAATGAAGCAACAAAAAAAAAAGCTCCGGCACAGAACCCAACACTAAAGGCCCTTGGCTCTTGATAGACTAAGCTGGGTTCGCGGAGTATGCTGGCGGTGGTGGCATCGGACGCAGCCGCAGAGATGTTTTCAATCTGGAGGGATGATAAGCGCTTACCGGCCAGCCATCATTGCTCCTGCTACTTCTAATTGTCTCTCGACATGTTGGCGGAGGAGGTCGTCATTGTTCCAAATATTCTCATTTTAGATGGTGTAAAATAGTAATGAACCCCCTGTCATAAACGGACCACTTGTGCAAACATCAGATACCTAGCTACCTGCCTAGGTACTGAGTACGGAGTCGCGGCTGGCTTGTGGGCCGGGTGGTGTGGTGTGAACACCGGCCTCTGCACCTGACATGTTCTTGTCTCCATGTCCGTTGAATGCCTAGATCGACTAAACCATGTGGTCCTGATTCGGACAATAGTGTGATCAGACTGCCACTTGCCGGACGCAAGTCCACGATTCGGTCGCAATCGCGCTCGGCGCCTTGAAGCCATCATCAATCAACCAACCTGACTTCATGTACTCATCCATCGTAACTCCAATCGTGTGCCACTTTATTTCAACTCAAATGCCTCTCCTCAGGGCAGGCTTAGTACCTAGGTAGTTACGGCGTTAAGTATTGCTCGGGGTGCTATTATGTTTGCTTGGGATGCGTAACGCCCCATTAACTACCTAGGTACCACTTCCAGATAATCACTATATACCTTTTCCTTGGAGAGCAATTACCATATTTACTTAAGCCTTACCCTTACTTTTCGGGAAAATTAGAGAGTAAAACTCTATTCTTGCTTGTAGCGCTGTGAGTATAATTGCCAATCTAGCAGCATATATGCTGTCCTGCTAGACTTAGGAAATGCAATTGGTAGACAGGTACCTTGCGTAGCTCTCGGGGCCTGGAAGGGAAGTTAGTAGGGTGTTAAGCACCCCGAGCAAAAATTGACAGCACCCCGAGCAATACCAGGTCCAGATGTCACGGCGTCAAGTCGTTTCAACATATACCTAGTACCTATAGGCAAGTACCCTGGGCAAATGGTCCCGGTCCTTGCCCCACCTCCCCCAGCCCCCTTGCTCTCAGCGGCCGAACTGAAGAGGCTGAGCTGATTGGAGTCAAGTTTGCCAACGAATTTGTTCTCAGCGGCCTCGTGTCTTCTCCACTGCCTCCCTGTATACCCAGGTCAGGTACGTGGTTGTTCATCAGGCCTCAGGACAGATCAGATTAGCCTTTCACCACCAATGGCAAACTAGAAGTTCTTTTCGTAAACGGAACATCAGCAAAAGGCCACGAGCTTGCGCAAACGAAACGGTGTCAATACTTTGCGCTTGACGAAGCTGCTGCCACCCCACTTCTCGGACACCCGGTCTCGACTGCTACGTCCAAGCACCTGTCACCAAAGGGTTGAACTGGACATCAATCACTCCTTTGGTATATTTAGCTGCTGCGGGAGGATCCTCATGACAGTTCCTGGGTATTCGATCTTCTCCTAAACAGAATAGGTGCCTCACAGCTATTGTATCTGGCTAAAATCTCTTCGGATCAAACTCCATGGACACAACCTCAATGCCTCCGGGTGGCCGGACCTACCCTTGCTTGTCTCGTAGGGAGGTCGAGAATCTTATTGCAAAAGGCCACAAAATTGTCATTTTCAACCAACATGTGCTAAAGGTTGATCCATGGCTACCT